>NC_141783.1:4675136-5025136 GCF_054643075.1 Acanthaster planci | reverse complement strand
CTTGCAGGGATTACAACTGCTGGTTTGGGATGACTTTGGGGATATGCGGGTTCATGTATGTTGGGTTTGATCAACAGCTCCTCTTAAACCAACCACACAAAGCAAACTTTTCAAGAACATATATGATTTATTTCTAACTGACCAATCATGAGCTTCATGAAAAACACCAGACAACTTGTGCAGCATAGCACCATGGTGCCCACTGTGAAATGATAAGGCTAATGTGTGTGACCGTGCCTTTTGACACTTACTGTGTTCATGGTTATTTCATTCAATTTGGGGGGCAATGGGGATCAGAGCATGATGACAGTGGCTGAAGAATTTGTGGGAATGCCAAAGAAGCAGTACAAACAAGGAAATCAAAGACTTTCACCCATAGTAATAGTCCGCCACTGCAGTGTTCCTTTGCAGACAGTCCAACAATCTGCTAATTAAACTTGTCGTACATTTTCACAGTGGGTAGTATCATCAATAGTGACATTGGGCTTCCTGGCACAGTTTAAAACCATCAAGGTATTGGGATACGGACTGTGTACATTTATGTACATGTATGTGTACATGCATGCGCACCGTATGAGGAGTATGAGCACACATGAGGCATGCACGTCTGGGTTCAGTGGGTGATAACATTACAGGCACTGGATGAGCACATGACAAGCCACTTTTGGAAGATATTTTGTTCCCATCATCATGTGAGACAATCAGAATCCCAAAGCCTTGGTCAAGGCTACATAAATATTAGCCACAATTGGATGGTACGATGTTCAGTGCAGCCCGACCACCAAACCGAACCAAAACTAATCTATCATGGCATATTCGAACCAAACTGGATCTAACCAAGCTGGTCGGTTTAGATATTCGGCTTAAATATGGCACGGCATTAATAGTGCATGGAATGCATGCAAGAAAGCTTGATAAAAAAGCAAAAGAAAACGAAGAATGGATCACAATAGTGTACTCACTATGCTGTTCTTGGGCTCGACACATGAATGTGTATGTACATTTACACATACATGTATGTGTGCACAGTTCACACAATACATGTACATGCCCAGTGTTCTCCACGGCCGAAAGTTTGGCAGGGTGGTAGACAAAATTGTGAGTGCGAAGCGCAAAGCCCTTATGGTGGGGGGTCCGGAAAATTTTGGATTCTAGATGCTCTGTGGTGCATTCTGGGGCAATTTCCATTCCACTTTCTTCTGTAATTTGGCCCAAAATCTGACTGCATTTACAACGTGAAATATTGGCTAGGATATTCTTCAGGAGGAATTTCTTCATCGAAAGATTCCATGACAAAGCTATTTTAATTTTCGGAGCATTTTTAGCAGAACCATAGTCATGTTAGTGACTCGAGACATGCTTGAGATGAGTAGAGCATGCAGTTTTCTCAATGATCAGCTGACTGTGAAAAGGCAGAGTAAAAACCGGCCTCAAAATGTGCCCTTGAATAAAAAAGGCCAAAAGACATATGTTCAGGTAAAGATAAGTTTACAACTTCCAGCTCACGTCATAAATATGAAGCAACCCCTCCATTGGAGCAAAGTGTGGGGGTTGCTCAGGCATGGCACGGTCCTTCCACTGGCGCCTGCACACACTCCGCAAAACAATGTTGCGCCGCGGGTACCACTCACATGCATTGCGTGTACACGCACACGCTTGTGCAATACAATGTATGTGTACATAACATACGCGGTGGTTTTTTGGGACACGAGGTTGACTATGCATAACGGTAGGCAGCCCACGATCACCTGAGATCTGAGATCTGAATCATTCATTGGGCTTTGGCTTTAAATTACACGTTGACGAATTGAGAACAGGCTGTGGCCTCTACACATAGACTCGCGCGTAACATCAGGCCGTAGTCAAGTTATTTGGACCCAGCCTAGTTTCTGAAATATAAGCCCTCTTGCGTTAAGGAATTTCTACTTTATTAAACTGATTCTCGACGCTACTACATTTTGAAAATGCAGTACACGGGAGGAGTGGGACCAGTCCACACCAATACAGATGCCTTACAAAACGCAACATCGCGTATAGACTCGTGCTGCACTCAACTGTTCCTTGTCATTGTCAGTACATCACAAGCGTTGTCGGTAAACTCAAACTCGATCCACAGACTGTGGTAAACCTCTTTTTTATTCAAATCTTGAGAATGTAGACATTAGGGAAAAAATACACTACTCAAAAAAAAAAAGCAGGGCGGCACAAATTTTAGCTCTGGAGAACACTGCATGCCATAAACTTACGATGGCCCTACATCACGCGATAGTTATAAAAACCGCACAGTGAGAATTCACTAATAATCAACTGAGAACATGCAAGGTACAACCGTTACTTATGGATGGGGGATGGAGATGAAGATCCATCGCTTGAATGTATTTTATACACGGAAGTCCAATGGCACATGCATAGCGAGCTCTTCGATGTCTCAATGTGCATTGAAAAAAGTATGTACGTGTGTGTACATGTCTGAGCCCGAACTGAACTGAAGTTCGGCAAAGAAGTTCCAAACATGTCCAAACCGAACCTTAGCACTTACTTGCAGCACTTATGTTGTCTGGAACCAGCCATCAGTGCAATGGATGCACAATGAAAGTCAAAATCAGTGAATAGTAAAAGTGTTACCCACTTTTTTTGTTCAAACTCAACATAGCTACGGGGTACTCATCTCAAGCACAACACATGATCGATTCTCTGTATAGAAATATCTATGATATAAAAGGGCAATTTTGATTTAACAGAGTAATACAGCGTAGCCTCACAGCATGACATCAACTTCACTACAGAGGTAAGCAGTGTGGCCAACATTTGAATGCTACTGACACTGTGCAACCAGCACCCACAGAAAGATACTGTACTGCTGCAAAGGTTTGTGACACTGCACACGTACTCAAAGGTACAACCATGAAGAAGTACATATGGGGCAGTGCGGACATCCGGGAGTTTCATAAAATTGCGAGTAGCAACCACACCGTGCCAATGAAAACAACTGCCATGAGCGCGTGCGTACATACTGATCAAAGAAAAGATTGTGTAACCTGATCCTCGGACTGGCTGGTGCATGCGTACATCGCCATTTTCACTAGCGCAGTACCTGCAAATTTTGTGAGAATCCCAGATGTCCACGCTGCCCCATATGTGGAATGTCAGCCCTAAGGATCACTGTCATTGATTGCTATAGTATGAGATTTGTTCACTGGTTTGTCACTCAAAGTAGCTCTGGTGATTTGAGCACAATTTGGCTGAGTTCAGTCACACAATGAGAGAAACTCTCTCAACTCTGAGCATTCAGACAGATTCTTAGAGTGCCTTACCTCAATACACCATCAGAACTACATGTACCTATTCTTCAGTCTACAGTGTTCCATCTGTCACAAGCCTACATTGTGTTCTCACCTTTGTTAGTTCGCCATAGTCGCTCCATGCCATTGCGCTTCAGCACCACCCGTGATAGCTCTGTAAGTGACTCAGTCACGTTGAAGTCACACAAGGGGCTGACCTCAAAGTACACCATGTCATTCTTAAGGGCATAGATCTGGGCCTCTTCTGAGCTGACTTGCCGCTTGTAGGCCAGATGTAGCCGGTTGCCAATGAGGATTTTTGGCACGCCTGGTGCATGCTTTAAATAAAATAGAATTAATAACATGAAACCAGTACTTGGCACAAATGTAATTATGAACAGACTTTCAGTTGACGGTAGAACAATTTCAGGGACATGTTTAAAAGCATTTCGCTTCCAAAACAAGCCGCAAAGATTCTACTGAATTGCCAACAAGCATCTGTCACAACACTATTTTACGGCATGAGGTTTACTTTTAGTGTAATAAAATCAAAGTTGAATTTGACATTTGCAACATGATTCAGCTCCATCTTTTGTGAAAACCATGTTTATATTCAATGTATGCAAATGATAAACGTCATCATGTTACTACATGTAGGTACTGGCCAAGTTGTGTGGGTGTGCGCGCACATGTATGTGGACGTGTGAGGAAGGAAAAGACTTTAACTATTTTCCCAACCTTATTTCATGCTTTGGTGGATTGTTCGAAATAATTAACATGCCAAAGTCCCGTGTGGTCAGTGGATGTTCTCAGAACTGTCGCAAAAAAACCTAAATTTAATTTTCTGAGGTTTCCAAAGAGGGATTTGAAGACAGGCAGAAAGTGGGTCTGCTTTGTCAACCACATCACACCACGGACCATTTACCCAGGGATGTGCAACTTAAGCTCAGAGCTAATTCAATGCGTGTTACGGCTGGCACAATATCAAAGCAGAAATTAAATTGGATTATCTCTAATAATAAAACATATATTCCTGTCTACCACTTTGTTTTCTTGTAATATTTTAAGTCAGGGTACACCCTTTCTAAAAATATGTTGCTAAAGATATTTCATCCTATACATTCTGAGAAAAGTGTACCACAAAATTGGGGAATTTTGCCTCATTAAAACTTTGTTTCTGCTTGAAATCAATAAATAAAGAAGATTTAGTCGTCGAAACGAATAGATTTAAGCACCGCCTCGGTGCATCGTCTCGGCATAACCATGGCTGCACTGTACATGCTGCATGCTGCAACCCATGTAATGTGGTCGCAAGTTTTTCGAGGAAGTCGAGAGCGCCTGCGGGGGTAATAACAATTCGTACAAGCATGGAACCAAGGTCGCACATGTGTTTGCACTGGGGCTGCTCGCGGTTGCACATCCCTGGGTAAATGGTCCGTGATCACACGCAATTAGATTTCAAGTTGACCAAGTGGTCTCTGATCAACGTGCAGTGAACATTTTGCAGACAATTATGCTGATGAATCAACCATACTGAAGTTTAAATCTCAGTTTCGACTGAAGAAAGGCTCTGTCCCGACGTTGAGGTCTCCGTACCCAGTCACAAATGTTCTGACTTGGAGTTCAACATGGCAGCGATCTGGCATGTCTGGAGAAGTATTTTGGAAAAGAGGAAGGGCCAGGGTAGGGTGGATTACTCTATTATCGCTGTATTGCGAAATTGCTTTCTTCAAAGGCCTTTAGAGCACTTCATTTATTAATAAATAAACTGTATACTGTCTGTGTGGGATTCACTCTGTGACTGTGCACACATCATCTACCATGACGGGGGCCTCGGGCTCAAAGCGGTATGGTTCCTCACCATGAATGATCGGTTCCTCTGTGTTCCCTTCATTGTCTGACTGGGAGTTGGGTGAGTCATCGTCACTTGCTGAGGCCAGTGAATTGCCTCGGAAATCTTCATTGCTAAGTTCCTCTCAATACTCGCTTAAATCTCCCCAACTACTGTCAAATTCTGCCACAATTAATTAGAGACCACCATCTCTGGAATGGATTGGTTCCTTTATGCCATTCTTATCCATTGAGAACAGTGTATTGTTGCAAGGTATCTCTTATGTAACTACATAAGCAAAAGCTTGCCCCGAATCACGAGGTATAGCAACAGTGGTTTTAGTATGGAGAATTCAAGTTATGTTCACTTGAATTTAAAGGACTCAGTGTATCAGATTTTATTCAAATTTAACTCGCAAATGGCTTATTGCTCTCTATCCATTATTACTTAGGACACAAAAGCGACAGCCCAGATTGATGGGAATTATAATCACGTTTTTGTTGATTAATGTCACCGGTGACAGGTCCATGTATCAAGTCCAATTGATATTAATGACAGGATTAACAAACATCCACCTTGAAGGTCATTTGTCTAATTACATTGAAAATCCACGTCATTAATTTCAAATACCACTTTGTGACATGAAGTACACACATGTTAAATAACGGGTCATTTTATCTTTTGTAAGTTGTATCAATCCATTTTATGGGCATTTAATCTAAACATTTCAAACTGACATTTATTCCTGTAACCCAAGGTTTGCTTCCAAATAACAGAAACCTACTTTTTGCTCAACTCCTTGAGCAAAGACCTGGCTGTAGGGGCATCCTACAGCCCTTGTGGTTTCACCTCTTAATTAAAACATACACAGGAGCAGGAATTTAGTGTACCTGCATCCTGTTTAACTCCTGGATGGTCATAAGAAGGGGTACACTTCTGTGAACAGGACACTGATAAAAGGCAGAAGATACAAAGGACATCCTTTATCCTTCCAGGAAGAGAGGGTGGTTATAGAGCTGTGTTTATTATAGGAGAGAGAGATCAAAGGTACAATAAAACATAACCAGGAAGAGATCAAAGTGATTACTCAAACACAGCTCACAGCAAGTAAATGAGGCATCAGTAAATAACAAACAAACTAAAGCATGCTGGAAGCAATTACATTTATTTATTTATTTTATTTATTTCATTTCTCGGGAAACACAGGTAAACAAAACAGACAGTAAAACACAAATGATGGAACAAAGGACAAAACCCAACCAGTCCCCGATGGATTGCCTAAAAGAAAGAGATTCCTATCAAAGAGATCCCCAGACTAGTTGGCTTAAAAACTTACATTAAACACTTAAATATAAATATGATGATATAAAAACCCTATTCAAGAAAATGACATATGCACATACATGTACATGTCTAATTAATGGTCCAATTTGCTGTAGCTAGAATATTAATGTACTTACTATTAAAGCATAAGGTTCAGATTAAGGATAATGGAGTGAACATGTACTCTACCTGTAGTTTGAGGACTGTTAAGAATACTGGTATAATGGCAGATTTAGATTGCATGGGAGATAGGTTCAAGGTTCAACAGGTAGTTGTGTAAACAACAGAAAATTCTTTGGGAGGGGAGTTAAGGCAAAGATTTCAGATATTATGAGGAAGCATGTTAAAAAACCTGGGGAAGAGAGTATGTAAAGATAATTTCACACAGTTAGTTCGGCTGTATCGGTGAATGAAGAGGAGGACATCACTTTTCCTTGTGTTGGGCTGTGGGAGGAGAGTGTATCTGTAAAGACATTTCACTACCAAGGTCATGCTCAAATAAGCCAACCTACTGTAGACGAGAGGTAGACAAAGTTTCTGCAAGCATTGTTAATAGAAAAGTGAAATAGTAATGTTGAAGGGGAAGCATGACTTTGTGAACCAGCGCTGAATGGTTTTGAGGCACTGAATCTGGTTTTTATGATGAGGAAGCCAAACTGGTGCTGCATATTCTAAAACAGGCCTGTAAAGAGTAGAGAATAATTTTCACAGCACATCGCTAATACAGGATTTGACTGTACAGCGGATGAAACTCCTCCCCCACATTTAGTGTGGGTTGGGTCTACTATGTACCCAAACAGTCACTACTTATGCAAATTTCCCAGGCACCTATTATTGTTTCCTGAAAGGATTTGATCACGCGTAGTGCACTCTGACCTCCCACAATGCAACACGGCTTCACCGCCATGATCGTCCTTCTTTTCGAGAGCGACATCAAAGTGTCGGAGCCAAAGTGGGAAGGACGGGCGGGAGAGGACTGTTTGGGTAGGTATTCTCTAGTAGACCCGACCCACACAGTTAATGTGGGGGAGGAGTCTACTGCACTCTACCTACCCAAACAGTCACTACATATGCAGAGTAGCACCGATCTAGGAGGGGGGCTAGCTACAACATGAAATAATGGTAAGTAATATGAGCATAACAATATCCACACATACATGTACTTAAAGTAGTATCAAATTTACACATTGGCAGGTAAGAAGCTGATAGGTGGGATAAGGCGTACACTGTGTGGTTCCCAACGTAGGTGTTCCTCAGCAATTGAAAGGGCTTACAGTTCGGAGCCCCTCCTGGAAGTGGTCACAGCTAGTAGAAAGGCTGATTTAACACTGGCATATCGTAGGGTGGCATTACTTCAGGTTCGAAGGGCGCACCTGTGAGCATCCTTAGAACTTTGCTTAAATCCCATGACAGGACTAAGCATTTCAACGCATGGGCGTTCAATAAACATACCACGCAGGAGATAATGAAGGGCGGTGTTATTGGATATAGGGAGCCATCTATAAAGCCAGAATGTATAGCGGCTAAGGCCGATCTATAGTTGCGGATCGTGGAGACTTGTAAGACCAGGTTGAAACGGTACGTGAAAAATATTTAAAGGAGTGTCGGTTGGAGCCACAGCACGTTTGTTGCACCACGTAGTAAAATGTCGTATTTGACTGTCGCACACCTTGCGGGTTGAAGGGCGTCTTCCTCGTGCGGCCATGGCCGCAGTGTCGTGAGAAAGTCCTGCCGAGCAGAAGAATTGTGAGACAGCACGTAAGTGAAGACTTTATGGTGCTGGATGAAGAAGTCCTAACTTCGGCTGTCGAAGGATGTCTGGCCTTGCCAGACGGATGAAGGGCTGGTGAACCATGACCCTGGTCAACCTGGGGAACCAAGGCTGACGCGGCCAGAAAGGGGCGATGACTAGAATCCAACAATGTTCGCGTTCTATCTTGGATATGACCCATGGAATCAAAGAGATAGGAGGAAAGGCGTACGCGAGTAGGCCGGTACAATTGATATGTAGAGCATCTGTGGCCCACGCCCGGCGGGTGGGGCGTTCTGGTGCAAAACACCGGGAGTTGAGCATTGTCCGCTGATGCAAAGAGATCGGTGTGTGGTCTCTCTATCGCCGAGAACAGGGATTTTACTATGTCGGCATGAAGGGTCCATTCCGTTGGGCAAACTGTGCAACGAGACAGAGCATCTGCTTTGGAATTGTCCAGCCCTGCAATGTGGATCACTTGCACGTTGATTGAGTGATCCATAGCCCAGCTGAAAATTTCCCATGTCAAGACGCACAGTCGGGGAGAGTGTGTGCCGCCTTAGTGATTTATGTACGCTACTACCGTGGAATTGTCTGAGCGGAGCAGAACATGTTTTCTCTTTATGTATAAGAGGAAATGACGTAGGGCATCGAAGACAGCCTGAATTTCCAAAACATTGAAGTGGTTTGTTCAGAACTCGGTGCTCCAGGTCCCGGATACTTGATGTGCAGGAAGGGAAGGCCCCCAATCCGAAAGATGACGCATCGGCTGAAATGACTACGTCTGGTTTGGTTCGCCGAAAGGGGAGTCCAGCAAGTAAGTGGTCCTTTTCCAGCCATCATAGTAGATGTTGATGGACATCGTCTGAGACATGGACTGGCAAATCGATGGGATTTACCTTTAAGCAGGTAGTAGGAGAGCAGATGAATTTGTAGTGGTCTTAGTCAGAGTCTGCACCAAGGCATTAGGTCCGCCATACTGGCCATAAGACCGAGAAGATGAAGCCAAGCGAGGGAGGTTGGTGACCGCGACGACCGGAAAAGAGAAACGCAGTTTTGAAGATCGATTATTCGGTCGATCAGTGATATTATACCCCTGCGGAGGTCGAGTACCGCCCTAGATATGTCGGGAGCTGGGATGGCGTCAGGCTCGACTTTTCGTGGTTGATAAGGTAGCCGAGACAGGAAGTGATGTCGCAGGTGAAACGGGTTGCAGCTATGGCTCCGTCTCGAGATCGGCCCACGGTCAACCAGTCATCTAAGTACTGGGAAATTAAAACATCTAGTTGGAGCAGATAAGCTGCAACGGTTTTGGCAATTCGTGTGAAGACCCCGGGTGAAGTTGATAGGCCGAATGGCAGGGCCCCGAATTCATAAGCTCTCCCTTTGTATATGAATCGGAGGAACTTGCGATCCCGATCGTGAATGGGTATGTGGAGATAAACATCGTGAAGATTGATTGACGAGGCCCACGACGGAACCAGTAGGGAGCGTACCACTGTCCAAACTTCTTTGGACGTATGAATTTGTTCAATGACTTCTGGTTGATGATAGGACGCCAGTTGTCTGTTCCCTTCTTGGGTGTGAGGAAGAATGTTGAAACAAACCCCACTCCCAACTGGTCAGGTTGAACATGAACAATAGCCTGTTTCTGAAGAAGGGAATTTATCTCCGACTCCAACGCCACACGTTGGTCCTTGTTGTGGGGAACAGGAGCTGGACGTAGTATCGCCTCGGACGGTGGGGTGCTTGTAAACTCGAGAGAATATCCATGGGCAAGAGTTGAGAGGACCCAGCTGTCCGAGGTGATGTTTTTCCAGAACACTGTGAACAGTTGAAGGCGGCCGTCGCCGGGTTCGGAAATGGCGGTCACCGAAGGCAAAACGGAACAGTCATCTGCAATGTCCCCTGAATGAACGGGGGTGCAGGATGAATTCCCGCTGCGCTGGAAGGTTTGACTTGCCTTGGGAATGACACGGGATGAGGCCTGGTGTTGGCTTGATTGTTGAGGAGGCCGGAAAAGGGCGACGCATTGAAAAAGTCTGGCTTGAAGTGGGCCCGACTTGGCTGGCATTACGTTGCTGAGTTCTCTGTGGAGTCTAAGACGGTGGCGCGCGGAAGGATACTTTCTTGGCCGCCTTGATCCACTTAGCCTCCACCTCCAGCATGTCAGCAAACTTGCCGGCGAAGACGTCTTCTCCGAACAGCAGCAGTTGCTGAAGGCAAGATTTAACTCCCTCGTAAGGAATATGTATCGCATCAAGGGCATTGGAAATGATAAAATGCTGTCACTCGATTAGGAAGGGCGTGCCATTGCTTTGACTTAGCAAGGGACTCATGCGGGAGTTCAGGAAAAATCAGTCCCATAGACTCCATTCGAGCCGCATGGCATTTGAACGAACCGTGGCTAGCGTCCTCTTTGGGTGGAGTGGCTGATGGCAGGCTGAGCACTTGAATCCGCTGAAGGAGCCAGAGGCGCCCCTCAGACGGAGTGAGGGCGTTGACGGAGCCAACTTCATCCTCGTCCAAAGAAAATGCTGGTTGTGCAGTCGGAGACAGAGCCGTACCTTGCTCTGAGGCGCAGGTGCCTTCATTGGGGGGGGTGGCCTGCTCTGACGGCTCGGAAAAGCCCTACTGGTGCGAGTCCGGTGTAGAACCCCGTCGCGTGTCATGTTGACTTGCAGCCGAAGGAGGTGGAAGGGTCTGGTCTGCCAGGAACAGGTCCGAAGTGGTGGAGGCTGGTGGTGGTCTGTCGTCTAGTCGACAAGTGATAGAAGTCAGGGCTTCATTAATGGATAGAAAGGCAGACATCCACTACTCAGAATTAGGCCCCTGATCAGAGCGGTGTCTCTTCTTAGATTTCGAAGAACTCGATAAAGAGGGGGAATGTTTGCATTTCCCAATAGCGGGTGACCCGACAACGGAGATAGTACATGGGGCCGTGGGCGGTGGAACATTTGGGGAGCGTTGCCGGTCGAGGTCGGCGGGATCTGTAGAGTTCCGGGCGGAAGGATCAGGAGTGATAAGGTCTGATGACCCGGTGAGGCCCAGTTGAAAGCCCGAGCCTCGAATAGGCTTCGGTGGTTTGAGGCCCTGGCGGCGTAAAAGCCCTAGAGGCTCCGCGGAGCCCGACGAAGAATTGTCCGGCTGCGGGGTATCGTGGCTCCGGGGTGGATCCCGGCATTTGCGCTGGAGAAGTAGTCTTCTTGGCTGACATTGACTGGCGGGTGTTCTTCGGAGTCGCCGGGGGAGTGCTGGCTGGAACTGCGCAGGGGTTCCTCTGGGCTATGGCGGTCGGAGGGCGTGGCGTGCGATGATGGTAAGGCTGGCCTGGAAGATGTCCGCTTGGGGTACTCCCTCGGGAGTCCCAGCTCGCCAGGCCAGTGATTGACCAAAGAGACAAGGTCCTTGCCAGATCCCGGCGGTGTCCCTGCTCGGGTCTTCCACAGTCAACCATGGAGCTTCCCCTCAGCTCCGTGGGGCCAAACGAACCAGGGGCCTGGCCAGATCCTGGTTGGAAGTCCCTGGCTGACAGCGAGGCCTTTTCCTTGTCTTAGTAGCCGGAGAAGACAGGGGAGTATGACAGATCCTGACAGCAACCGCCTGAAATCAACTGACTAAGGCCTAGAATTAACCTGTAAGTTAGACACAGGCGTAGCTGAATAGAACCTTGTAGTACCAACAGTAAACACCTGCAGGGTGCACATAAGAAAAACAGAAGAAAAACACAAAAAATATACAAGAGAAAATACTCTCACCCACAAACAGGTAAAATTTCAAGGTAATATTTATTCAAAAAGGTGATCAAATCGACACAAAACCGTGTAGCAAAAGACATGTCCATTAGGTTACGCGCTGAGAAAAGAAGGATGATCATGAGGGCAAAGCCGTGTTGCGTTGTGGGAGGTCAGGGTGCACTACGCGTGATCAAATCCTTTCAGCGAACAATAATAGGTGCCTGGGAAATTTGAATATGTAGTGACTGTTTGGGTAGGTAGAGCGCAGTAGACCAGCTATTTCAGAACATTTTGCACGAGTCATGTTTACATGTTTGTTCCAGGCAAGGTCATTGGAAAGGATAACGCCAAGGTACCCGGTATTTATATGAATGGACAACTTGTAGAGGTTCGGCACCAGTGAGGAAATATGTGGTTAGAGATTGTTTCTTTGAAGTTTTTTTTTGCATAACTTTACATTTATCTGGATTCAGTTGCATACGGTTTTCTGCACACCACTCCCAAACCAAATTTAGGTCATTCTGAAGTAATGAATACCATGTGGCTGTAACACCAAACCTGTTGTGGGTATGGGTTACATTTGAATCTGACATCCAATAAGGCAATATACATGTACGTGAATGTGACCCATCCTGCAAAAATGAGTCTCAAGTTATCAGAGACACTTTTGAGTTTTATTTTGTTATTGAATTGAGAAATTTGAGCTCTTTGTTTTGATGTATCACTCAGTTTGGTATGATGAAAATGGACGTTGTGTATATTTTCAAAATTTAAGGATTCCACAGCCGGTTGGCAAAAGGAGATCTTACAGACATAGTCTATGTGTTTGATCTCACTTTTAAGAGGCTCCCATACTGGCATGTAAAGAGATCTTTGGCAAAGACGGGGGAGGGCCTGTGTGTGTGTTAGCCAAGGACTCCCGACGACGATGTGTCGTGAAGAGAAACTCAAGTGAATAGTTCAAGGCTTCTAATCAAAGTGTCGTCAAGGCAATGAAAGGCCATGGTAAGAAATACCCAAGGCCTCCTTGCATGCACGGGACAAAAACTCAGCCAAGAGGTGGCAAAGGACATGCAGCGGATACCAATGCGGGACCACATGGTCAAAATCCTTGAGTGCTGACTCAAGCCGAAGAGATCGGTCAGCAACAGTCTGACGGGACTAGTTCAGTCCTACATGGGTTAACCTATCTTTGGCCAGTGCTGGCACATCGGGTACCGCAAAGTAAGTATGATAATCTCCCTAAGGGAAATTGAAAAAGAAAACGAATTGACCCTAGTTGTTGGCACTTGAACAAGGGGCGAGTCTGATCATCCAGTTGGAGATCGGGAGGAGGGAGTCCCAGAACCTGAATCATCGCACACTGGAGCAGGTGAAGGAGGGACTCAGAAGGAGTGAGATCATCCAAGAGAGAGATACTCCTTTCCATCACAGGGCTGACCTGAGTCAGAAACACGCGAAGATGGGTCAGGACCCATGGGAAGCTGAAAGGAATGACCCTTGGCAGATGCCGGTTGCGATGGCCGGGCAGACAATAAGTGATTACGCTAAGCGGTACAGTAGACCCGGTAAACAAAGTAGCCCGGACCAGAGAAATAACTTTGTAATAACCAGGACTCTGTTATAAAAGAAGTGGAACAAAAAGGGAACAGTCTAACCGTTCAGAAGAACAGAAGGTAGTCTAGAGTAAGACTTATAAAGGGATGATCGAGAAGCAACAACATAAGTTGAGGTATAGTGGAAGAAACTCCACAAATTTTGGCGCTGGATAAAACACATCTGTAACATAATGGCAATAACCCTAACCCTCCTCAATCCTTCACCTGTTGGAGGACTGAGAAGTGTTAGGGTTAAGAAAGAGGACAATTCATGGAGGCTACTCTAAGGGGTCGAGTGAGTGAGGGCCCACTGTGGGGTGATTGAGAATTTAGTGAATGGAGTAATGGACTAGGAAATAATGAATATAGTATTGGTAATCTGCGTAGATTGCAGGAAGTAGATATTGAGGTTTGTAGAGTGCGTTGGCCTTTTCTCACCTTATTTGACCATGTTTTCAAAATTTCAATTCTTTGTTACAAAGAATGCACATCGCATGTCCAGGCGTTTGGATTTTCTGGTCGCGGATTGTGTCGCCTGCCTGTCTACAGTGTATTCCATCCACATCCATTTCTGTGGATTTACAACTTTGATTGTATCCAAGTAAGAGCCTTTTAACCACTCCCTGCTGGGCGACCCGTTTTTGAGTACATAGGCTTTATATGCAAAGCTGGAGAGCCAGGAACTGGGACAAAAGAGTTGGGCCTTATAACAAAAGACCGTGCTCAGCACAAAAGACTGAGCTGCTAAACATTACCGACATTTTTTCGCTCTCAGTAGTGGAGATAATCAAGCTTTGTTTTGAAACAGTATACCATGGTTTGAGGCATTTAGAGCAAGGGGATTACCACTGGGAGACAAAAGCGCTCCACCACCACAGCAATGAGCCACCCAGCACTGCTGCACGCTAATCTGGGCCCTAGATTTATAGTAAAGATTGCGGTAACACCATGTATTTATCTCTTCTTTGAGTATGTGTGGTTCTGAGAAGAACCGGGGAATAACTCGACTTTTCGAAAAGTGTACTCTGTCCGTCTTCAGGAGACTGAAGTTCTTCTCAGAACCACACATACTCAAAGAAGACATAAATACATGGTGTTACTGCAATCTTTACTATAAATCTAGTTCCTTTCACCATGAAAACCTTCAAGTCTTATACATTTTGTAAATCTGGGCCCTATTGAAAAGAAGTCAGCAGTGCACTGTGCCGGTTTCGGGAACAAAAGAATCTTAGGTAACACCGCACATTCTGGGCTCTTTTTCTGAGGCTGCAGGCCTGGCTGAAATATTCAGGAGTCAATGAATTTTACCTGTCAGCTTTAGAGTAGTGCCAAAAGAGTCCCTCATTTTGGTATAAATGGCCATTAAATGAAATGATAAAATTTTGAGAAATTTTGAAAACGGTAAATCTTGAAAATGAGCCGGCATCTTGTCTTGCTCAAGAAAAATCCACCCAGCAGCAAGTGGTTAACAATTATATTTTAATGTTGCACTGACATTTTGATGAGTTTATGTCCAAAAATTATTTGAAATCTTGTAAAAAACAATACACAAATACCATGTAAAAACCGTGTGACAATGCATGACACAAAACTTTGCCTAGCTATAGTTACGAAACCCTCTATCAGCGGTGACAAAAATTTATTTCAAGTTGCAAATTTACACTGAACTGTTTGCTACCGCAAGTGTTAGTGGGGATTGTTAGTCATTACTTCCACTGAGGGCTGTAACAAGTCCCATTGGCACATATAGGAATATTGATATTTCACTTGCAGCCAATCACAACACAATGACAGGATGGTCTCAGGATGCTCTTTACAAACAAGGCTTGCCGTTTGAGCAGAGCCGAAAAATACCCGCACAGATTTGTATACTGTACATTTACAGTAGATTCAATGGCACGCATTACGATGCTCCACCTATTAACCCTAACAGTACTGGGCGTTGTTTGGCTTAGAGTACTCAGTACTACAATGTGACACTCTGAGCCTGAAGAACCTTGCGCTATAAAATTACTATTTCTGGCTAGGTTTATTCCATTGTTACTTGTACAGAGAACAATGAAACCATGCATTCATAGTGCCACAGCATTGTATGGTACATTGTCTTCTCTGTTGTATTTGATGGCTGCAGAGAATAATAATGTCATGTCCTCTTACAAGTGACAGGGCTGAGTACTACATTCTACTACTAAGTAGTACTTTGTAGCATTCGGGACTGTAAGGGTTAAAGTACTGTGTTTTCATGCGTTTGGTGTTGGAAAGAGCATGTGCAAAATTTGGCCAGGCCATAGGCAAGGCAGAAAAAGAAAAAATGGAAAAATCAGAGCTTGTGCAAAGGAAGAATAATGAAGAAAATCTGGCCTGTCGGTGGCAAAAAAGCAGAAATCTGCTAAGAAGCAGAGATTTCACATCCCTGACAGGACGAATGGTTGGTACACCAGAAGCCTGGTTAATCTGGGGAACCAAGACTGACATATCCACATCCACTGTCTTGGGGCGATCAAAAGTATCCAGCAGCATTCGTGCTCTATCTTGGAGAGGACTATGTGGATTAATGAGACAGGCAGGAAGGCGTACCCCAGTATGCGTCGGTTGTCATCACTATGGAGGGTCTTGCTCCTGACAATGGGAGTTTGGCCTTTATGTAATCTTCCTCCAGCAACCACAGCAAATGCTGATGAATGTTTTCTGATACAGGGACTAGACAATCGATTGGATCCATATTGGGCCAGTATTGGGAAAGCAGGTGGAGTTGCAACAGTAACGTGAAGTCTGCACCATGGTACTAGGTCGACCATGCTGGCCATCAGTCCGAGGCGATGGAGCCATGTGAGGGTTGGGGTTCTTGGGCAGACTGGAAGAGAGACATGCACTACCGTAGGTTGGCAACACGCTCGGCCATTGGGGTGATGAAGCCCTTGCGGAGATCAAGTATCAACCCCACGTAATTTTCAAGATGTATTTTTGCGTTGGGGAGATGTTAATTATATATAACAGGTTTTGCCCTTACCCAACGTATATTAATAAGCACTGTATGCTCAGTGCTTGTCCGAGAGCTTGCGAAAAAACCTCACAAGCTTACTCGGGTGGGACTCGAACCCACGACCTCCTGCTTACTAGTGCAGATGTCTTACCGGCCAGCCGAACCCGGCAAGCTCGGTGGTCGAGTGGTTGAGACATCTGCACTAGTAAGCAGGAGGTCGTGGGTTCGAGTCCCACCCGAGTAAGCTTGTGAGGTTTTTTCGCAAGCTCTCGGACAAGCACTGAGCATACAGTGCTTATTAATGTACGTTGGGTAAGGGCAAAACCTGTTATACAGTATATAACCCCACGTAAGTTGGGAGTAGGGATGGTATCAGTCTTGACTTGTCTTGGTTGATGAGGAATCTGAAATGAGTGGAAAGGTAATAGGTTAGGCATGTTGATGTTACGGCCTCGTCTCGGGTCTGGCCACCGATCAGCTAGTCGTCTAGGTATTGGAATATCATGATGTCCAGCTGGCATAAATGGGCGGCAACAGTCTTTGCTACCCGAGTGGAAACTCCAGACGAAGTTGAAAGGCCGAATGGCAAGGCTCGGAACTCATACGTACTTCCCTTGTACATAAAGTGAAGGAACCTGTGGTCCCATTGGTGAAGGGGAATATGAAGGTACAGTACATTGCATTTGAAAGTTAATGCTGCGAAAAGGAATGGGAAAAAATGCGAAAGGAATTTGTATTAGCATTTTGACCACAACTTTTTCCACTGCGGATTCGCAGCGAATTGGATGCAAAAGGGGCAGACGATGTGCAAAAACAGTTCGAAAAATGAGCAAATTTTTCTTTTTTTATTCCTGAGAATTGAAGAACTTGTCTCTCAGACTGATTTTCCTCCACTTTCCATATTCAGAGATGCGCATGTTTAAACCACAGAGAACACAAACTTCCTGATGTCTACATGTACATGCACAAATACTACTTAAGAAAGCTTGCAAAATTATTTCCCCACTACCAGCGAAAATCTGTGAAAATCTTTTCCCACTTGTGAGAAAAAGTGTGAAAAGCTTTTCTCACTTGTGGGAAAATCTGTGAAAAATCTTTTCCTACTTGTGGGAAAATCTGTGAAAATCTTTTCCCACTTGTGGGAAAATCTTTTCCCACTTGTGTGAAAAGGTGTGAAAATATTTCCCACTTTTGGCACACTTTGTGACATGAATACGTACTATAAGCGTTTAGGTGAATAATTGATGACACCCAAGATTGAACTGGAAGGGAGCGTATTACTCTCTGTATAGTTTCCATACGGAACTTCTTGGGGCGGATGTATTTTTCAGTGGTTTAAGATTGATGATGGGATACCATTTGCCAGGTTCTTTCTTGGGTGTGAGAAAGAATGTTGACAGGAAGCCATCCATCACTTGGATGGGTCATAGTTAGAGGATGGCTTGTTTTTGAAGCAGGGAGTTTAACTCCGCCTCCGGGGCCTGGTGTTTGTCTCTGTTGCGTGGGACTGGAGTCGAGAGTAGTATCACCTTGGATGGAGGGGTGCTTGTGATGTGAACTTTAGGGAGTATCTGAGAGACACAGTCTTGAGTACCAAGTTGTCTGAGGTGATTCCCTGCTAGAACTCTGCAGACTACTGCCGACAGGTTCAGAATCCATGTATGTTCAGTGCCCGTGGACTGTGCGTGCATTAAGTTTGTGAATTCGCACATGTGCACTAGTAACATATGGTCATCGGCCTGAAAACTGATATTCTAGCAGACGACGCATATCAGTGAGGAATTTGTCCTGCTACTTCCCTTAAAGACCTCGTGTGTAAATCAATTGCCATGAATCTATCGAATAGTGATATACAATAGCTTCTGATAAGAAAGATCTCCGGAAGTAGAAAACGTCAATTTACGACAGAGGATAATTATGAAAAATTATCGTTTTTTAGCAAACTTTGTTTCTAATTTCCCAATTTTGCCGGGTTTACCTTCAAATAACTTTGATGCCACATAAAAGACTAGTAACTCTTTTAATCAAAAAAGTTTATTACTTCTGGGCAGAAAACTTTATTTAAACTTCATTTCGTTTTCATTGGGACCCGTTTTTGTCATTTTCCGTGGTTTTCACCTTAATAATAAGTGCCCAATTTTCACACTTCTGTCGAATTTCCCTCGGGTCATCAGTGATACTGTCTGGAAGACTGGTAAATTGTTTGTATCCATCAGATCATTTCTTCAAGATTGAGAGCCATTTGTCTGATATGTGGTTCGTTTCTGATATGCGGAGGTATGTTAGAAAGACGGGCAAAAATTTGGCAGAAAAAGGATTTTTATAGTGTGCAAGTTAGCAAAGGGTACTTTGAGTATCCTACAATCGGTATGGTAATTAGGGGCAAACAACTTTTTCTGAGCTTGATGTTGATTGAGTACTTTTGGGGTCCACCTGTCCGAGTCAAGAGCCATGTTACTGGCTTTTGGCTATAGTGGGATTCAGTACGTATGCCACAAACTAAGTGAGTGGCATGAACATACGTGAATCGGGGGTCATGGGTAGCGAAATGATGTAGTCATTGACGATGCCCCTCAAAAGAGCGGGTGGTGTGTGATAAAAATCCTCGTCCAGAGTAAGCTTGGCTGGTTTTGGTGGCAGTATGGGATGCGGCTTAAAGCTGGCTTGGTTGTGGCAATGGGGGATAAGAGGAGTGGCAAGAAGTGTTTCCCTGGTAGGGCAGTGGTTTGGGGTGAGTCTGGCATGCATGAGATCGCCATGAGACGGGCAGCTGTTTCTCAGAAGGATAATTTTTTTGCACTGTAAGCAACAATTGTGTTTGTTATACTATGGTTATACTATATTAAAAAGGCAAGTACATTTGTCAATTAGCTGAATTTTTAGCTTCTGCGCATAGTTCACAAAGCCTTTGCCTCTGTCAATATTTGTTTGGCTGTTTTCTTTTATTCAACCCCAAATCCCATAGACTGTGCACATGTTTTATTCAACCTATCACTGTGGACTTCAAATCCTCCCCCACAGCAGTAGGCCAGCAGTAGGCCAGCATCCCTTTGCCGCCCAGGCCTGCCGGTGATGAAATTTGGTGCAGAACATTGGCAGCTGAGCAAAGATGTCAATGTTCCTTTAACTTCAGCAAAGATCTGTTCAAGCATGCTGTGGTGCAGTGTCCAGTCTGTTGGCTGTATCATTCCCTGAGAGAGGGCATCTGCAATCAAATTGTTGACTCCTGGGATTTGAGTTGCTTGAAGTTTGATCCACTGGTCCTGTGCCCAGAGGAACATCTGTCTGGTCAAGAGGCATCATCGAAGAGGATGGGTGCCTCCCTGACGGTTTATATAGCCCATCACTGTGGAATTGTCCGAGTGTATCAAGAGGCGTTTGACCTTGATGCTCGAGCGAAAGTATTGTAGCGTGATAAATGCCACTTGAAATTCTAGCACATTGATATGGCTCCCCTGGAATTGGAGCTCCAAAGTTCCTAATGCCTGGACGCCAATCCGAGTTGGGATACATTCGCGGTTATCATTACCTCTGGGTTTGCCTTAGGGAAAGTGATCCCCGAAAAAGGTGTATTCTCATCAGCCACCACTGGAGGTTGGGGTGGATGAGGTTGGTGATGGGAACTATGGGAAGAGCACTAGTAGGTATAGCTGTAGCGGTCTCATGTTAGTCGGCAAATGGGGACCAGGTCTACCATGCTGGCCATCAGCTCAAGGTAAGGCAGGAGCTGACTGTCTGGATGTGAAGACACTCACTCATTTTTTAAGGCTGTCTATGCGATTGGTCGGGAAGCGCAGTAAACTCAAACAAGCTCTCGTTGTAGATGAAGCAGAGAAACTTTTGGTCTTGTGGGTGGATCGGAATGTAAAGGTAGACATCTTTCAGGTCTATCGAAGATACCCATGCCAGGATGGGAAGACTGGGTTACTGTCCGGAGCATCTCCATGCGGATTTTCTTCGGGTGGATAAACTTGCATGGTTCTTTCTCTGGAGTGAGGAAGAACATGGAGATAAAACCCTTGTTCCCACATGCCATGGGGACGGGACTGATGGCTTGCTTCTGAAGGACAGCATCTATCTCAGACTCCAGTGCCTCTTGCTTGTTTCTCTTGAGAGGGATTTGAGTCAGGCAAAGGACAGTACAAACGGATGTACGGGTGCTCAGGAATTCAAGAGAATTACCATGAAGGAAGGTTGCAAGCACTTAACTGTCCAATGTGATGGTGGCCCCCGACAGGTTCAGGATTTGGGTCACAGGAAAATCTGTAAAGTTATTTGCACTGTCCCCCGAATGAGCGGGGGAAGTGCGGACCAGACACTCTTCCCTTGTGACTCTTCTGCGACAACCTTATAAGTTGAAAAGAGGAGGGACATCCACGACCAGACTGTTGAATGGGTTGACAAAAGTGTTGAAAAGAGCCAGAGTCCCCATGATGTGGGGCCGTTCTGTTGGGTTGGGTGCCGCTTGGTGGTCATCTGCTCGGTACTGACACGGTGGTGGAGGAGGGGGGTAATTCCCAAAGACTTAGCTTGTGGGTGGTATCAATTCACTTTGCCTCTGCCTCCATAATTTCCAGGAATTTCCCAGCAAAAAAGGTCCTTCCCGTAAAGCGGGAAATCTTGAAGTTCTGACTCTACCTCTCGTAGGGAATATTCATGGCATCACGCACATTGAATTTTGAGCATATATAGCTATTGCGGAGATCAATGCAAACTGTTCAAACACTGTTGATATTCTCATCAAGGGCCCGGAGTGCGACGGCTGCTAAATCCAGAGTGACAGGTCAGTCTTCCTTACAGGTGCGCCAGGTTCTCCGATAAAAGTAACAGAAAAGCAGTAAAGCAAAGACCTGGCCACGAGGCTCTATCAAGCTTGGTTAGGATAAGGTCGAGGGAAGCCTTGTTCTTGAATGGGTTTTTCCTGCTTGATCTGTGAGCATCTGAAGCCAGTTTATCTCTGGCGGTGACAGGAATATCCATGACGGAGAGGAAACTGGAAGTAGGCTGCTGCTTTAGAAATGTATGCACGCCATTGCTTCAGGTCATTGAGGACTTTAGCCATCTCGACTCACAAGTGATCCAGTGGTAGTTCTGAGAAAAGAGGCATTGCGACCTCCAATTTAGCAAGGTGGTGCGACGAGGCCTTGGCCGTGGTAGAGGGCAGACCTAGTATCTGAATCATGTCTCTCTGAAGAAGACAGAGACGTGCTTTCCAAGGGTGTAAGGCTAGCTGCGGAGGTGACATCTTTGTCTTCAGAGGACCCACCATGCTCGGTGTGTGGATGATCCACGGTGTGGGAAATGTCAAAATCAGCATCACACCTGGGGTCCGGTACCAGTGCAAGAAGGAATAATGTAGTTGCTGTGGGCAGACTGGCTTGCAAGGGGTGGATGCAGACAAGGTTTTGAGGGTAGCGGATCAGGGTCTGGGGAGTTGCTGGAGGTGCAGGCTTCTGGCGAAGGAAGACGAGGAGTGTTTGCACTTCCTATGTCCCGGTGAACCGGTCGAGTCAGCAGATGACAATGGGTGGGCCAAGGTGTTGGAGGAGTAATTGGTTCATTGTCAGCTAAAGCAGTCTGATGAACCGTTGGGGTAGTTGCCTCGGAGTCGTTCTGCCCGGTAAGCTCCAAATGATAGCTGGATGACAGAGTGCATATGTGCAAAAGCCTCGACGGCAAAGCAGGCCGGTGGGTTCTGTTGCCCATCATAAGGACAGCATTGTGCCTGCGTGGCCCGACACTGTACTCACCGAGGCTGCCTCGGATAATAATGGGGAAGCGGCCCCCTTTGAAAGAGTGTCTGAAGGTGGTGCCTCATTGCATGAGGCAGTCAGACAGTCCCCTCTGTGTCATCGTTGGCTAACCCCAGTTCCAACCAGCCTGTGTGCTGGAAGAGCGGACTGTTAGCGTGGTAATCAAAAGTCTCAGCTTTGAACCTCAACACCGCGATCATGACTGCTGAGTGACTCCTGTTGGTCTGTGGGGAGAGTTGGAAACCGTTGAATGTGTTAAGCCCCGAACTGTCCCGGGTCACCCAGTTGACCCTATATAACATCACTAGGTGGCACAAGCCACACAATCAACGTCGGTAACCTACGAGCATGCACATACTAAGAGAGAGGGAGAGAAAAAATACTACACAAAACGACAAATAACACATATTTAGGAATAATATTGGAATCTACAGTTCATTATTTATATATTACAGAATGGAAACTCAAAAAAGCTAAAAGATGCCAGAAATAACAAGTCCATTAACAATGGCACTAAGAAAACGGATGAACATGGCAGCCGCTCCGCTATGTATCATGGGAGTAGAGGGTGCACTACAGTTGATCAAGCTTTTAGCGAGTAACCTAAGGTGCATATCTAGTGACTATTTGGGGTAGGATGAAAGCAGTGAACTTGAGTCGTATTCCTGAGTTGAGGCATTATGTAATGACGATGATATCGCATCACAGTTTATTGAATTTTGGAAATTTATTAGACTTTGACTCATCACACTTGGGTCACTCCTGATAGTCTACATGTAGTAGGAAAAGGCCTTAAGAGTGCTAAAGCATACAAGCATACATTACATGCTCATACTGTGCTCTCCAGTCTGTGCTAGCTATTTTCCCTTTGCAAGTACTGTCAACAGTAATGAATGCTGGATCTACCACTGGACTGGATGAATGTGATACAGGACATATTCCTTCAATTTTAATTAGCATTATAATGACTGGCATCTTTGCCCTTTACCAAAATGCTGTTGGCCTTAATAACTTTTTTGGCTATGGTGCCCTACCAAAGGTAGGGTGTCCCTAACAGTCTTTAGTCCGAGGGCTGCATGTTTCCTGCACAGGAGCTCCATGAAATTGGGACTTACAGTAACATTACCTTAGCAAATAATAAACTTGACAAATGACAAAAATGACTAGGGGTACCTCATCAATCTCTTTGATCCATCTGTCAATGCCATCAAATGACCACCGACTAGTGATGTCATAGACAAGCAGAATACCCTGGGCTCCCCTGGAATAGGAACGGAGAATCGTGCAAAACCTGCCCTGGCCTGAAGTATCCCTGGTAAATGGAACCAAAACAAAAACAAATGCCTTGAGTACTTATGTCATACATAGAACAAATTGGTTGAACTACAACAGAAAATGCTACATGTACCTGTATTTAAACATGACATAGTTTTGAAAATACAATAATCATATTATAAACAGAGCATTCATAAGACATGCAGAATCTGACAATATTTAGCATGCAAAAGCTTCAGTTTATTATCATCATTCCTGCTTATCTGGGTCCAATATGTCAACATTTCTTAATGCAATTTTATGTCCAATAACCTGGCCACAAAAACTATCTTTGCCCTATGATCTTCAAGATCACACCGAGATATGTTAAGAGTGGTTCAGAAGGCCTTTTCATATTTTTGTCTTGTGGACCCCCCTTTTTCACAACTTTAGACCGCACTAATCATAAAATCAGCATCTGGAGGGGCATGGTGGTTGTGTAGCTAATTTAGCTTCATTGTAGTCTTGGCCCAAGATGTTTGTTACCTGTGGCTACATTCACACTGTTTCACTAAAAATATTAAAGAGGTACTCAAAAGGCTTCAATTATTTATATATCTACGGTTTTGGAGATACATTGGCCACTCAAAACCAATATACAATGAATTTATCCAATGAAAATCAAGATGAGAAATAAAAGGCATTTTCTTTCCACAACAACACGGCAGATTTCAAAAACATGCGAGGTCAAATTTGTGTTTGCTTTGATTTGATGACGTACTGGCAAAAAATGCACAACAGGAATGTATAAAAAAAATGTAAGCTGGCTTCTTTTTGATCCAAATGCTGTGAAATCTTTTAGATGCGTTTAGATGCATAAACCTGGAATCTTACTCTTAGCTGGTCAAAAGAACGTGAGATTTGTTCTGAAAAAAGGCAGTACAAGTCATTGAAGGTGGAGTAGAATGTAATGTATTTGTTTTGCATACATGTCAATGCGTGCGCACTCGTGTTCACATGCAGTGGCAACAGACTATTCATACACCATGGACAATAAAACGATCAGTGTAGGAGTATCCAGACCTGTATCAGATGGTCGGCCATAAGTATATGTAATGTATGATGCTTGAACAGCTTCTAGAGGGAAGACAACAACCCACGTACGTCTTTTTGTTGATGCATGTACAATTAATCTCCAACATGTCCAAATAAACAAAATCGCTAACAATAGTCTAATAAATGGCTATAACCTGCACACCTGATTACCATAGTGTAAAGCAGAATGGCCCGCACTGTTAGCATGCCATGGGTTGTGTATCAATTCAAGACGCTGTGTGAAGGCAGTTCCCGATCGGTCTTTCGACATGCACATACATGTGGCAGGTTCCTCCAAATATGGGTCATTAGATAGTGTTCAACTTTGGGGGGATCATTTTTCATGAAGTGAAGGGCAGTGAATTAATTCCCAACATCTAATGAAATGAGGGAAGTCGTGGCTAATATCTGGAACAATGATGACTGTGTCCATCTTTCAACTTAATTAGAGTTGATTAATTAAAGTCTTGAACGTCAGCATTTCAGATGGACGTGACAACCTGTTGAAATCCTAGCCTATAAAATTTACTGAGGAGTGATAATCCCCACGGTTATTTTACACAGATTTATATGTGGTGAAAGGTGATAATATTTACACATATTAAAACCATCATCATGAAATTAAAAAATACCTCTCACAATTAATTAGGTTTCTAAGTCGGTCGATTCTCTCAAAAAAATTGACTGCGATAAAACAGCTAGAAATCAAAATCGATGTACAACAAGCTTTTAAAAAAGTGCAAAAAAGTACCCGCAAACCATCCTCCTTCTACGACTGCACCAATCACATTTTCTACAAGTATGTTTCCGAAAATCATAGTCCGAAATAACAATCGTGGTGATTTTGCGGGTTCCGTCATTATCTTGCAGTGACGTTAGAGAAAAGTTTTGCTGCATCGTGGGCTGTTTGACCTTTGACATCATCCCAGATAGTGCGGCCTCTTTTTCATTTGATATTCATGAGTTCCTCTACGGAATGGTGATGCTCCACGGTTGTTCTCTTTGTATCAAGGATGTGGTACTCATTGATTGCTTTTAACACAATGAGGCCAGTGAAATTCCACTATCTAACACAGATATGCAATGTGGACGGGTTCTCAAGGTGCTAAACAGTTATGGCCTTATAACCATTCATGACATCTCCGAAATTATGAAAGAAGGAGTTTTGAGGCCCTGGGATCACTCGAGTCACATTTTGACAAGGTTACAGCAGAACACAAGCATGAAAATGAAAAAGCCCTCCAGCAAGTCCAGTCCTTGAAGAGAGCAAGTTACAATTCCATGTCAAAAGTAGTTGGGTTCAATTTGCATTGAACGAGAAGATAGCTCACAAAATTGCTTGAAGAGAATTTGTGAGTGGCAACGAAAGAAACCCTAGAAGTAGTCGTCAAGAAACTGCATAAAAAGAATTAACTTTTCCGTCTTGCCAATAAATCGTACATAAAAAAGAGGCCATAATACTATGTCTGTTTAAGCCTTGTATTTAACCACGCCAACAGGCATATGGTAGGCCTGTTCAATATCCATTTTTTCCCTGATATATCGTGAAAAAAAAATAGCGATATTTGAAATTATCATGACTTCATTTTGGGGTGTTCGGGTTTTGGTTCATGTCAATCACCATTGTGTCACAAGGTCTGCATGCAATAAAGTCCGATCTCACAGTCCAATCCCCAATGGTACTGATCCCTGAAGCGTGTACTGGCCTACATGTACATGTACATATTAGTTTTTATCGGGCAAGCCCGACTCAAATTCACGTCTAATTTATTTTTTAATACCACGAAACGCACAAGACAACTAAACTGAACATCTTTGAATCATTGTGATCGTTGAAGTATCCTTCACATGTGAAAATAAAACAATGAAATTACGGTATTGAGCGCTGTGCCATCTACCATCGCCGACGAAAGCAACGAAGTCGAGTTCAGCTGCCAAAAAGTAAACTACCAACATCTGCACACGTACATGTACACGTGCATGCCCCTTACACGTGCCCATGGAAATCTCCATGCTATTGGGTGTCTAAAATGAATGGGCGGTACAAGCAAGCAGCAGCAACAGATAACTGTCACATGGTACATTAAAAGGAGCTGTCAACTGGATGAGCACAGAACTGCCTTATTTCAGTGGAATTAAGAAAACAAAGTTTATTTCTGTAGAAATTTGTATCCTTACAAACATATAGACCACGGTCGCTATGAGCAGCTTTCTTTTTCCATGTACATGTAGTGATGCGGAACCGAATGCACTTGGCCACACCCAGCATTTTACATAAATTAGGTTATGAGTGTACATGTATGTACTAAAAGTCATATTTCCCCAAAATTCATGTCAATATTACTTTGTTTGGAATTTATTGTTGTTTGCATTTTTAGCAATAACGTTCATCTAACTGCTTATAATGTTTTTGTTTTCAATATGTAATATCAATAGCCTCAGTACCTGAACTGCAGGGACAAAGTGCACGTTTTTGATGATACTGTACTCATATGGGATTTCAAGCTATTCATGGTGATAGACAACTAAGGTGGAAAGCTTGCGGTAGCACCAGGCAAGGGTACAATCTCTTTGTGAGTCTGTATGGTTCTGAAAAGAACCGTGAGGAACTCAAAGTTTCGGACAGTATGCTCTGTCCGTCATCAGGAGACTGATACTGCACTCATAGTGAAAAGGCTGCCCTCATTCACATGAACTAATTTGTGTGGTAAGTTGATTTATGTGATGGTACTGTAGAGTACTTCAGTTCATGTATGACCTGTACATAACACTATGTCTGCAGTCCAGAGAGCAGGAGATTGTTCAGTTTGTTCTCACTATCTTGTTTCATGAGGACTCCTAAAAAGTGATGTTATTAATTCCTTTTCTGCAGATCTTTTTATCCAAAGGCTGAGTGTATGACAGACAAGCTGCTCTGGACCACTGTTTGATATATTTGTACCACAAGATAACCCCTTTATCAACCTTGGCATATCCCAGGGATAAATAGGCCATTTACACAAAAGTAGACTACATTTTTACAAAGTCCTTAACCAGTTCAAAAACAAACTGAAACTTTGACCAAATGAAGGCAAGATATGATGATTTAAGAGGCAAAAAATTTAAATACCATGGATAATTGCCCACAGAGTGAATTTGCCAGCCAAAAATAGGTGAAAACGTCCCCATTTTACAACTGGGGGGTTTTCCAAGGGCTCATAACTTCTAAACCAAATCTTCTGTGTTGTCAATTTTCTTTTTACCAGTAGAATAATGTCAGACTAAGGGGAGCCCTCAAAAATTGAACTTTTTATTTCCGATTTTCAATAATTTCAACGTTCAGGGGCCAGAAACTCTGTAACCATACAATTTAAGCCATTTCTGATGGCAGATTCTGAAAGTCTGGGCACTAATTACCCAGGATACATTCATTCAGCCAATAATTCCTGTTCGTTTTTAAGAAATTGGTCTCCAAATTCCTTTCAATTTAACATTTATGGCTTGCGAGTGTAAAACGTGGGCGTGGCCAGAAATTTGGGAGAGTTCTCAAGAACCGTAAGGAGTAGAAGCCCAAAATTTTGCATAAGTTCGTGTTTCATGTAGATGTCTTCATAAAAAAAAATGAGCTAAATCTGAAGGGGTCACAATGGGACCTCTGGTTGAGTTCATATGGAATGACCCCAAAGTGTTAAAATCTCACGCAGATATCAGAACACCAGACGACAATACACATACATGTGTTATAAAATACTAAATGAAAATACACCCAATTTAAAATTAATGGGACAGAGGTCTATTTTAAACAAATGTGAGGTAAAATCAAAGGGGGTTATTTCTGTTAACTCTGACTGCCCATACAAGTTGTAGGCAAAATGAGACTGGTTTATGCATGTAGATGAATATGTCAGCGGTGAGTTGGCAGACGACTTGGAGGAAGCCAAATAAATTTGCTCTGTTCAGTCTCCGGCTGTGGCCAAATGCAAGAAAGCCACGACTCCATATCGCTCAAAGTCATTCCACTTTTGAAACGACATGTCCCAGAGTCACCTCCTAATCAAGAAGATGTTTTTGCCACTACAGTAGCCACTATAGACCACCGTCTCACCTCCCATATACCACTATTTTTAGATCAGCGACGAAACCTAAAGACATCTGTTTTCAAGAGTGGGACAACAGGTCATTGGAGGAAGGAATGCTTCAGCATCCAGGCTGACAGAACCAAAGACATCAGCTCTCGATAGACACATCCTGGTTGAGAACATTGTGGGTTCACAGCACAGTACAGAAGCACAGAATGATAACTTTTATGAAGATAATTATTTTGATAATGAACAAAGGGTGCATGAAGTCTGCAATAACATTTCGGGAAAAAATTCAAGCTCATCCAGAGGTGTTAGATATAATACATAGAGGCTACAAGATTCCCTTTAAAGAAACACCATCCTCCATTCAGAATTGTACTAAAAGCCATCATAGACCTTTAGGACAAAAACTGAATTCTTGAGTTCAATAATGGCAGAGTTCGATTGCATAATTAATCCTTTAACTATTTCAGTACAAAAGTCTGGTGAGAAAATACTTATTCTAGATCTGAGGTATGACAATCCGTTTGTTTAGAAAGAAAAGATGAGCACATAAGCAGAGTGCAATATGTTGCTGTCTTGAAATGCATACACGAATACACACTTGCAAACTGTAGGACTAGCTAGCCATCCAATAACTCAATGTCTTGTTGCCACAGCAACAAAACACCGATAGCTGGCGAGCCAGTTGTTGTTCATATGTGTACGGTGGGATGCAGCTTTAATATGGACTATTTGCTGAAAGTTTCTGTGGCGCTATGTCATTTTTCCTCCCACGAGTTTAGAATTTTTTCAAGCTTTTTGGGACCAAAGCTAGTGTGTCCTTTTCAATTGTATTTTGCAGAATGAATTGACACTGTATTTTCATTATACTTGCCTTCATCAAGTGGATTTACCCCAGGACTTACTGCATTCTAACTCATATTTCATTCAATGCTTTGCATAAGATTTCCAGGTTTGACTTTGCCTTCATTTTGTGACTGAATTTGGACTGAGTTAAAGGTGCCCAGCATTTTCTGTGGAAAAAAAAGAACATGCGAAAAATGGTAAATCTAGGAAGCAGAAGAAAGCAGAATTCTGGCCCCACATTAACCACTTCCAGCTGGGGGCTCCGGTACCGGAGCCATAGGTCTTATATTCAGGGCCGGGGACTCCGAAATTGGAACTTTACTATAAAAAAGAAAAAAGTTGCTGGGCGTTTCTTAAAAAGTTTGGGGCTGTCAGTTAAAAAGTTTAGGCCATCATTCGCCGGTGAATTGTGACTTTATTTTATAGCCGGGGTGACCGAACTCATTTTATAGCCGGGGTGACCAAACTTATCAAAGCCTGGAATAAAAGTACGAGCTGCTGAGAGCTGCCAGGCACTGCCAATCAATCCCTGTATTCTTTCAGCGCAGAGTGCTGCAATTAGCGGAGGTAATCCGTGTATTGTTTGTGCAGAGCCCTGATGGGGGGCGTTGACAAGAGCGACCAACTAGCGACAAATCATTGAGCAACTCGTAAGTCCCTCGAGTGGTACAAGAAGCTCTTCTTCTACCTGCTCGACTTGACGCTGGTGAACAGCTACACCGTGTACCTGGCCGTTGGTCACCGCCTCTCCTTCCTCGACTACCGCTTGAGTCTTGTCCGTGAGCTGCTGTTCGACGAGCCCTTGCCCGAGTACTGCCCTCAGCAGGAAACTCCACCATTCACCAACTCCCGCTTTGTCGGCCGACACTTCCCTGTGGACTTTGAGAGGACCAGCTATGGCGACTTCCGCTACCGGCGGTGTGTCCTCTGCGCTTCCCGTGGTCTGCGAAAGAAGACACACTTCGAGTGCGACACGTGCCACCAGCCCCTCTGCGTCGCCCCCTGCTTCAAGGAGTACCACACTCTCCACTAATTGACACTTTGAACTTTATTTTCATGGACATTTTCATCCACATTATATTTTGTGTTTTTTATGTGTGTTTTGACTTGATGCCCCACTTATCTAGTGTAAAACAATATGTCATTTACTGGTGGTTTTAGGAGTTGTCATAGTTTCAACCTTTGAAAAAAATGACGAAAAAGACAAAGTTTCTGGAAAGTACTTTTTATTCCTTGCACCGGTGTTTGCTTTTTATTTGATTAGAAAGAGTGGAAATTTATTTTACTACTTTTATGAGTTCAACTATTTCAATGAGAAAAGAAAACACAAGAGAAATGACAAGAAGAAAATAAGAGAAAAAGAAGTTCTCTGCAAATATTTGTCTGTGTCTGTATTTCTATGTGTACTTTATTTTATTGGTTTCTAAATTTTACTTGAAATTGTTTGGGAAATAAAGTTTGGGAAGGGAAATATCTTACACTACGGGAGGGAAAATGAACAAGTCAGGAGTAAAATATGAGAGCGGTTTGGGGGGGATATAAGTTTGGTAGATGGGAAAATATATAACACAAAAAATCCCCAACAGCTTCAAAAAATAGCAAAAGTTACATGCAGCAGCACCATGAAAAAGCCACACTTCTAGACCCCTTTTTTTACAGCATGAATTCATTTGTCCGTCATTGCCCGCACTCATTGAACAGTTGACAAAGCCCAGTGCACGTGCACAGCTTCCCATTCACTCAAGCCCAGTGCACGTGCACAGCTTCCCATTCACTCATCGCATAATGCACGCTGAGGTCTTGACCGTCAATCGCTCTGCATAGCAACACGGCAGCATAGCAGCGCACTGGGCCAAGGCCCGGAACAAACGAGTCCTTACGTAACACATACAATGGGGGCTGTATACAGAGCGGGCGGCGTGGCCGCAAAACTGAAGGGTCAATGGAAGTTGCTTGTGAGGGCTAGACTCAACATGGGACACCCATTTTATGGGGTTTAGGCATTCAGAAAAAAAGATATGAATTTTTGAAGATTTTTGAAAAACGAAAATATGAAAAAACCGCCCGGCAGCCCATGTAACGGTTAAAAAAAGCACCCGGCAGCAAGTGGTTAAGTACACGTACATGTACCTTGGGTTTGCAGGGGATGTTCAAGATTGCACCAGATATTTTACATTCAATGTACTGCCATTTGAACTACCTCTTCATACGGTACATATTTACGGAGGATATTAGACAACAGGTGGCCTGTTGGTGAGGCAAAGATATTTTACCTATACTATAGACGGGCAAGGGAGGAAACAAGAAATAAGAGTAATTGCTCAAGAGGTGAAGGCTGACCTTATAGCCACAGGGCTCTCTTTCCCAACAAAGAAATATCAAGATGGTCACCCACCTAACAACTCAGTTGGTAAAGAATAACATGGAATGGGAAAGAAGGTTCCATTCAAGCAACAGAAGAAAAAGTTGCAGATTCCATAGCGTCAACTGAAAACTTAGGTGACAATATAATTCAGCTCTTTCCGTCATGAAAACTAGAAAGTTGCTTCTGCACAAGACCACCAATTTCCCAAGTTTCCTGATTGCATGTAGGTGGCAACGACCTGTCTGTCATATGAAAGTAACGCATGTAGCAGTTACGTCTATCCAATTGTTCAAGGATTGAAGGGCCAGCTGAAGCAAGATGAAACAGACTCGTCCCCAAGTACATGTACAAGTGTTCAAGAATGCAGTCTGCGATGACCTCAATTAGAAGTATTTTTCAATGTACATATAAGTATCATCAACAATTTTAAGTAGAAGAAACTATTTTGAAAATTATAGTCATAAGCCCAGGTATTTCCAAAAAAGTTAAAAGTTAAAAAGTGATTTATTTCTGGCTCATTTGAGTGTTTGATCACACAAGGCCAACTGTGCATAAAACTCTTGTGTATTTCCAAACTATCTGTAAAGTGTAACGCTGATTTGACCAGGAACCACAATTGACATTCTTTCAACAACAAAGATACTGCCTTCTGCTCCCCTGTCCATCTGCCTGAAAAAGAATACCATCTGGTTTCATTTTGAGAGTAAAAGCATATGCTCATTGCTTGTTAGTTGAGTGACAGTGACTCAATTTTATTTGCCTTTTTTTTTAACAGGTTCTGTGGTGATGTGGTTGACGTGCCATTACTGACTTCAGCATTGGACCCGCAACATAAAAACCTGGAATTTTTAAGGAGAGTACAGCGGGATGCAGTACGAGATGTCAACAGAACTTGACATGATACCCCCCACAGAGCAGCAGGGGGAGGACATAGAACCAGAGTCAGCAGAAGCATCAGCAATGAATTTTCTGCTGAGTGGGGATGTGCCATCAGAGTCCATCATGGAAGCAGAATGTGAGTGGAGTTGAGAACCCGAACACTCCCAAGAAGAGGAGTACTCACATTTCCTGAAACTGAAAAAAGCTGGAGTCAGCACCAATCCCTGCATATGGTGGTTCACAAATTCGGAGCGCTTTCCCTCCCTGTCTAAATTACATGTAGCTTGAAAATTACTCTACATACCAGCTACAACTGTCCCTTTCGAGAGGGGCATTTTCAACAGCAGGGAATTAGTGTTGAAAAGAGGAGTTAAATGTACTTGAAGGCAGAAAACATCAATACATGTATTTCTGTTTTTCTCGCTCATAACTCAAAGTTAAAGCACAAGTAGTACACCTAGCAGACTCGCCAAATGCCTCGGTGCCAAACAATTCCTGTTTCCCCCTCACACCCTAGATACTGCGGTTCTCCATCTCTGTTACAGGTACACTTTAAACAGTACATCATACATGTAGTAATTCCTTGTTTATTGCTGTGACCTAATCCCAACCCTGGAACTATACATGGTTCAGTTTACATTCAATCTGCAATTCTGCATCCAGCTATCTATAAATAGGAAGAGTCATCCTTTAATGTGATTCTTATTCTGTATCAAACGTTCAGACCTCAAAAAATTGATATCTTTTTTGGCAGGAAAAAGGCTCTGACTAGTTTTTCATTTCATTACATTTATTTTTGAACAGGTTATGTACATGTACGGAGTAGAAGATACACTGTACATGTTTCTGATAATGATTTGAATTGTACATGGCAACAAGTATTTGGAAGGGGGCTTATTAAATCCCCCCGCACAGGTTTTATCCCTCTTAACTTTACTATCACATGAAATAGCTTGATAAAACAACACCCACTTCATTTCTGAAATGAAATAAAAAGCATTCTCTATTAGCACTGTTTTGTCACACATAATGCATACAGTAAAAAATTAAATGGCTTACATGTACATGTATATTCACTGCATACTAGTACACGTTCAGAGTCTTGTCTAAAGTCTTTTCTTCCCATGTTTACCTGACATAAATACCCTAGTCCCCTCTACTTATGACCTTCTGGCCAAAATCAGGGTTACAAATTCTATGCCACCTGCCAGAATTCTGGGCTGTATCTTTGTCGGTGTGAGGATTAAATACAAACATTTCATCTTGCTGTGTGAAGACAACAAAAAGTTTGGCTTAAGCAGATAAGTTTGTGTGGGTGTTCTCTGTCTGTTTTTAATGATACCAGATGCGACTAAAACGAGTTTTAATCCTGGCAACTTAAGTGCAACGGGAGTGTTTACCCAATAGAAAACAGTCATAGATTACCATGGTGTCATGTAACCAATCATAATTTGATAAGCCCATAACGTATCAATGATCTAGTCTGGACATGACACAATCAGCGCTCACCATTTGTGCACATGAATTCTGCGTACCAGTACATGTTTGTGGCAGTTCAACATCCAGGATATTGTTGTGTCCTTTGGCCGGTAGCTGGTGCATTGGTGGCTTACAGATCGTCTTCCTCTTGTTTATTTTTATGTTCTTCGTCAAAATTTGTTTTGTGTTTCATATACTGACAGAAAAAATTTGGAAATTGAAGGTAACAATTTTGTTTTCACAATTGTGGGGGAGATTCCCCTCTGATGTTTAAAACAATGTGCTGCTCTCTAAAGCCCTGTTTCTGGTACATGGTCTGGCGGGAATGCATGCAATGCCATTTGTTAAGTGATCTTATATTTAAGGGTACCTGGGGTAACCAGTATTGACATAAAATGGGTACCTGGTTCCAAAAATACCCAAATGCACATCCCTATTGTTCTTGATGAAAACCCATATGATCTAGCCTCTCACCCGGAACTGTCCGGGGAAACTTGGCCGGCCCACCAGCTGACTGTATGGCTGGAATCTGACAGTTGTACGATAACACATACATGTGTACATGCTCTTCACATTTCCACTGGAAACGTTTAGAGTAGAGGACAGGAGAACTGTTGAACTCGCCACATTGTTGTGAATTTCCATCTGAAATGGTGGCCACAGCACTAGAAACCACAGAGGTAACCATGGAATCCCAGCAAGCTTGGTTGGGTGACATAAGATTGTCCTGCCATGAAGGGAACACTTTCCAATTTTCAGATGACCAGCTTCAGCAAATTCCACACAAATTTTCTCAGAAATTTAGGTGACATCGGTAAAAGCAGGAGTGCATTTATATCAAAGTGTGATTAAGGTCCCCCAGCTGATCTGCATTTAGACTTTGTAAATGTTCTTTTCCTCATTTTATGATCTGACATAATGGTAAAGCAGAAGTGTTGGCGGTATGTTCAGAAACACCAAGCGTGTATAACACAAACGCAAACCTTAAATGCACGTGCAAACTCAGCGTGTGTGCTGCCAACAAAGGGGCAAGTTACATGTACATGTACCTTTGAAATTCTGGTATGTACATGTACAGTCGTGGGGCACAAAGTTTATATGGGGTGACATCATGGTCTTTATTCTTTTCAGCAGAAGTGCTTGCGTATGTGCATTCGAAATGTATTGGTAGCTAACAGAGGTGAGGTATTATCTGTGAGAGAAGCAATATGTGTGAACATGTGCTTTGCCTTTCAAAGGTAGCTTTTTTATCACGCATGCAGAGAGTCCTTGAAAATAGCTATGACCAAGTCACAGTGTACATTTTACATGTAAATTAAACATACAGGTACTAGACTTAGCCTTGTACAGTACATACCACAACTCTAATCGCACTCTCTTCCCATCCAACAGTATCGTAGTGATCTTGTGCTCAACTCCTGGAGGTGTAACAATGAAAAAAGTGGACATCAAGTTTACATGTTAAACCACTGAAATCTGACAAACACTTTTATCAGATTGTTCTGGACACTTAAACAAAACCCAAACATTGAAATTTGTATAGACCTAATTTTCTCCCAGTTTTACTTCTACATTTTTAATTAACACAAAATTTCTAATTATGTAAAGGTACTCACCGGCCATATAATTGGAATCATATGAGACCTAAGGAGGAGAGACTTACTTTGTATTATTGCCATAATACGGTCTGATCCACCCTTTAAGAAAAATGGAATTGATGAGGAAGCCAATATATGTGACCTTTTGCGATGGATCAAACTGTGACTTGTCGTGACTTACATGTATCACGAATCCTAACTGCTGAAGATTGGCTCCTACGTTCAAATTGCTCCTACATTTGTTGGACAATTTGCCAAGAATCAGCATGTCATCTAGGTAAAAACACAACAAATTCCCATCTGACGGAGGTGTGCAACAACTGGCTTCAGGATTTTTGTGCATGTTCGGGAGCACTGGAAAGGCCAAATGGCAGGCAAGCAAACTGGAATATTTGATTTTTCCAAATAAAACATAGATACTTGCTATGATCCTTGTGACTTGGTATCATGAAGTATGCATCCTTGAGGTCTATTGACCCGAGAAAATCCCCTTGGTGTAACAGATCCTTTCCCATTTTTATTCCCTCCATTTTAAAGTGGTGATAAGCAACGGACGCATTCAGAGGATGCATGATTATTATAGGCTGGAGTACCTCTGACTTCTTGGGGATACAAAATAGGGAAGAAATAAATTGACCATCATCTGGTGCTTCCAGTGTAACAGCACCTTTCTAGGACAACTTCTAAACTTCTGTGTGAACAATCTCCTCTTGACTTCAAGAAACTAAACCAGCCAATGGTTATTCTTTCCAGTAACTGAAATGGAGGCTGAAATCTATTCTGTGGCACTGAACAGTCTGAACAGTCTTGAGAGTTCTCCAGTGATGAACAAAAAACATGAGACAGCCTGTCTGAAGTAAACATTTATTTTCTTCACTGGTGCGTGTGGCCTTGGGCTCGCATTTTTCGACGGGCGTCGCATTTTTTAACCAGCATCGCATTTTTCAACGGGCGTCCCATTTTTCAACCAGCGTTGCATTTTTCAACCGGCGTCGCATTTTTCAACCAGCGTCGCATTTTTCAACCGGCGTCGCATTTTTCAACGGGTGTCGCATTTTTTGACGGGCGGTGCATTTTTCAACTTGCGTCGCCTTTCAATTGTGAATAAGCCATTAATCATCAATGGTCAACCTTGGTCCAGCCAGACCTGACGTTGTTGACGTGGATGCTAAAAGTGTGCGTACATATTTTTACTGATTATGGAAACGGATAAATTAGCATATATGCGTCTCGATTAACTGTATGTAAATAAATTAACAGCCCTTTAATGAACCCGATTACTCATGGAAGTTCACCTCGCTCAATTTGGTTTCTCACTTCTGCAAGCTTTTTAAGTGAAAAATGTTCCCGTACTGATGATGACTAGTTGCTACAAAAATCAAACCCAGTATAGTAGGCCTATTGTTCACTCTGGTTGGTATGGTATTTGCCATCTTGCAGACATGCTTCCCGAGGGAGCGTTTATCGCAGTACGGTCTATAATTTAAAATGTAACTACTCTTGGCGAAGAAATATCACGCATCATAACTTAGAGAAATTTTACTTTTTGTTGGTTGAAAGAAGTTGTCAGCAATACAAAATCCCGAAAAGTTTTCCGAAAACACTTTTTGAATCATTAAAATCTGTCCAGAGGAAGCCAAGACTGATCTTATTTTTTTCATTACAGTAGTAGAAAGATATTTCACACATTGGAAGTTGTTCAGGCAATGGTCCAGGCATTCCCCCGGTGGAGGCCCTCTGGTCATAAGCTTGAGATCATTCATCTCTCTTTATTTGAGGGGGGCTTGTGTTTATCACTCAACGAAATGACTTCCCAAGGTCTTGAGGACTGCATGTGGATTGGTATGGGACGGAGGGGTACCCCCTTACCTGTCTAATCCGTGTACACACTCCAGACTATTGTTACCTAACACATCCCCCCTAGAAGTCTGTAAAGAATTTCTGAGATTCCGATTAAACAATGACCAACACAAAGGCGGGGGTTCTCTCCGTCCAATAAGTGGCTTAAAATGGGCTGTGTGGAGGTCAAAGTTAAAATTTTTCATCGAAAAATGCGACGCCTGGTCGAAAAATGCGACGGTGGTCGAAAAATGCGACGCCCAACGCAAAATGCGACGCCCATTGAAACATGCGACGCCGGTCGAAAATGCGACGCCTGGTCGAAAAATGCGACGCCGGCTTAAAAATGTGACGCGCCGGTCGAAAACTGCGATCGTGGTTGAAAAATGCAACGCCCAATGAAAAATGCAACGCCCGTCGAAAAAGGCGATGCCAGCTGAAAATGCGACATTTTTTAGAAAATCTGATTGCCTTCATACATGTACATACAGTGTAACAAACCTTCTGACAATTAATTAAGGAGAGTCCAACACCATAATTGGCGTAATGACGTCATCACGTGATTTATTTTTAAATTAAAAATTTTATTTTGCCCATATACCGGTACACAGACTGTTTTTTGCACTGTTATCAATTGACTGAGTTCCTGTTAGGGACACACAATAAGGCCACAAGCTAGGAAAGGTTCCCGTACAAGTTCTCATTATGATGTCATAAGCTGGTAAGTCACGTGACTTTAAAGGGGCACTTTTTAAAGTGCTACATCTCAAGAAGTACATTTCCGATTTGATTGAAACTTCGTGTATAGCTTGAATGGGAAGGGTTTTAGACCCAGATTGACCTCATGTGATTATGACATCATCAGGTGACAAGTCACGTGACATTAAAGGGGCACGCTTTATAGTGCTATATCTCTTGAAGTACATGTTGGATTGAATTGAAACTTTGTATGTAGCTCGAATGGGAAGGGTTTTAGACCCAAATTGACCTCATGTGATTATGACGTCCTCTTGAAACAAATTAAGTGACATTAAAAAATCACTCTTGAAAGTCATATATCTCGTGAAGTACACGTCCGATTGGGTTGAAACATTGTGTTTAACTCAAAGAGCAAGGGTTTTAGACTAAAATTGACCTGATTAGATACTGACATCCTCGGGTGACAAGTCACATGACATTCAAAGTGCATTTTTTAATGAACTTCGCAGATAGCTAGAAAGGGAGGGTTCGTGATTGAAATTGACCTTATCTGATGCTGGTATCATTATATGATAAATCATGTGACATGTATCGAAATGACATTGATAATAAGCTTTCCATTGCTGTATTTCCATTTTTGGCCATTATCTAACAAGTTTATCCTATGATTTTTTTCAAACCCTTTGAAACTGAAGCAGCTCCCTGGTATTCTCACGTTCGTTCGGATAATGCTGCTGTAGTCCCCATCATCAACAAGTGGTCCTTTAAGTGCCCTCGAGTAATGAGATTAAGTTAGATTCTTTGTTTTACAAAACAGTGCAATGTTTACGTGTGAATGTTCAGTTCAAGGCCCAGCATATCCCAGGAGCCCACAATAACATGGCAGATGCGCTCTCTCGTTCACAGATGCTCTGATTTTGACTCCTGGCTCCACTGGCTGCCCCCCCCCCGGGAGGGAGGTCCTGGAATTTCTTTGGAAGCTCTAAATGCACGTATACAGTAAAATTTCGATAACTCAATGTTGGTTAACTCAAAACTCTGCTCAACTCGAAGAATTAATTCCTGCAGAAAGAATAGGCTTTTATGTACGAAACATATACGTAACTCGAACTGCTCACGTTGCAGGATTTGTTTACCTCGAAGTTTTTGTGCAGCAGATCCAAAAGAAACCGCTGCCAAAATACTTCCAAAAGGTGTAAACAGAGCGTGGGTCTAGTTACGAATCATTTCTGACAATTCGTCTTTTCACACTGGAACATTAGCAAATGTGCTACAATGATGATCAATCTAGACACGTAAACCACACCCTGATTGCAAAATCCGACTTGCAGGAATTGGCTTAATTGTTATCATGGACCCATTGTAGCCAGAGCGTCGGCAGGCCAACTGATGGCTCTTTGCGGTGGCTGCGGCAATGCAATAGTGGAGATCTTCGTGTATGCCGCACCCGCCACTTGCTTTTTTTTTACGCCCGTTGCATGTCTCCCCCTTGAAGGTGAGCGACCAGTCAGGCAGAAGACGATAGAAAATGCCGGTCTCATCAGCACTGAAGATGTCTCTCGGAGCATATACCGCAAGAACTTCAGGAAGGCCGGTTTCTAACCAATCTTTTGTCATGCCAGAGGTGATGGCAGCTCCTTCTCCAGCAATTATGCGAAAGATGATGTTGTGTCGTGTCTTGAACAGAGACAGCCATCCATCACTGCAGGCGAAGTTGATGTGGCGCAACTGTGTAGCGAGAGATTGGGCCTTTGCTTGCAAAATTGGCCCTGAAACCGGGATGTTCTCAGCATGCGCAACCTTGAACCACGTCAGAAGAGCTTCCTCCACCTTAGCATATGCTGCCATTCTCAAGCGCTTTCTTACTGGAGAGACAGGTTGGCTCTCAAACTGCTTCATCACGGTCTCCTTGTTTTTCATGATTGTAGACAGCGTGGATTGTGGAATTCCTCATTCCATGACGGGGGTGGGGGTGTGACTGGCTCAAGAACAAAGGGGGGGGACGGGTTGGGCAAAGTCCTTAATGTTGGAACTTGTTTGGCACAAGTCATGTCCTGCTTGGGCCTAAAAGCCCCAGTCGCACGGTGGCCTCTCCCCCCGCATGCCCCCGTACCTTGGGGGGTTGGGTTGGGGGCAAACTTATTGGCGACTTGCCGCACACAGTGTCTCTCGGTTACTGGCCACCATTTAAAGGTTCGGCATCTCTTGCCTATTACGCATGCATTGCAAAAATCTGGCGTTTCTTGCCTGTTTCTTTGCATCAAAATCTGGCATCTCTTGCCCGTGACACAACAGAGAAGTTCTCCATGATAGTGTTGCTTTGTTGTTAGCACTGTGTACTTTGCTAATGAGCTACATGTATATTGTTGCCTTTACTTGTGCATCATTCCAGGTGATTCTGGGGCTCCACAGCAATTTCTGTAAATCCATAACATTTGCATTAGTTGTTTCAAGTTGTGGCTGGGATAAATGCTCGGCGAAGAAGGGCTGAAGCATACCCAAAATCTGTGTTCTTGTGTCCTTTTAACTTCTCTGGGCCAAATAACTACCAGGAAAGCGCTAACCTCTCATTCTCTGCGTGGACAAAATTTGACTCCGTTCTAGGTGCAGACAGTTTGAATCCATGTGCCCCCTTGCGGAACATTCGAAATCAGAGAGAATGAATATTGACTTACATGTATGCACTTTATTAACTAGAATGGCAAAGCCGTCACGGCTCGCTGCTTGTTATAAATTTAAATTTCTTTCCTGTAATAACAGGAAAGAGACATCCAAGTTATACAGATATGGTACTAAATTACATGTTTCAGAAAATACTAACCAAGCTTCATCAAGATTTTTTACAAGATTGGTTGACATATGACTGCAATACAGATGTACAGTGTACAAGTACAAGCTATTTTATCAACCTTAGCAATAAAATTCATGGTACTCTAGGAGGAAAAAACTAGTTAGTGCTGTGTGCAGACTGTGTGTTGAAAGGCGCCTGTTGTTTAAAAGTAAATCAACAAAGACCACCAACATGGGAGATACATGTACAGGTACAAAGGCTTCACAGTTCTTTACAGGAGACATCAGTACAGTCAGACTAGACCTGGATGATTATATAAGCAGTGTATTTGTGAGTTTGATGGGTGGTGCATAATCAAAATTCCTCTAAAGTACATGTAATGTACATGTACAGTTCTGCACTTTGTATCCAACCCCATCATCCTATCCATTTTCTAATCCACGCCCCTCCCCGTCATCCTATCCATTTTCTAATCCACCCCCCTCCCCATCATCCTATCCATTTTCTAATCCACCTCCCCTCCCCATCATCCTATCCATTTTCTAATCCACCCCCCTCCCCATCATCCTATCCATTTTCTAAGCCATCTCCCTCCCCATCATCCTATCCATTTTCTAATCCACCCCCCTCCCCATCATCCTATCCATTTTCTAATCCACCCCCCTCCCCATCATCCTATCCATTTTCTAATCCACCTCCCCTTCCCATCATCCTATCCATTTTCTAATCTACCCCCCCTCCCCATCATCCTATCCATTTTCTAATCCACCTCCCCTTCCCATCATCCTATCCATTTTCTAATCCACCCCCTCCCCGTCATCCTATCCATTTTCTAAGCCATCCCCCTTCCCATCATCCTATCCATTTTCTAATCCACCCCCTCCCCATCATCCTATCCATTTTCTAAGCCATCCCCCTCCCCATCATCCTATCCATTTTCTAACCCACCCCCCTCCAAATCATCCCATCCATTTCCTTTCCGCCCCCTTCCCATCAGCCTTGAATCAGCCTCCTAAGTCTTGCTTTTTTGTATATGTATATTTGTATATGTATATGTACATACTGTACATGTAATTTCCAGTAAATGGTTTTTGTCATGATGCAAATATTGGTCTTGTCTGAAGTTGTTTCACATGTGCATGTACAATCAATGATACATCTGACAATTACTACATGTATACATGTAGTCAACCTGTGTGTACATGTACCAAATCTTTGTCTTGTCATTTTGCACCATACTAATGTAGTATGTATGAGTACAAGTACATGTACAGTAGTTGCTATAGGAAGGGGAGAGTACCAGGTTTCTTGTGATTGAACGTGCTGGAAAATACTGGATATGGACATCTCCTGAGGACTGTATCTTGTGCATGAAGGACAAAATAGTTTCCAGGTTGGATGCACCATAGGTTATAAATAATAGGGAACACTTCATCAATTCAGTTGAAATTTAAGGAAAGTCATCTGTAAACTTGTGTGCCAGTATGGTCCATTTAATATTATACATACAAATGTAACTAACTCCACAGTAAGCATGAGTGAGTTTTGAGCTGTTTCCTTTTGATTTACATGTATTTCAAAAAATGAAGAAGTTATTATTAGATTGTTAATTCATTGTTTGCAATGTAATACAAGTCACCTGACATCAAAGTTGATCACACTTAATTAACTGTTGTATAAATGCTGATGAACATGTACTGTACAGAGTATCTTTACTTCGTGATGCACAGAACGTTTCTTCTGGATGTACATGTACACACCTGCCTTAATAACGGTATCTCTTCTGTAGTATCGTCCGTGTTGTCCTTACAGACTAATTAAAGTTTCTAAGTTTCATCTTTCATTGTTATTGCTGTGTTGAAAGCAAAAACAAACAATGCTAACGTTAAAAATTTGAGTAAAATGTGACATGGTGGCAATTCAGTGGGTGTGGACAAAGTGTAACGTAGCTAACCCTAACATAACTAATCATGAAATTGGAAATGACAGTCTGCCAACAGTTTGCTTCAAAATAATAACTATTTTGCAGGAAGTGACAGAACAGATAACAGAACAAATAAATTTTGGTTTAGCTGTTTTTCCAAATAAGTAAACTTTTGATAAGCAGATGTGCATTTTTTTTGCATGTCCATTTTTTGTAACATAACTGAAATAACACTCTTGCCACATCTTACATAAAAGGTCTATTTTGTTTTCCTATTGAGGTGTTGCAGGTCTGGGTACCATGCATCTGTGGTACCTTATTCAGAATTATTAGGCAAGCTACATGTACATGGTAATAAAGCAGCTCCCAACATGCTGAGGAGCTGAAAAATGTAACGAAATTAACCGTGGAATTGCCCTTGATCACAATGGTAGTGTATAGAGTGCTCACCATATCTCAGCAGGAATGATGGAGTGCACTGGGGAATAATGACTCATGAAAAAGTTTTCCAATCTATTTACACTTGTTCGTGACTGTTTGGCAGCAGTTTCTTTGTATTGAAGTTTTAACAAAACGAATGTGTAAGAATGTCCAGTGATGGAGCTTTTCATGTAGATACATGTACATTGTATCTACCATACTTATCATGGATGATAATATCCTATTGATGGTGTTACTTCGAGGTAAACAGAGTTTGGAGTTAAACATGTACCGGTACTTTGCCATAAATGATTAGAACAAAAAATATTGTTTTGCTACTAAGCCAGAAATATTCACAATGTCTGTGTTGATGTAAAAAAGAAAATGCCATTCAAGGGTTTCCCTGAAAGTACAAAATACACAGGTTACATGTAGTAACTCAATTATGAATGACAATCAGATCATTTCAGGATGAGCAACCCCCTACAGGAAACCCCCTTGGGTAGGATTACTCATAAACTCAATGTCAATAGCACATGAGCCTGACAAACAAGTGCATTGCAAGCACAAGTCTTGCATCTGGTAAGGCAGCCATGATGAATTACTGGCTGTTTTTGAGACCTCATGTGTGGCACATGTACATCATGTATGATACATGTGTGTACAAAGACGACTTCCAAATGTCACCTGAACTATTTCATGACTCAAAGAATCAGTCAGATGTACACATTTACAAAATGTACATGATACCCTACATGTACATGTACCAGTACATTATGTACAAGTACCGGTACATACATGTACATCCATACATGTATGTACATGTACACGTACCATACACATGAGACGTGTACACTACTGTGACACTGACTACGTACATGTACACGTACTTGTACATGTACATGCATTCGGACATACAGTGTAATACGGTACCCAGGTATATACCCCAGATAAACATTGTACATATATGGCATGTCCTGCATAAAATGGACCAAAATGCAACTTCGGCTGTCATTTTTCAAAACTTCTAAAAGAGTGACTTTGATCATGTAAAATACAAATATGCACCTTCAGATTTATAAAATGACAACATGTTCTGGTGTATGGGGATTATTAGGCATAATATGTACATATGGTGGACATACTTATCTTCACATGGATAAGGGTACCGAGGCTAGTATCATGGCCACTACGCATGCTTTCCTTAGATGCAACCACCGAGACCTTCAGGATGCTTGAGATTCTGTCTTACACGGCCCTTCGACATCAAACCAGGTAGGCCTATTGTAATTTCTTTCAGAAAGGTTTCCTTGTGTGGAGGTCACTCGGCACTAAAACATTAGGGACATTCACATTTGAAACACTGAAAAGAGTTTATATATGAACGCCATTATTTTTGCTTTAAAAAGTTTTTAGGTCTTAAAAAGGAATAAACTGTTACAAAATCATTTCTGGCAGACAGAAAATTTGAGCATTTTCTTCAAACCATGTCCATACATGTAGGTCATGCAAAGATTGGAATGGCTTCCACAGAAGCCTTCCATTGCGATAACATTTCTGCAGTTAAAAGAAACGCTAAACTTTTTTCACAACAGTCCCACCACAAGGCATTCCTACAGTACATAGAACTTTTCAATCTTTTTTCTTAACAGAGTTTGACAGAGTTTGATTTTTAACTCTAGATGCCCTTGCTAATGCACTTTGTCTAAAATTGAGAGATGACGAAAAGAGCTACATGTATATGAAAGATTAGAGAAGTACTGGTACTTCAAATTCTAGCTCAGGTGGATCAAGGAACAAGGATACATGTACATGTACATGTACTTCAGTCCAATCAATATCACCCACAGGTACATGTACATGTACTACTGTGTTTCTTGTTTGGTGTACTGAAGATTTTAATGTGAGAACTAAGGATTTGCAGCTAGTCCCAGTAATATATACACATATATGAGAACATTTATAACAATGAAAAAGTAGTGTGTCCAGACATTCCAAACTTAGCAAGTTCTTTTTTCAGTTCTCTTTTTTCTCTGAAAAAGAATTTGCTAAATTCTGAAAATCACACTACTTTGGTATTGATTTACTATATACATGTAGTTCTCAGTCTGTGAGTAGTTTGCAGTGATCTCTTCAGTTTTATAGAACTTTCAACCCCTCGTATAATTCATGTAAAGGGGAGAACTAATCAGTAACAGGTAAGTGGAGTCTCAAATTTAATGGCTATGAATATTAAATTAAGCCACAGGCTTCATGCAAGTGCTCGCTTTCATGTAGAATGTATTACATCACATTTTGTAACTTTCACCTGGCCAGCGACTACTGTACATGTACATGTACTGTATGTCAACATAAGAAAGTGTACAAATGTTGGAGTGATACAAATGTACTTCCACAGGCTTGTGTGTGCTTACAATCAATTTGCTTGTGATGAATGGAACCAAAAACAGTGTCGGGCTCAATAATGAAATACATGTAACCTTTCAAACAAAGCAACAATACATATATATTTTATTTGAAGCTAACAACACATTGTTACATGTAATTTTAAAACACATGCTTATCACAATTATGTTTATATCAATCTGGGTGTGTGATTATTTGTACTTACATTTGTCAGGATAAGTTTTCACGCATGCAATCCTGTATTTAAGCTGGTGCTACAAGTTTAAGTGCCTCACTTTTAAATACATTGTGCTGGCTTTGCTTGCTGGGACCTGTGCTAGACCCAACTACAGCACTGGCACACATGTAGCCTCTAACAAAGATCACTTTCAGTTTTCTTAGTCTGAGGTTAGTGAATTTGGATTTGGTACATGTATGTGATTTGAGGGGAAAGGACAAAAGTTTGAAAGAAAATCGAATGGCAGTGATAGGCCACCATATACATGTACTGGGAACCTGAGAACTTGTTTTGTCATTTTCAATTTTGATTTTCCTTGTTGGAATACTGCATCATTCTTGCCTAAATTAGCAAATTTAACCCTCTTTTGTTATTATTCTATCATGAATAAAATCTATGTGAAAATAGCTGGATTGATAAATGAAAGGTGACAACTTCCATGCTGATCCACATTTATCAGCATTCACATTGAACGTTCTTATCGCCACTGCTTTTTGATGATGTACAAAATGTAAACCCCACATCAAAGAATACTGCTGTATGTGTGAATATCAGTCACAGTATTTTTATCACAAATACACTATCACCATAAGAAAATGAAATACTGTCCATGTCTACTTAACCTATATATAATTTTCAAAACAATTAATCTGATATAATTTTGGGAACATGTACTGTCATTTTTCAAGATGTATTTTTGCGTTGGGGAGATGTTAATTATATATAACAGGTTTGCCCTTACCCGGCAAGCTCGGTGGTCGAGTGGTTAAGACATCTGCACTAGTAAGCAGGAGGTCGTGGGTTCGAGTCCCACCCGAGTAAGCTTGTGAGGTTTTTTCGCAAGCTCTCGGACAAGCACTGAGCATACAGTGCTTATTAATATACGTTGGGTAAGGGCAAACCTGTTATATATAATGTACTGTCATATTGAAATTCTTAATTGCATTGCATATTGGTATGAAAAACACAGGTACATGTACGCAGCACAATGTAAGATTTGTGCATATGTGCACATGTACCGGTATGAAACGATAACAAATAGACATTGTAGAAAATAGTATTAAAATAAAATATTGCTGAACACGTACATCAAATAATGTAAATATACTGGTACATGAATTCTTGATAAACGTGCAAGTACAGTACATGTACATGTGTGCACTGCAGTAAATTCCTGGTATGTACCGGTACACACATGTACATGTACACGTACACGTAGAGGTACATGTACATGTACCAAGAGGACACTCTTGTTTAGCTGCTGATGAAATTTTATTTGCTCGCTATTTTATTTTTAAATCCTTGATTTTTTTCGCACTTATCTCCAAGCAATTCTTTGTCATGTTTTATCAACCATTTGTGAACATATGTACATTTCCGAATTCTTACTTTTTCGTTGAATGTTTCTCAGATTTCAAATGTGAAGTTGTGCACTACATGCCATGTTCTGATGATTTACACATGTTCTTTTTATCGTTCTTTGTATGACATTTAGTGTATCTTGCTTTCCGATTGACATTTTTATTGACATACCTGATCGTGTATCTTTGTGTGAACATCTTATCCTATTTTAACCTGTTGGAGGACGTTATATAGATTTCTGATCATGCAACATTAAGGTACATGTATCATGCATCATGACGTCACCATTTTGGACTTAGTTTCATTATGTACATATACTTAAGTGTTTCAACCACCTGTAGTGCTCACTGCTTCGTCAGCTTGCTGTTTCATCTACTGTATCTAAACTGAGTGGTTGTGAATTTGTGGATTCTGCTGGTGTGATTTTGTGCAATACCAAACATTAACATGACAATCCTGGCCTTGTTCAAAACATTCACATTTCTGTTAAGGAGACATGGTCACACACAATGATCATGGCAAAGAAAACACACTACTGTCCTCATGCAACCCACATGTACAAGTACATGTACATGTAGCTTGCGTTAAGGTCTCAATATTGTATAAATACATACAGAAAATAGATCATGTTCCCAAATACAGATGTAAAATGTACCATACACATTTACATTTACAATTCCAATTCTTTGCCATACTCTACAGGTTATCACTTACCATTCACACTAGTGTAAGTTCCAAATGTTATGTCATTGGCACTGTCATCCAGTCGGCCCAAGATCTCTCCCTTGCCTACATCACTGTCGCCCACAAGGAGAAACTTCAGCAGGTAATCATATGCAGTCCGATTCCTACGCACAGCTGGGGACCCGTTCATGCTATTGGCATCGCTGAAGGCTGGGCCTACGTGTTCGTGGCCAGTAAAAGCCTGCTTGGAAAGTGTAGCGTGTCCAATGATGATTTCTTTCCTTAATCACTGGGTTGTAAATAAGACACCTGTTTTCACGAAGTACATGTATGCCTAACCTGCAGAACAAAAGCAAATATTCAAACTTACAGAAAAGTTTAAGCATAAATGGCTGACTTCATAGTTAGTTAATATACCAGTACATGTACTGTATGCACCTACATGTACATGTATACATGTACGATACATGTATACATGTACAATACATACATGTATACATGTACGATACATACATGCATACATGTACAATACATCCATGTATACATGTACGATACATACATGTACATGTATACATGTACGATACATACATGCATACATGTACAATACATACATGCATACATGTACGATACATACATGTATACATGTACGATACATACATGTATACATGTACGATACATACATGCATACATGTACAATACAATACTGCATACATGTACAATACATACATGTATACATGTAGGATACATACATGCATACATGTACAATACATACATGTTACATGTACAATACAATACTGCATACATGTACGATACATACATGTACATATATACGACACTGTTGCACACCTGCAAAGCTTGTTGGAATTCTATTGCCCCCTAATTTTACTCGTTCTCGTACCTTGCATTCCCAGGGTCTCTTATTTAGCTCAGCTATGCATTATGGACATGTAGCAGAGACACTAAGTTTGTATTAAGTTATTCATGCTGTACTCTGGCGTGATCATGTGTTCTTTCACTCATCTGTCCTTGTGTTTTCTTTGCTCAGTTTTGGCATGTCGAAATTCCCCTCCATGTGGCCGCATGGATGGGCGTGGTAAGATTCCCTGGAATGCTAATGTTCAGAAACCTCAGATTTTGTAACTTTCAGTCATTGACTAAAGATGACCAAGTATGCACTTTCACGCGCCCAGCTCTACACTTTGTACACGTGACTTTTTATTCTGTATTTCAACTTTTTACACACGACACTTAGATTCTTGCACACAACTCTAGAAGGAAATCATGTGACCCTTTGAGATGGAAGATTTTCATTGGTTGAGCTGTTCAACGACGCTTATTTTTTATTAATTCCTGAGCCTCTAGAATCCTATAAATAGAGCAGATTTTCCCTAGCTCGTTGGTCAGGTGTGGCGGACCAAACCCTAGTTGCGAAAGCAGAACGTAACGTAGTGCGGCGGTTGGACCCTTTCCGAGAGAAGTGCGATAGTGACCATTCTTAGGCTAAAGAAATGTAACCACATGAATACCCAGCTAGCTTAGCTTGGACCGATGCGAGAGCGGTACGAACTAACCCAGGGTGCTAGTGAGAGTTGTAGCAGCCTGTCAACGCTACGTCCGAACCCATTGCTGGGCGGTACATACTATACATGTATCTGTACACAGTGTGAACTCTTCAAACCACAGTACAAAGCTGCAGCTTGGAAATGTTAACCACGTTAACCAACTCCTTAAATAGTAAGTTTTCCCATTTCACTTACAAGTACTCAAAATCCAGTTTCAAAAATAAACTTTTTCCTTTTTTCAGCATACAGGAAGAGTATGCAAAGATAAAAATCAAAACGCAAGCAAGCCTACGCACACTGTTTCAGACGAATGGACTGAGAATTTGAATGTTCTAATAATTTTACATTTAAAAATCTTTTTTTTTTTTGTACTTTAATACATTTCCCACCATGTCTCTCAACACCTGCAGGCTTTTAACAATTACGTCTTATACCACCCTGCACATGGATATCCATATCTGGGTTCCCATATGTCACCACTACAATGGCTAAAGGAGTCTCAAGATACATTTTAACTGTGAAACTGCCTGATTTTTAGAGTCAAAATAAGGACCAGTGGCGTAAATCTGAGCCAGAAATTAGGGAGGGGGATGATGGGGGAAGGGAAAATGTGGGATGGATGACTTGCCCAGCATGGAAATTTAAAAGGGCAGAGGAGGTAATGTTCATGATAAAGATGTACAGAATCTTGCATCAAAACAGTGCATTTATGGCCCTAGTATTGTTTGACATTTATGAGTGCTATTGAATATATTTAGATGATTTGGGAAGGTTTAATGGTAAGCCATGTCTTCCAATTGGGAAATGTGACCACAATAATAGAGAAACCCATCCTACATGTGTTCTATAATACAGTATGTCTAAGTAGCCACTTAAATTTTTTCCTTGCAACACAAAAATGATTGCTCTTTTCAGATATAACTTCATGCCTTTAGGTCCTCATGTACATGTACGTAAGTGAAATGCTACACCATATACCACATGCCTAAGCAGGTACATGTACATGTAAGCCTAACGTTACATGGCCCATACATGTACATGTAGCTAAGCCACATGAAATCTCAGACCTGCAAGTCACAAATCTGTGTAACTTACAGCCCTATGACTTTGTATGAATTTGTAATGCTTTGGGATTCTGAATGCAGCCCAGTTTGATCAAGTCAATGCTGATCAAGGTGCATTTACTTCAATCAAAACTTCCACTTTCTCAAATTTTCACCATAACAGCGGTCCACACGGAGACATCTCTTTAAATGTGATGACCTGTTGTTTAAAGACCATGCTACATGTGCCGACTATTTGTTGACAAAATTTGAGCTTTTTAATCACCACCCTCTCATTCTCCTAATGACAGCTACCTAAACACACCACGAAGTGTGTGTCAGGTTGATGGCCAACTGCTGCATATAGGCTACATGCTTTTCAGGGGCAGGGGAGGTGGAATCATATTTTCATTGTACAACTATCCTGTGTGTGTCTTGACATGATTGATATGGTGGGTGTGCGCTGTACGTTGCGAACTATAAAGTTGTAAAGGGTAGAAAATGTTGCAATGATACATGCAATACATGAAGGCAGACTAAAGCCTGGTTTCTATATTGATGTAAGGAGACACAGAGAGCATCGCTAATCTGTACTCCACGATATGCAATGATATACATATACTAGAAAAACTTTGTGACTAACGCAAACACCGACACAGACAAATTGGGCCATATGGATCAGATTCAACTTTGCTGTCTGCACTCCGTTACCAAAGGAAAAATGCACAATGACATGATAGGTGTACCTCTTGCCGAGTAGTGAATACCCCTCATTTTGCCCATTTTCTCCTTATTACTAACATACATGTATATATGCAGCCCCAAGGAGCCTGTTCAGTATTACATAATAAAGCCAAGGTCTTTTGGGAACAAGGTGCACACATGAGTCGGTGAGTCATGTGTGTGACTGCGCTGATAGATCACTTTATCACAAGGCTATTCCTGAATAGCCTCGTTCTGGGCATGCTCTTTTGGAATACAGAACTGGCTTATTGTCAACAAATTATTTGACCATAAACAAAATACATGTAACTGGAGTATCTGTTTGGCTGTGGAATGATGTCATGCAGGGTCTCTTCTACGACTGTCTGCATCTTGACATGTTGCTTGCAAATGGCATTCGTTAGGACCATAAGGAAACCAGGCTTTTTAAACTCGAATTGTTTAGTCGTACAGGAGGGTTGCACAATCAAAACGAGATTCCGCCTCCCCCACCTCAAAAAATGGTTGAGTCGATATATAAAACAGTCTGCCTTCAACCTGAGACACGCAGTATGTGATGCATATGAAAGGCAGGATGTGTTTGGATCCTTATCGTTAGGAGACAGTGGTGAACAAAAAGATCCATTTTTTCCCAAAAAAATTTGTGTTGATAGTGTTGGGTTAAGCCTCATCATTGCTGAACTTAACATGGCTTATACGAAAAAATACAAATTTGTTTTAAAAGGTAATGAAAAACTTGTTTGGCTGTGAGAAAACTGCAAGAGTTTCTGTCCTGTTCCAACGAATGGTGGGCGGAGGTGATTCAATGACTGTTATTTCCAGTATATTGGAAAGAAAGAACCACTTTTGTCTTAATTTTGTCCGAGAAATTTCATATTACATGTATTAAAACGTGGCGCAGCTACACTACTTGAGAAGCAAGAAAGTGGAATTTTCAATTGATGTAAATGCACCCTGAAAAACACTGATTTAATTTGCACATTAGAAAGAGTTCCATACACAGACATCACTTGACACCCTGTGCACAAACCAAATGATACGTACATGTATGAGACTGGTCTAAAAACTCTTGTTTTCTAATTAAACACTTCAATAGTTTCCTTGCTAACTTTAAAATTTTAGGACATTATCACTTTCTGATGGCTGACATGACACTGCACAGAAAAATTAGTGATGTCCATATACGGAACTCTTATTGTATCTGTGATCCTTCTATTTCTGTGCACCTAAGCACCTAAGGTTTGAAACAAGATTTCCAGAAAACTACAATGCAGTTGAAATTCTTTTAGAGGTAATTTTATTGTTACAACTCACAGTCTGTCATCAAAGCAATTCACACAATTCACATTCACTCACTTGACAAATTAAACAAACAATTAACATTTTGAAACTTCTAATACAAGTGAAGGGTCCTATTTGCACCCCTGAAGTGCTTCTCTGCGTCAACAATTTTAATGACATCATATGACACGTTAAGAGTTCATACTAGACAGTAGAGGGTGAACTGTTAGATGACACAAAGACTTCTGAATTTGTGTAGGGAGGACTCAAGACACAAACTCTGGTATCCGTGTCTAAGAAAATTTGTCGAAAATTTAAAAGGGTTAAAAGGGTTGTTTATTTCTTTTACATATAAACTAAAATTACAGGATTAATTTCCAACATTTGGGGTCTTTTACAAAATTTTCAACAAAGACAAACAATACAAGTGACCACTGGTTTTTCAATAGTGTGCACGTCCGCAAAACATTCATTAAAAGGTGAGTGCATAGATTTAGGGGGCCTGACAATAAATGTAACTAAAAACAGGGGGGTCCCAAATTTACAATCACCAACATCTGAACATTGAGCTTTGTCAACTCAATAAATGTCATGTTCGTATCTACAGCCCTAGCCAGGCTGGCATTAAAACTTACCTCTTATCACAAATTATCAGCTAGCTAGGAACCTACATCATACATGTACACCACTAGTACACTAAATTATATGTATGCAGGCCTAGGGCTCAGGCCTACATGTATTTCATCAGATGACTGGCCATCATCATATCAATCAGGTAAACGTTAGTCTGAATTATCAATCATGTAACGTTACTCGTCATTGTCGGAGTTTAACACAGCAAAACAACACGTCGTGCTGGGCTGAAAGTAACTGTAGACACACACATTTGTTTTAGCCTACATCAGAAAGAGTAGGCTAATCAGGCATGTCAGATGAAAAACGAACTTCGAAAAATCACAACCGCACAAATTACTGCTGGCGTTACTGCCACCAGTCTCAGCTTGTTTGTAATTGTACTGCCTACTATACTGCTGGTACATAGATTTAATAAAACCTAGACCATGCAAACGGAACTTCGTACGTGTAGTACATGTACATGGATATGTACTAGTAGGAGATGGGAACCAGTTGCAACTAGTCAACTGTTGAGGGCGACATGGATTACTATAAAAAATGGCGGCCCCTATGGATGAGAGTTTAAGCGCAGTACGATAACTACGAACTTATTTTCCACGGTAGAGATTCTGCCGTTAAGATCAGTAAATATTAACCCGCCAGACGATTTGGCTCCTGAACGACAATATGGTCGACGATGCGATTCATGCTACAAATGACGATGCTGCCATGTGTAAACGGTAAGCTTGGCCTATGATGTGATAGAGCAAAGGACACAGGAGTTGCAACTCAGGCACTTCAAAGTATGGTCGCCGCCGAGTCAGACGAATAATAGCAAACATTTCAAAAATGCCTGATTACTGCCTGCATCTTAGCCGGACAAGCGGGGCCAGTAACATCCTAGCAATACTTGTACTTTTTTGCTTGCAATTAGGCCTGAATACAAATTATCGCTGTTACCAGGAAATAGGGAGAGAAAAATCCCTAATATTAGACCTACATGTACTTTTGCCATCGTAAATAAACTTTTTAAATTTTGATACACTGTTCCATTATCTACATGTATGCAGAGTTTGCAATATTATTCTCCTCCGTCCAATACATCAGTGTTCAAAGACTTGGTACGAATTTGGCTGAGCAGGAGAGCTGTTCAGGCCTTCTGTTGGAGTGTTCCTCCAAGCATGGAGGTAGAATCACATGTGTGATTCTACCTCCATGCTCCAAGCTAGCTGAGCGAGGTGAATGTCCCTGTGAGTGTGGTTTGTTTTGTTTGTTTTATTTTATAACACTTTTCCACTGGCTATCAAACCAAAAATGAAATATTGAAAGTTAAATAAAAACATGTACATAAAACAATTGACATGGAACAACAAACAGATGATGGATGCAAAAAAGAATATGCCTAAAAAGCTAGTGGATGGCACGATGGAACAGGTGACAGCACCTCTACAAAGCCATCCCACCAAATGACGACCCCCTCTCCCACAAAATATGACATAAATATGACATAGAAAAGACAGGTAAAAAATGGAAATGTTTTACGAATGAGTCTCTTTGCAATTTTGACGGTGCTTTCAACTTTGCCATTAGTCTGCGGATACTGTGGAGAGTTGGTGATATGGGTGAACTGATACTCATTAGAAAAGTCTGCAAACTCCCTGGAGCTGCATGGCGGTCCATTTTCGGAATATACATGTATTGTATCCAGTATGCCATGTGCTGCAGAGTGGCATTTTAGCCATTTGATGACAGCCTTTGCATCTTTGTTATGGGAAAGACTTTTGTTTTCGAAGTAGTCGGAGTATTTGTCAACTGTGCATAGGTCTATGCCGATGTTCTTCTGTTGCTGTGGTTGATATTTGTGAAATGTTTTGCAGGCTGAGATATAGTCAGTTTAAGTCATGTGTCATGCCTGGCCAATAGACAAGGTCTCGAGCTCTTCGGAGTGTGCCCTGTACTCAGCAATGTGCACTGTGAAGATGTTCATGCACTCATGGCCTAGCTGATTTTGGAATGACACAGCATGTACCGCAAAATATGAAACCGTCCTGGTAAGATACAGATAGTAAAGTAGGGGCATGCCTCAACTGGCAGCTGGCCTTTGTTATCTGGCCCAGCCTTTTGAGATGTCCCTGTTTCTACTGATGAGCATTCAGTGTTTTTTAGATAGACACAAGATAGTGTATTTGCAAGCTACATTTCCTTGCCTGGCTTATAGAGTATGTCCACATTGTACTGACTTCAACGTTTATCATTTTACAGCTACATGTACATGTATGTGCAAATTAAAAGCTTTCCAGTGAGTTTTTGAAAAAAATGTCAGCAGAGCGTTAAGTTTTACTTCATAGAATAAGTACAGTGAGCCAGTTTAAATTGTCCAGAAAACGGATAACTGATTACTCTTTGCTCATGATCAGTGTTGGATGTCAGATACAGACACTAAATGACAATTTGGATCAGCTTTTGCTACTGTAAGTATATTGTATTGAGGATGTTATCAAAAATACACAAATGCAGAGCTTGAAAAAACACTGCCTGCCTTGTATTTTGAAGTACTTGTATCAGTTGCCGGTGGGCACGGATTTCAACTCTGTTTTTTGTGACTTTTTTTCAGAAATACACATAGAAAGGGATGTTTTGTTTAAGATAATTATGATTTATTTGAAAGAAAAAAAATTCATGCCTCACTGTAACTTTAAATTAACTAAAAAATAAAACACTAGGTTAATGGGAAAGGGTGGGAAGTAAAGATATGGTAAATAAAAGGTTTTTCTTTTCTCGGAATGCCTCACCAAACAGAATTGATAAATGCAAAAAAATATTCCTTATTCAAGATACACCAACTGGCAGATTTTCAGAAGTAGGGCGCTAGCAGTGCTCCGTAAAATGGTGTTTGCAGTGCACATGGGGGAATTATTGTATGGTGAGTTAAGTTTTACTACAGCAGATCAGACTTGGTTTACAGATAACAGTGTTCCTGTCACTCCAGTAACACCTGGTGTTCTTTAAGATATTATGCCAGTCAGGATATTAGTCAAACTTCCAGGTAGTGAAAGTGAAGCTGTAAAAAATTTAGTTTATATTTAAGAACAGTCAAAGTACTAAGTGCGCAAAGTAATTATAAAATTTAATTTATTCATTTATAAAGCACAAATTTCATACATAGGTATGCTCAAATGCGCTCTACAATGAAGACATTAAGCTTGGAACAATGAATACATTTAAACATGATTGAGCCGATGGCATACAAGGGCACCTCAGGCAGCTGCCAAACGACCCACATTCACCAACATCAGAAAAGGGGAGACAGTAAAAAGCTGTTACAGTTTTAGAGGTGGGAGGAAAACCCCAGAGGAATATTCTGGGTAAAACCCATAGGGAGGGTAGGGACTGAAAACCCAATCCACATGTGGATCAGGCTGGGAATAGCACCCGGGACCACAGAGGTTGAAGGCGAGGAAAGAACTACCTTGCCAACCCGACACACTTCACATGCACGTTGTACATTGTGCTGTAAAGCTGAGAAGGAAAGGGATATTCCAGCATATTTATCCACACAGTGTGAAATGTTGCAAAAAATACAAGTTTTGTACCTGAAGGCAGACTTAAACCTGTTTATCTACAGCAGCAGAGGACAGTCACGCAATGAAAGAAAGACTGCATCCCCCACTTCCAAAAATGGTTGAGCCAATTATTAATTGTGGCGTTGTATCAAAGGGAAATAACTACATGTAATTAATTATATATAACGGTTTGCCCGCACCCAATTACATGTAATTAGTTAAACTACATTGAATACAATGACTCTACAATGCATTTTTTTTATGATTTCACAAGGTCTATATAGGCCCTACTAGTACTGTTGGTTTCTAGTGGCATGATCGCCTCCTCAAACTAAACCCCTCCCACAGAAAATAGGAAGTAAAACAATTTTTTAAAATATGTTTTTCAAATATATGTTTTAATCAATTTGAGGCAAATGAATTGTAACTTCAAATAATTTATCACTGCGAGACGTTGGGGATCCTTGTCACTAAAGTCGGTCAATACTAGGCTTGGGCGGTATTGCCTTTTTTGATACCGCGTTATCCATGAAAAAAATACCGCGGTATTTACTAATACCGCGGTATTCGTTGCAGAAAGCAATGATGTCATCAAAAAGCAGCGGCGATGCTGAGATCAATGGCAAACCACAAACAACACCAGGGGCCAGCATAAAGGGTTTTAACGTCACAAAACCCCCTAAACTTAATAACTATTATAATTTATCTGTCCATTTGATGTCAAATAAAAATTATTTATGTGAATGAATTTTTTAAAAAAGGGACAGTGTTTTAAATACCGATTTGTTGCTTTGCGATTCATATCTGTGTGGTCACTCGTACATGTTTTATTCCTCCATGCTCGTACGGTGTCAAAATCTGCACATGTGCTGCAGTCAAGTTGGTACTCACTGAGACAGTGTGATATTGTAATGATTACGTGCGGGTCACCAATGGCTGCTCCTCTTAGCTGCGCCCTAACACTGCGCGTGTGCAATGGTAAGGTGGCTTTCAGAAAACTCTGCGACGCGGCAGTCGACTCTTTATTACGAAATCGGTTGTAACGAAATTCCGATTACAACAAGCACATATCTGTGGTCCTGGTGAAAACGTGCATATTTCTATGGGGAGAAAATATGTTACAGCAAAATAGCATTGAACGAAATTGCTGGTACAACGAAAGGTTTTCGTGACTCCGTTGCCAGAAAAACACTCTTTACGACCCATTCATAAAGCGTTTGCGAATCGCGGTGGTAAAAACACGTGCGCGGTTGCACCACACTCAGACACTGGTTCCTGCTGGGCCGAACCATTGCCAATGAAGGCATGATGGAAATGCGGCAACCAGTCAATGTACAGGTTCTGCCTAAAAAAGGGTCGTACGTTCCACTACATCGAATGCAGCTCTATAGTTGCAAGTCGAAAAAACACTGCCGTCACAAATTTTTCTGCAGGTTCATTCACAAAAATTGATCTCATGTCTGTGTTTGTGTTTTCTGTGTTCATGAATTTAATTTGAAGTTGTACTGCTTGTACTCAAGCGAGCGTGCTACCACAAAATTTCCAACACGATATACAGACATCGGTTGCCAGATTCCTGTTGTCATGACATGCATAGTGCACGATTAAAAAATCCATGATATTTTACATTCATTACAGAAACCCCAAAACAAAAATTCCCTACCCATTTCCGATAAAATACGCCCCAAATAAGTTCGCATGACCATTCTCGTATCCGAAGAGTCCAACTAATCGCCCAACACTGAATTATTCATATTGCTGCAAAAAGATCTAGCGTGCCCACCAATGAGACTGTGCGTTTTCATGAAGTACATTTGGCAAGACACAGCTATCCAATCGCAGTACTCGTTCATGACATTATGCTTCCTCAGCTTCCATCTCGCGCGTGGGCGGCCGAGCCGCAGTGGGCGAGTGATCTCGGACTACCAATCAATCGTGTCATGCAGCTTGTGTTAAAAATCAAAAGAGAGGCAAAAAATTAAACAAAAAAAAATGTCTCTCCGTGACACGATTTGTGTTGGAAAGACTACTTACATGGATGGGGGCTTTAGTTGATGAGCCTTCACATTCTTACAGGTACATCCAGGCCTACATGTGCATGCAGGTTAGTTACTGTTGGCTTCGTCGTCATCCATGGCGATTGAAAGTCTTTTAAAAATCGATCGATGCTTTCACATGTGTTTGCTTTTTTAAATTTCACATGCACATTAAACATGTTGTCCTATGACAGTGAAGTTTATTATTCTAAACACATCACAAGGTATTTGATTAATCATAACCGAGAGATCTTTTTGATCAACCATGTTGTCCTAATTTTATTCGGGAAAAACTGAAATACAAGCAGTGACAAGTGAGGAATCGGGTTTTTGCTTCTCTTTTCGTGTGGTTGGAACGATTGTGAGAACAATAAAAAATGATCATTGATTGCCGTGGATGTCGAACAGATGCAGATTTATGGAATCATTTTATAGTTTAAAACACACATTCCTGGCTTCTGTTAGATAGATTTTCACACTCTACTTGTACATGTTGTATATAAAGGACAAAAAAGACCCTAAGATAGCACAAGGCTAGCACAAGCAGCATTCGCATTTTCTGATCCGCCAATAGAAATCTTTGAAAATAAAGTTCAGAGCAGACACGGCTGATTTTTAATTCCCAACCTGTAGGGCTATGATACATGTACGTGTATACATGTGCCAATGAGTAATAGAAAAAGCACTGCCTACAAGCTGTTCCAAAACCGCAAATTTGACGGTGGCGATAGGGAAACAAAACCTTTTGACAGGCAGGTTGATGGCTGCATGCTGAAGTATCACGTTACGTCTTATCTCCTTACTAAAAGAGACAATACAAACGTGATGCTGGATGACTGAAACCACAAAGTATGCAGTCACTGTTGTGGATATAATTGTCTACTTTCATCGCATGAGGGTTGTGGGAACATTCTGAACAAATTAGCCAGAATACCGCGGTGTTGAAATTCAATACCGAATTAGTCGGTATTCCGGTATTCATGGATTGTTAGGCGGTATTGCTCGGTATTAAAAACAAAACCGCGTATTCTGGAGGAATGATTCTGGGGAATGTGAGTGATGGGTCTACCCATGCCACGCTGGTGCCCGCTACCATCAGTCGGCCTAGAGGGAATTTGATGCAGACTTTGGAGCCTGGTAAGTCCCCTGTTGCTACTCCTGTTGAATTAGCTCCATAATCTATGCTTTCAGTCACTTCTTCCAGTTTCCTACAGTATCTGCAGTATCGGGAACTCTGGCCCCAAGCACATTGTCAGTTATTTCCTCTTCCGATTCGAATCTAGCTTTAACTAGTGTATGTGATGATCTTGAGGCCGCAGTTTCTCAGCATCTAAAAGACAAAATTTGGAGGGGGGTACATAGAGTTCGGTACCCTGTTGAAATCGTCGCGTGGCTTGGATAATTCCTTTGATGAGACGCTTTTTACAATCTGGTCCAATGGGTCTCCGCTTTGGCAGCTTCGCCCCCATAAGCAGGCTCTGCTTAGGGCCGGCGACCATTTAGACCCGGTTTGATTCAGTTCTGCTTGCCCTGAAGAAGGTACTCGGTTACCGAAAGCTCAGTAATTACATGTTTCAGAGCACTGATTTTATATTATATTCTTGCTTTCCATAAGGGTTCTGATTCAATTGGAAGCATGAATCAATTAGTATACGGTAATCTAATAGTATAAAAGATGATAAAATAAATTGGTAAAGTTTAAAATATGGGGAATAAACACTGTAAAGCACAGAGCACAACTAAATCTAACAAAATGTTAAAGGTGCTACATTAAAATGAAGAAGTATTAAAAAACACTAAAATTCCGTTCACCGGGGATTTAAAATACAAAATAAATACATGTATATTTCAAAATAAAAGTGGGATAAAAACGTGGAGTAAACATGAAAATTAAAAATCAAAAACAAAAAGAGAAGAAAAAGCAAATAAATATTTTCAAGTACTGCATGACTAAAATAACTCGGAAGAAAACATTAAATATGTTAAAACTCATTAATGAAAGTACATGTACATGTACATAGACAACCTAATAAAAACATTAGTACAGCATATTAAATAATGCTTATAGAAATAAAATTGTATTGAGAACAGATAGACAACATGAAATAGTGAAAGACGTTAATTATGGAGAGATTTTAACTATTAAAGCGATTTTGCTTGTCTCTGAGCTGTGGTCAGTTTGTTCCATCCCAGAGTCCCAAGTATCAGCAGGTTGACATGGTTTGTCAAAGCATGATGATGGACTCAGGTTGTTCATGCATTTGTAAACTTCACGTATTTTGTGGTTTGCCCATCAGGCTGACAATGATGTCCACAAAAGTGCCCCAAGTAGGTCCTAGAAGTGAGTTCTGGGGTGAGCGGCAAGTATTAATTTTGCAAGTTGGTTATAACGAGTTTTGAAAGCTTGTTGGAGTAGCTACATGCACAACTTGACCAAGCATGGTCACAGTAATCAAATAATGGTAAGATCATGGCATGACTTAACATTTGAAATGTAGAGCTTGGAAGACAGGATTTGCAGAATGCTGCAAAAACCCATTTTGGTCGATATTTTCTTGGCAGTAGCATCAACATGATTAGTCTATTTAAAAGTCTCTTGTTCATTAAAATTGCAATGAAATTGCAATAAGGGTTTTTCTGTCAGCCTTTTTTTTGAATCCATAAATGTTTTGTGGAACATACTAAACTTGTGCAATACAGTCAATTCCACCAAATTTGCAACAAATATAGGATGATGCTTTTTTTTTGGTTTTAAGAATTATAGTTTTTTCTAAGCCTAAACACCTTGGACTGAAAGTTTAATTGAAATCTGGTAGCACATAGTCAGCAAGTATCCCTTGTTGGCTTCTCGGCATCACGGAAAACATTTGATGCTCAATGTGTGGATGAAAATGTCATCTATGTCATCATACAGGTCTAGTTTCAAAACTCTGTAATACAGTTGAGCGATGTGGCATAGTCTGAACGTATCACCTCCTGACTGATTCTGGGATGGTGCATGCTACTCAGGTTCTGTTTGTTTCATGCAGATTCGGATTGCAATCAATCTGTGATTTGTCAGGTGAGATTTGAAGCTTTTCATGGTGGTGGTAGCAAGTAAACTAGGTTTGCAGTAGCACCAGTCAGTATGCTCTGACGATGGACAGAGCATACTGTCCAAGACCACTGGTTCAAAAAGAGATACATGTATTTCCATGGTGCTGCTGCAAATGTATTAGTTTACTGTGATTTGTTGTTGGTTCACTGACTCTAGAACCTGCCTAGTGGATAGCACAAACCAGCTTTTGGATCACTAATCGTGATCCAGATCTGTCCAAAACAAACATACTCCTAGACTGAGAGTGCGTGATCAGCACTGTCATTTCAAATCTTGAGGTTTAAGTCTTTACGAATACAAAGTTCTAATTAAATTCTGTTACAGCTACCCGGTAGCTAAAAATTACGTCATAAATCGGAAATTCTGTTTGGTTTAGGGTTATTATTGCTGAACTGTACAAGGTTTATACAAGAAGTGTATAGAACTTCATTTAGGAGGTAATAAAACCCTTGTTTGGCTGTGAGGTAACTTTGAGATTTTCTGCCCTGTTCCGGCCTCCTTGTTAATCTCTGTAGTGGAGAATTCAGTGGAGGATTGGGACATGCATCAAACAACAGGGTCTGGGTCTGTCCTCTGAAAGTGAAATGCAACTTTGTACAGTGGAGTTTGTACTTCAGATTTCTTCTGTCCTACACCTGACATAGTCCAGCCCCGGCTGGACTATGGTGTTATCAAGTGCACTGAAAATGATACAACCAGGTAAAGTCACAAGTCTGGACAATATCAGCCTATTGTGTCCTGAAGGAACTACAGTATATAAGGAATTGTCAGATCTTCTCACAAAAATACATGTACATGTGTTTGTAAATCACTTTAAGGGGGGTTTAAGTGCCAGCTGACTAGAAACATGCCAACAGTACTCCCATCTTGAAGAAAGGGCAGAAGTACAAGTACATGTATCTCCTGTCAAACTATAAGCCTATCAGCCTCACATGTATAGTGTATTAAGCTCATGGAACATGCAGTACACATACATGTATACTGTTGACCCCTTCACGCTGGGACGTGTTAAAACATGCCGTAAAAATCGAGATCCTCAGCCTGCTTTTCAGCTATTATTCTCGGCCCATGCTCGAGCGAACACGTTGAAAGAAGGTAGACCCGGGCTCTTGTGTACATGTATATTGTAATTGGTCTTTGTGTGTAGCCCAGAAATGAAAAGACCGAATTTGCATCATAATCACCAGCTTCACAATAGTCCCCACTTTGAAAAGAGGCAACGGGAATGTGGAAGCGTGAGTAAAGCCGCATGCCACCAAACAATCAGCCTTTTCACCGTGTAATTCAAAGAGTGCAGAGCACGCTGGGCCACAAACCGAGAATTTGCGGTTTGGCAGGTGGCCTTCATGGCCAAGCGAAGCTGGAATTCTTGGAGTCGGCTTTCTGAAAGAAATTCCCGTCCAGAAGGGGTTGAGTAACAGATGGTGTACATGTAGCGTATAGTGAAACGTGCACTATGTACTGCATGTTTAAACTCTTCCTTTTCATTCTTTCTACATTTTTGGCTTGACCTATTATTTGATATTTTGGGCCATCTTTTCTTACAACAGAACTTTTGTTTTGGTTCCCATGTCATCCAGGAAAGGTCCCTCCTTGGTACATATACCAGTATATCAACAGGGGTGTGAGAATTCAGCGTTTTTGTACACCTTGTCTGTGCAAAAGTATGGGAATTTTTTTAAATTTCAGCTTTTTTTCCAGCTGTTTTCAGCTTCAATTTTAAGTGGCCATTTACACCCCTGATCAACTTGAGAGTTGCAATTTTTCAGACTACAGGTGTAGTTATACCCTACTTTGTGCCCACACCTGTGCCTCTGTAACAACAAGATGTCATCTTACTAATCTCGATCACATGGATCATTTAAAGTAAAGTGTGTGTTTTCAATTTTTGTTCATTTTCACTCTGTCTGTGTTACATGTATGTCCGACTTTAACATTTTTCTGTTGAATTTAGATTTGCAGTTCAGCAGGGGTACTGGAAGGACCCCTACATCCAATTTCTAGTGAAAGCTGGAGAGAGGAAAGCGCCAGAGATCAACAGAGGTACATGTACGATACATTGTCTACAACACCACTCACAACTTCTGAATCAAAATTATACGCTAATGAACATGTATGCATGATCACTTCACCCTGTTACAGCATTTACAGTTTTACAGAAGCTTTAAAAATGTAACAAGTACCGGTAACTGCGTCACAGGTTACTTTGCAAGAGCAGAGGGTCTTCGCAGTGTCATGAGGCAGTTCTTAAAGCTGACCCACTGTGCCTGTCAGATCATCAACTTGGGGGCTGGATTTGACACCAACTTCTGGCTTCTAAAGGTAATGTACAGATCTCCTACTGTTGGTCCTACAGCCAAAGTAGTAAAATGTACATGTACCATACAAATGGCTACACATTTGTGAATTATATCAGCCTGTGTCCTAAACTCATCCATTCCATACAGGATGAGGGCCTAGAGGCAGACCTCTTTGTGGAGCTGGACATGAGAGCAGTAACCAGTCGAAAGTGTCACATGGTCAGAACCAGAGCAAAGTTGCTGGAACCAGTTCAGGCCAGTCATGGAACTACACCCGTGGTAATTGGTGAGAAATAAAATTTAAATGCAAAAATGGATTTGTATTAAGTCCATACAGAAATTGAAAGAGAGGGTGCAGGCATTTACACAAGTGCTTTAGATTTTTTGGCTATGAAAAAAATTGATTGAAGAGTACAATGTACATGTACCATATTTCTGACGGATTCCTGTGCTAAGTTAATTATGGCAATTTTGACTACCACATACATGTACATGAAGCACATTGTTAGTGTGGGTGATGTGTGCTGTATACTGTTTAAACTTCAAGGCCCAACTTACATTGCACTGCAAGTAATAAATTTTTTCTAACCACCGCAGAAAAATTCTCTGCTATTGGTTAGTGTATTTTATTGGTTAGCATGGAATATTGGCCATGTGCATATACTGTATGTACATGTACAGTACGTGTACATTGTAAATACCGGTATCCCATAACTCTGCCCCTACTGTCTGGGGTTAACACAGAATCTGCAAAGAATGGTGTTAGTTAGGAAAGCCATGAAATTAGGCCCGAATTATAGTATGAAAGCATTTGAACACCACACCTTATATATGTTATAACAGCCTTGTTGTGATATATTATTTTACTATGGTGCTATTGAGTATGAATGGTTTTAATCACAGTGAGAAGAATAATTTCATGAAGTGATAGATGGAATAGTATTTTGGCAAGGATTCCCCAGTCCCAACGTAAGTTTGGAGGGGTCAAGTCTGAAATCAACCAGGGGCATCAACTCAAGCCTTAACTCAGGTTCCGTCTCATTCCGAAAAATCACTCAGAGTGACCTAAAGGATAATGGAGCAGATCCATTGTTGGAAGTATACCACCAATCAAGTTGATTATGATCCGTCAATTGGACAATGCACAAAACCAAGGACACCGAACAGTTGGATTAGGGGTAACCTCGAGCAACAATGGTGATTTGTTACAGGATTTTAACTAGCGCTGAATTGATTCAGTACATGAATTTTGGAATAATTGTATTGGATGAACCTAATGTGACCTCTGCTAACATCTGTGGTCTTGAATTGAGTGTACATGTATTTGCTACATGTGCACACAGCTAATATTACACTGCTTCACTCCAATCAGCAATGCACTGGCTAATGTTGCCTTGCACAACTTTTGTGCAATGCACAAATCAGTGGTGAATTACAGGGTTACTATCATCAGTACATTTCCAGTGTTGGCTAATATGAGACCAGATACCATCGCTGGACCCACTTTGCACAGCACACCTCATTGTCGCACTTCCTAACATCGCATTGCATAGCCCAGTATTACTGTAGTGATACGGTCCACATTCACGAAGCACTACAGCACCATGGGCTCAGCCCAAATCCTTCCCAGTACACCTGCAAGTGAATGGCTAGACCTTACCATCTGTGTTGTGCTACACGGAGACAGTCTGCCTGCACTCACACCTAGAGTGGCATTTACTACACCCTATAGCAACATGCACCAGTGAGGACACCCAAAACTTACATCTACACAGCTCTGCCACCACTTGAAACCTAAACTACACCCATTTTACATTGAGAGCACTTTGTTCCACCCATCCCGCATGTCTCAGGACATGTACAGTACATGTATGCACTTGCAGCAATTATGCATTCCTCATATATATGATCACCGGTCAGGCAATATTGATTTATTCAGGCATTGATTAAATAGCAGTATACCTGAAAGAGTAAGGGTTAAGAGAATTCCATTCCAGAGATGCATTTACATATATAGTGCATGCTTTGTATGCAGAAGATGCAGAGCTTCACTCAAGGCATTATCACATCATGTGGGCTGACTTGAGAGATCTGAGGCAGGTAGAAGAGAAACTCAGTCAAGTTGGAGTGGATAAAAAGTAAGTAGCAAATCCTAGTGTTAAAAGGAAGAGGGGCAAGCCTTCAGCGAGTCTGATACTGCCATGGTTTGTCACACTCAATGACAATTTTCCCCTTTCCTGCAGTCTGGTTTAGCTAGTTCACATTACTAATACATGTAGATGGTTGTGTCCATTGCTTGTACAGTAGGTAGTGGTTCCCCCTTTTTTTGCATATAGATATTACACAAGGTAAAATGTCACAGGTCATATGACAATGAAATGTTGGTAAATCTCAAGCTGCGTCTGAATTGTTCCGCAGAAAGCAGTTGTCTTTGGGAATAGCTGCATGCATTAGCCAGTGGTTTCCATTTACACATGTATTATTTCCAGCTTTAGCGAAGTCATTAGGACCTGGTCTCTGACTTCATAATTTGAGGGATAGTGAGGCTGTTTTCGGACAAATCTGAAAGCTTATGAAAAGAGTGGTGTTAATTCTAATACAAAATTTTTTACCCAGATCTCCTTCAAACGTTGCTCAAACTCCTTATGTGCTCATATTGTTTCCAATTTCTCACCCAGCAAACCTACCCTGTTCCTGAGTGAATGTGTGCTGGTTTACATGCCAGTGGACAAGTCCAACAGCCTGGTCAAGTGGGTGGCCAGCAACTTTGGTACTACCTTCTTCCTGAACTACGAGCCAGTCAACATGGGGGATCGTTTTGGCCAAGTCATGGTGGCCAACCTGCGCAAGAGGACCTGTGACTTGGCAGGTGTGGAGGCTTGCATGAGCCTTGAGACACAGGTGTGGACTTCATTCAAATCACTTGCCATGCAGCTTGCCTGTCCTTTGCCGACTATTCTTGCTAAAGGCAGGTGTACACGTGTAGATTGTGACACAATCCTACCAAAACAGGTCCAAAACTGTGCTGTTTTACCTGATGAAAAGAGTTTTTCATGACACAAACATGTTCAGCTTGAAATAGTTCAGATCAGTCTAGAGCCAATGATTTTCCGTGATCACGGAAAACGGATGGATTTTGCGGAATCAACACTTTGAAATGGAATCCACTGCTTGAAACAGAACTTGCAAAATTTCCCTCTAAGAATGGCTTAAAAAGTAAAGAAAACTTTCTGCAAAGTACTAAAAAATAAATGCCTACCAAACCCATTTCAAATGCTTGCTTTTAATGAATGAATTATGCTGGAAACTTGCTAAATTGCACCACTCCACCACATGATTGGGTCGTTTTCGCAGCATCAGTGCCGATACTCGTAAGCGTTATGCATGGCGTGCGTGGGCCCCATATGTGCAGCGGCAGCTGGCACAGCCGCGGCACGGTACATTGTGTATACAAACATTGGCCATTCACACGCATGCACCGTACTAGCAATAAAATCAAGAGGCAAACAAGTTCTTACTCACATTTATGACTATTGCACATGTGGGGAGTTTAGTCTGTGAATCCGCATGGACGCCTTGAGACAAGGCTAGTACCGCATGGATAAACAATGAAACCGCGGCAGCGAAACAGAAGACTAATTTCATATTTCTTGCATTAAATGAAACCTAGTAAGCTTGGTGCACCATAGCTGAATGGACCCTCAGAAATGTGCAGTGAAGACTGAAGTTTTCAGTCACAAACATACATTTTAAGGCTCAGATTTAATGTTAACTTTCTGAATTTTGTCACACAACTGCCAAATAAAATGGTGGGTCGATGTCTAACATTAACATATTGTGATCAACGACTGTTAAATGCAAACCCTTACTCTGCGACTTCACTATACATGTACATGTTTGGAATCTGATTTCATACACGAGGAAAGGCACATGCATTGTCTGTTAATTAATCGTAGCAAGTTTTGGCGATCGTGCCCCGGTGGGAAATCAAAGGGTGGGGTGTGCGGTATTTATTGTCTGGATTTTTTAAATTTTTTACTACAGAAATTATAAAAAAAGTTGGAAACATTGCAGAATATTTCCAAACAATATTGTTGCAATTTTGTTTTTTTTCTTTTGGGAGGTCGATGTGGTTGGGCAAATGGCTTCCATACATAGTTTAAAACTTACTCTCCTATTTGATGCTTCCGAAGGTATGAAACGGAATTCGAATTTCTGAAGCGGAATTCAGGATTTGGTGAAACGGAAAATACCCATTTTTGAAACGTTTTGGTAGAACTTGCACAGAATACATGTATCTGACTGGCTAACAGCGACTGTCACAACCATGACCGCTTACACTCAGTTTTCCAAGGTATCTTGCAACATACTTTCCTCTTACGTAATTTATCTACCTTGGCTATGAAGGATGCTGTAGCAACATTTACATGCACCATAGCACAAGTTTCCTTCTAAGTGGGAATCAGTTTGAAGAGGAGCTGACACCCATTGATGAACCATTTGTATTTTTATCTTGTGCCTTATTGAGCTGGTATCACAGATTGCGGGGGTATTTTTGATGGGTGGGATATAAGGAGTGATTAATCCTGTTGCAGTGCACAGTACTTCAAAATTCTTATTCTTGGCATGGTTACTACTATTGTGGAACCATTTACTGCCTTTTTCTCCAATTTCAGTTTCTATAACTCTTTCGTCGCTTTATCTCCAAACAAGTCAGAAATATTTAGCAGAGTGCCAACATTTATTTCATACATTTCATGACTTCACTTGGTCCAAAGATAAGTGAAATATTCCTTCATTTCTTCCAGAATCAGATTTAGAGACCTGTTTGGGAAATATATCACGAGTATTGTCCCCCCCCCATGTCTAGAAAGAGCGGTTTCTGTCCAATGGTTGGGAGGGAGCAACAGCCATGGACATGATGACAGTGTATCATAACCTCCCTGGGGAAGAGTTGCAACGCATTGAGCGGCTGGAATTCATGGATGAGAGGGAGCCTTTGCAACAACTGATGGATCATTACTGCATAGCCTGGGCATGGAGGGATGTGAACAAGATTGGTAAGACTGTCAGCAGAAGTTGGAGGCTATGCCATTAACCAGTGCATTGTAAATGGTGTTCACTGACCCTTGTTGATATTTAAATAATACTACACCCTTGCCTTCTTGAGTTAGCCTATTCAACTCTGTGTACTCATTGCCAAAGGCAAGTAAACTTATGGAGAGGGGGCTTTACCGCATACCTCTATAGCAGTACTTCATCTTCTTACATTACAGCACTGTTGAACGATTATTGAACACCCTTCATCTTCTTTGCGTCACCATTGCTCAGGGTCAGTCTGATGCAGTTTCTTGCAACTGTGGTCTGATGTTAGACTTTTTCTCTTGCTTTGGTCCCAACTTTCAGGTCTGGAGTTAGTTGGCTTTAACAGGTGATACTCAGAAACTCACTGAATGAAAAGTGATGCAACCCTGAACAAGTCATGGAGTGAATTAAAGAGACACCTTTTCAGAATTTTCAGTTTAATGCTTGATTTCAGGATTTGTTTTTATTTCAACATGATTTTGAAGCGTTTAGTTGACTCAAATTCTTCTCATTGTGCAGTTCTCATGACAGTTACATCTTACTCTACAGTTGCTTTGAGTCAACAAAATCTGTGTAAACATAACTCAGTACTTTAAATTAAATCACTTTAACTGAAAAGTCGCAAATTCATCAGTGAAAGTTCAAGACAGTAATTTGTTTCAATGTAATTTACATATGTGTCAACAAAATGTAGTGTTGTGGTTAGTATGATGGTATTTGGCTGCATAAGGGTAGATTCAGTATTGCTTCATTTCAAAATGTGAAAGTAATAATTCTCAGCATGTCAAAAATTTATGTAGTCAGCATATATTTAATTTCTTTATGTGTTTGTGTGCATAATGATGCATGAGTCGATGTGTTCTACCTTCAGAGTTTTATCAAAGTGTGTGAAAATTCTCAAGCCATGATGCTGTTCATTACTTCAGTTAGCTGCATCTATGTTGAACTTGATTTGGCAGTGCAAATGATTTAACAGCTAAGGCAAAAATGAAGAAGTACGATGTGTTCCTGCTGATAAAAACTTAAATTGTTTTTAACAGCCAATGCACACATTATATTGTGTAAAGGTCAGTGAACTGTAAAAACTATAATGCGCACTGTAAAGTGCAAACAGCCCTATTAGACCTTCAAATACAAAAAAATGGGGTCCATTTGGGAGGGGTATACTTTTTGCAAATTATGACATCAAATAACATTGTTATACCATGGTCATAGATAGTGAATTTTTATTGGTTGCGAACTGATTACGTGATGCTACAAGTGCGCATCATTCACGCATCAAGCACACTGGCAATGTTGGCAGGCCACAAAGAATGATGGATAACGTTGATCTTTCCCACCAATGATTTTGTGGTGTCTACTGCATTGTAATTGTTTAATCTTGGGTATGAGGGTGGATGACCGCGGTGGTACTACTAGTACTTACCAATTATTGTAGGAGTTGTGCCCTTTGTGGAAGACATTGTATGTTCACAAGTGCTACTTTCTTCACTCTGTCACGACGGAGACCCACGGGTTATTAAACTTCTGTTCGTGCACCCAGCTGTACTCATGGAACATCAGTATGCTCTGATCTCTGTTTCTGCTGCTGTTGCTATTGCTTTTATATAAATTGCTCATGTGGTTGTCTCTTCTGATCTGCTTTTCAATCTTGTCAATCTTGAAATCCAACCAGTTGACAAAAACCCCAGTGCTTTGTGGGTGGAATTTGTATATGTGGGACGTGTTCCTGGGCGATTTTCAAGATTTTCCGTTTTCAAAGAAGAACAGTATACAGTGGTATACTATGTCAAAACAATGACGAATTACCACCATTAATGCCAACTGAAAAATGATGGCAATTCCCAGCAGCTTGGTCTTAAGTTCCTGGAGCAGTCTTTTGCTACAAGGCCCAGCTCGTGTGTCCGATTTCAGGCAACCCCAGCTATGCGCATAAAGCCAACATCTCCGGTACCAGGTACCCCGGCACAGAGTGGTTTTAATGTCAGGTTTCTGTAGAAAACCAGAAATCCTGGATTTTTCCCTCCCCCCCTCAAAAAAACAACATAGGTCAACAAAGGACATCAACATTAATTATTTTCCTTATAATTTAATATCTAATTTGCTGTTCAAGTTTTTCAATTTGTCAAAGTGTTTTAATTTATCATGCTATAAAATATACACATATTACACAAGACCATTCCAGTGTTATTATCTATGACCATGGTATAACCAAAAAATAATTATTGCCTGCTGTGATGGGATCCATGGTGTTTTGTTCATACAATGCTGGCAACAATTGTTAACTAGCACACAGAATATTCGTGGCAGTCCCAATAGTACAAAGTTGCAGTTAGGTTTTTATAAACACTTTAAAAAGTTCTATATTGCAGCTGTTGCAGTAGCTTGAGTTGCATCTACATATTTCAAGTCACATTTAAAACTAGAGGTAGTGGTTGTTACAGAAACAACCACAGAGCTGTTTCTGATTTTGAGTTGTTTAATGGGGAAAAATAAAATAAACAAAAATCAATTCCAAAAATCACAAGATGACGTCATTAATCTGGAATAATTTCTTGTATCAGGGTCTTTGTTGCCTGTAACTTTGACAACGATCAAAGATCTCAAAGTGATCAAAATGGCGGCTTGAAAACATGTACAAAGTCAATGGACTAAAAACACATGCAGAAAAACTGCTCCTTTAAGTTCATGTCACGTGATTTGCGCTTAAACTCTTCCCCCACAGAAGTGTGGGTCGGGGCTCCTAGTGATACTTACCCCTGCCCAGCCTACATATGCAAATTTTCCATGTGCTATTACAATTTGCTGAAAATACTTGACTATGCATGCTGCACCTTGACCCTGCACAATGCATAATACACTGCGATCCCGCCGCCATATGCAGAGTGGGTCGGCGACGGGAGCTGTTGTAGTTACTAAAAGAAAATAGGCGGGCATCGCTCAAGCGAACACACACCAGAAGAAAGAAATGTCTATGATGAAGTATTCACTGTCCGGCCCGGGGCAGTGCTGGGCACTGTCCGGAACACCGAGCGCAAGGTTGCTGAGCCAAGGGCTATTTTGCTCTGCAGAACATCCTGCAGATAGCATTCGGTGAGGGGGATCTCCAGCAAGCCGCCTGGTGGATTTCTGCCAGAGGAACTCCTCTAAAGTATGACCAGGACGCGGAAGTGGCCGAAATATCGAGGGCCCTGACGCGAGATCAGGTCATCTCGTCATGTCATGCCGGCCAGTCTCGGTTCGCGAAGATGATGGCCGAGACCGTCCATTGGGCAATAGTGTCCTTTGACGCTGAATGGAAGGGTTATGTCGTAGTGATGAAGAGCCGAGAGCTAGACTCTCGGCGACGCTTGGTCCTGGCAAGGTACCACTTGAGGGTGTGGACTGGACACCATATCTTGTCAAAGTCACCTCCCGAAAGTGAGGCTGTCGGGAACGAAGATGTCGAGAGGCCGGAAGGTAGGCGTCTGGCTTTCCGTCAAAAACTTGATGGCTGGGATAAGGCAAACCCAATGCGGCTCCCAGTAGATGCGACCTTCGGAATTTGATGCTGAGATTGCGATTAGATGCATCAGAAATCTGCTCGAAGGGAGGACCGATAAGAACACGTGAGCCGCTTCCAAGGTCCCAGGACATGTAAATAGATGCTGAAGTATTCGTAATAAGGAAAGAAAAGTGAGCCCTGTTACAATGTACTGTGTTCGATGTGGCCATATGTATCCTGAAGTTGGAAGACTACAGCCATATCATTACGTGCACAGGGAATTAAGATCATTCTGTATGCACTGCAAAAATTCCTTTCCCAGGTGGAGTGGGTCTCCTAGCGATACTTACCCCTGCCCAGCCTACATATGCAAATTTCCCAAGTGCCATTACAATTCGCTGAAAAGACTTTATTATGTATTCTGCCCCTTGACCCTCTACAATGCATTGCGGTCCCGCCGCCATGGTCGTCCTTCTTTTCTCAGCGCCTTGAGGGTCAAGGGGCAGAAACATTAGTCTTTTGCAGCGAACTGTAATGGCACTTTGAAAATTTGCATTACATATGCTTGAGAGGGGCATGTGTACGCAGGGTAAGGAGCGATCAAAGATTGCAGACTGCTCCATAGCCAGGAACTTTCGACGTACATCGAAGCGCTGAGACATTTCCATTCACCAGCTGGAATACAGATCGCGAGTAAAAAAAAAAGATAAAAATAAAAAAATACTTCCAAAGGTCGCCTTTTCGTTTCGATTATAATGGGCAACTGTTGCAATTCGTTATAAAACGAACGCGCAGATAGCGCACACACTTTTGTCAGACCTCATAACAGTCACAGTATCTAAACTTGGGACACGCCCACTCCACAAGAACTCACGTCCAATAGGCAATGTGTGGTACGGTGGCCAGGCCGAGTGGGAAAATATATGGAAAGTCGGTTAATAAGGGTACACCACTACAAATAAATTCCCATATACAACAATGATAAATTCCCACACTTCACAATTATTTCAAAAATACTCACAACTCTCGCAGGTGTCCAGGCTGCGCAGAAAATGATGATCGACATGTCCCTTTTCAATTTTCCTTTCAATTTGGGGGGGGGGACTCATGAGTTTTTGAGAAATTTTCACCAGAAGCAGGCCACCCTTAAATTTTTTTAGACCCTAATATAAAATAGACCTGAAACCAAAGATGATAAACAAAAAAACCGACATCAATTGTCACTTTTGCAAAAACACGAGTCAATTTGTTAACGTGATAGACGCATGTGATTGTAAAGGGTGTTCAGATTCTATTCACTTGAATCGATGCCACGAATCTAAAAACTGTGACGATTTTCAAAGTTGTATAGATTGCATAGCTTGTAATAAATGTGCTGATTGTGATAGCTGTTATGATTGCGCCCGGTGTGACAGTTGTATCGAATGGGTTAACTGCATCGACTGTACTTTCTGCATCAACTGTGAAGACTTGCAAGGCGAATCATTTTTAATATTTCTAAATGAGAAAAAAATGGCCGCGGTTGTTACAAAAAGACGAGATTTATGATGCCAAATGATCCCGGCCCAGGCTAAAAAAAACCCGACTTGGACAAAGACCTGGGAAAACTAGGCTTAATAATTGAAAAAGACGAAGACCTATACAGTTATCTGAACGATCTCCCAGCAAAACCTATGCCCCAAGACTATCTCACACTTGTAACAGCGATAGAGGACAATTACACTCGTGCAGTAGCTAATGATCCATACAAACGGTTTCACATGATTCGTTTCAAAGATGATTCAATAGGCGTGGTAAATTGAGTCGAGAAAAAAATGAATTAATATTTTAAGACCCCAGTATAAAATAGACATGAAAACAGAGATGTCAAACCAAAAAACAAACGTCAATTGTCACTTTTGCAAAGACAATTTTGAATCAGTTAATTTAGTAGATTCGTACGGTTATATGCATTGTTTAAATTCAGACGGTTTATTCGAATGCATCTGATGCAAAGAATGCCACGGCTGCGACAAATGTAACGAATGCAGGAAATGTACTCAGTGCTCTACTTGCGAGGAATGTACAAATTGCGCATTTTGTTACAATTCCTACGGCTGCGAAAATCCAAATGCTTTAGACGGCTTTGAAGTGTGTTTCGAGTGCAGCAATTGTATCGAATGTTTAGGTTGCGTCGATTGCGTCTGCTGCGTAAATTGCGTAGACTTCAAAGGAATGGATCACGTGGCATTTGTGGATGGCCGACGCAAAAAGATTAGGTACAAATGAGAGGACGACTCACCGCCTAATGCCGGATCTAAATTTGACTCTGATTTTTATGAAATTGGGATAATAATTGAATACGACGTTGACATTGAAGATTTAATTAAAGTAGATATTCCTGAAGCTTCACCCAAAGTTTCACTAGACTCGGTTGGTTAACTGCCAAAAAACCTATTTTAAACTTCAGTTATACCTGGGAATAACTGAGGTTATTTTACGTCCCTTAAACAGCTTTTTATAAACAAATAACTAATTATAAACAAGCAATTATAGACAACTAATTACAAATATGGACGGTCATTACATATCACCATATATTAGCCAGCTTTATGAATTAATTGGCGTAAAACCTCCCCTGGAAGCGTTTTATACCTCGTTGAAGCAGCAGTCTGTTACAAAAGAATTAAGACACGTGTCCTCACACCAACAGAATGGAAATAAAATAATCTGAACTCGTCTGCCGCGATTGCGTACTAATACTAACTCGCATTTATTCAGACGAAGCAGAAAACGTAGGCGGTAAATATAATCAGCGATTCGTTTTCAAAAAGCCTAAATTTAAAACGAGTAAAACATTTCAAGAATTAGATGTTAAATTAACCGTGGAACAAGCTGGTATCATCGAATATAAAGTAAACCAAGTTTTGGCGGCCAAAATTTCCGGAGGCAAGCCGCTACGAGCTTTAATTGCCGTCTGTTATCAAGACGTGACAAAAGAAACTGCGGAAGCCGTAAAAGACCTGTTTCAAATCTCGGAGAAATACTTTACCGATGCCGTCAAAAAGTTTAAACTTACTTTAAAACCTGTTTATAGTAAAATGGAGACGCACACTTTTTATTTGACCAAAATCGGGGGGACATTTAAATTAGAAAATCAAATTGACAATTAAAAGGCGATAAAAATATTAAAGTCAGAAAAGTAAGCTTTCACTCCGGATATTTCAACATTACAAAATCCTCCGAAATCGAACGGGAAACTCAAGGAGAAGGACGTCTTGCAGTAAGGGGACCCGAAGGAGTTAGACTGGTGCATGAACTACCTGCCAAACGTGAGGTATCACCTATCAACATAGATGTTATAGAAGCACTTAAACCCGCAATACCATTCACAGAATTAGAGGCAGACGATTTAGTTGTCTTTTATGACTTAATAAGAGATTTCCTTCAAACTAACGACTCAGGGAATCTAGCAGAATTCAGTGCCTCAGTTGACCAACAAGTAACTGACATAACCAATCAAATAAAACGTTATCAGATCAACGTTTAAGTTTAGAAACAATACCAGTCGAAGTATCGGATAAAGAGAAAGATGATGCGATAATTTATCTGATATTTTTATCCCAAGAGAAAATAGACATGCCAGAAGCTCGCCGTCTCGCTTTGGCATGTATCAGCGCAGGGTTTTTAGGTGCAAACATTGAAGAAAGAACGGGACCATTAAAGCCGCTCTATTCAGCGACAGAGACGCTCTTTTTGTTACGTCTTCTGGTTCTAACGCCCCGGTGATGCATCGGTTACACAAGAGAGAAAGCTCCCAGTGATCTTTTAGAAGGTGGAGAACACGGAAGTGTAGTCATTCCGCCCGGATTTTACAATGTAGATTGGTTCGATTTTATTTTAAACGCCATTCCCAGAGTGAGTTTAAGTACACCGTGACTCAACTTGGTGACAATTATGATAACAGATTCAAAACTCAAATTACGGTTAGGTAAAGAAGTCGGTACGCTTTTGAATCTGCCGAGAGGTAGACTCGTGCCAAATGTTATTTAAAAGGGGAAGGCAAATATAGACCCCTTTGACGAACTTTGGAACTGTCGAGAAATAAACAATCACTTTAATTACTTCAACGGCCAACCTTCGTACGTATTGTGCACCACGTCAGATCCGAGCGAAAGCGTCAAGTCACCTGTAAACGATCAAATAACGAGCTTACATTTTTCGTTGAGAAACGAGCGGGGCGAAATCATCAACAATAAAGACGATACAATTTTACTCGAGCTAGACTTTTAAAACCATATATTTAAAAAAATGACGACAGACAATCAGTCTAACATGTATCCAGTTTTGACTGGATATCAAACCGAAACAAACGCGACTAAAATTTACCGCCTTCAAAAGGTCGAAGACATCCGCAGCCAAATCAAAAAGATTAAACGAATACTTACCGCACTCAATTACTCAATTACAACAGGCGCCACGCCTACCGCTATAGGAATCCCCGCTATTCTGGGAGTAATTAACGGGCCCGTAGGACTGGTGATGGAATGTCTCGCCATCGGTGCATTTGGGGCTTAAGACATGTTAAAGTACGCCTCTCGCAGATTGTCTCACAAAACTAAAAAGCACGATCAAATCCGCATGCTTGCAGATGCCAAATTAAACACCATAGATGAGTACGTCTCTCACGCGATCGAAGACGGTAACGTGTCTCAAGAAGAATTTGTCTTAATTTTGTCCGAACTGAAAAAGTTTAACAAATGAAAGAAAAGATTAGATCAAACACGACGACCAAGTTACAAGAGGGCAAATTACAGAATAAAGAGGAATTTGACCGTCAAGTGCGAGCAAAGGTAGAAACTTTAGCCAATGAAAGGGCAGCAGTTTTTAAAAAAGACCGTATGAAAAAACTGTCCGATATCAAGAACAACCTGAGGAACCACCATCCGCTTACTGCACCCCCTTTTTGAAAAGCTTTATTTAAAAGATGGGACACAACTTTAGTCATCTGGCAACCGTGGTCAATAAAGACAATTGGTTCTCTGCCGAGTTTCCAAATTTAACCGAGGCTTATAAGGTACTGAAAGTGAATACAGACGAAGCCGTTAACTGTTGGACGACAGACCCGATATCATTTAAAAAAAAAAACAATTTATTGCCGCATATGTCAGACACAAAATGAATGAAATCTTACACCAGCGCAAGTTTAATTCTTTTGTTATCGTACGGCCAGAGCAGTTTTAATTCCAGATCGATAACCAATAGCATTTTATGTAAGTGATAGTTTAGCATATCCCCAGTCGAAGCGTAAACCGCGAGACAACATTGTAAATAAGCTAAACTAAGCAAGTCCCGGTCGAAGCGTAATCCGCGGAATAGACATTATTCACGTCACACCCGTACGTACCCGTTTATAGACTACCCATTCCATCTGGGTTATAAACTGCAAAGTGAACCATAAACATTACACAGACTTCCTATTGATTCCATGTATGTAAGAATTCGTTGATTGCATAGGTTTTATTTAGCTATATTGATTCATAATCCTAAGGCCCATGACGGTGATAAGAATGAGATTCCGCCACACGGTCATTTATGACCGCTGCCAAATTGGCCGCGTGATGATAGGTAAGTGACCTCGTGTGTGTAGGGGGAGGTGGTGTTTGCGCTGGCATTGTAACAGGAAATCAAGCTACTCCGCAAGACTGGAGTAACGCCGTATGGTAGTTATAAATAAGGAATTCCGAAGCGGCATCCACAAGGTGCACCCCATCTGATAAATATAAATCCTGCCGCCACCACTCAATTTGGGGGTGAGCAATCAACCCACCCGGCACCCTGTGGAAAAGATTGCCCACCGAACGGTTAAAGCCGAGGGATAGAACAACCTTGGCAAAATCTCCGACCAGTAAATGATTGAGTGAGGTAATAATGCTCGGGTGACGGCAAGAATTTGTTTAATCCCCTCGAGCACTGATTTCTTGGGGACGTAGCCCAGATCGTTGGAGCCAACGTGTATGATGATCCATGTTGGCGATGCTCGCTCCGCCAGCCAGCAGCTGTGAAGGAAGTCGTTGAATTGGTCCAGCTGCAGGCCCCGCCTACCCATCCAGCGAACAGTTGCCAGCCCATCAAGTGCCTCCCCGAAGGAGACGATAACGCCACACGGGAGGTCCAATGGATTAACGAGTCGTCAACCACCCAGACAAGGGGCTTGTTGTCGATCGGCGGGTTTGCTCATGGAAGTAAAACAGAAATCAAATAGCTATCAATACTTAATGAAAAGTCAGCGTATGGTTGGAATCACGGTTGTTTTTGGTGTGGGGTAACATGACCCCAATGTACAAAGTAGCCACAAATTTGAAAACTCATGGGAGAAGGTCACTGCTAATATGAATATAGCGGCGGTAAACGCCTGACTGCCAACGACCCATCTATTGGATCTCATTGTCAGGAATTCCCGCCATTGCGGCTGCTGTGGCCGCACCAATCCGGAAGGAATGAGAAGTATAACGGGTATCATGAATGCCAATGAGGCCAAGGGCCCGCCTTAAAACAGCGGTGAATTGAGAACGTGTAATTGGAGAACCATCAAAATGGGACAGGAAATTGCTTAAATGTTGAGGACACCTGCTGAGGAACTGTGTAGTGGCCTGAACAGGGCACGGGGAAAATTTGCCCTCAGAAACAGCAGGTATTGAAATTACACAACCCTGACCGTACTGGTCGGTCTTGGAGAAACGGATGTTTAGATTAACCACACTGCCAGAAGACGTATGATGAAGGGTAACATCAGAACGACGTAAAGGTGAAATTCCAGATCGAGTGGACGCGGTGAGTTCACCGACGCGCAGAAATCCAAAAAACGCTAACAGGAAAGCCACTCGAAACACTAAGGGCTTCATACTGATTGGTACAAACAGAGTGCAAAGCAGGAATAATACACCGCAACCATCTAACATTCGTTTCACAATGAAATGTTTAGTTATGTCATGGGAACCCTGCAAGCGGAGTGTAGACGCAATCCCTGAGACATACCATGCAACAGTAGCCGGAGCGTACCCATTAACGGACAAAAATGCAACAAAGTGCACAAGCTGTTGCAATGTGGGACTAGAAGATGTATTAAGAAAACCATGGCGGGAAATAAACCAACAGAAAAATTGCCAAGCACATTGGTAAACTGAATGGGTACGCGGGGCAACTGAGTCCATCTAAAGACTAAGAACCTCTAAATTAAGTTGTTCCAAAGGTCTGCAGGTAAGGGTGTCATAACTGGGGCGGCCTCGGGCGCTAGCGACCGGAAACGATCCATCTAAAAACGAAATAGAGCGTAGGCCATACCATTAGGCTATCGAGACCAGGTACATGGCGTGCCTTAAAGTGGATATTCAACCTCAAACAAAGCACTACAAACATGCGAACTAATTTCATAATTCTGGGACACCGTGATGTTTGGCTATTAATAATTGCCACCACAGCCCCATTATCGCACCAAAATATGACACGCCGGTTTTGCAGGGCCGGGACCCATAAGCGCAACGCGAGGGTGATCGGGAAAAGTTCGAGAAAAGTAATGGATAAATTCAAGGAGCGCCATTGCAGTGGCCACATTCCTTGCGTCCAACGCCCATTAAAGAAAGCTCCGAAACCGAACTGCTGGGATGCGTCCGTATACAAGTGTAAGTTGCTACTAGAATACCATACCTCCTGAGGGAAAATAACCGAACCATTAAAATGGAACAAAAATTTCCGCCAAGCCAGCATGTCGGCCCGCGCACCAGATGAAATACGGATACGATGATGTGGTTTCTGAATGCCGCTTGTGAGATGGAAGAGACGACGCAAGAAGGCCCGGCCCGGCCGTTTTGCCTTACAAACGAAATTCAAGCTACCCAGCAATGATTGAAGATCTCATAGGGTAACTTTACGCTTGGACAAAGTGCAATCCAACTTCGCCAGAATTGCAAGGACCTTGGCCGTAGGAACCCGAATCTGCTGGGCAACTGTATCAATCGTTAAGCCCAGGAAATGTAAGCTTGTCACTGGCCCCACTGTTTTGTCACTGGCCAAAGGAACACCAAAGTCCCGGCAAACTACTGTGAAAGAAGTAAGCGCATGTGCGCACTCGTTGGAACGTGGCACAAGAAATGGAGCAACCCATGGGCATACACTTGTCGTAATAAAATGAACCGTCGAACGAAAAACCCAGTAAATCATAATCATCGGGATGAACAGGGAGTAAACGAAAAGCCGATTTTATATCCGACTTGGCCAGAAGGGCTCTGGGACCCAAACTAGAAACCAATTCAACAGCATCATCAAAAGTCGTATAAGACACCGCAGCCTTGGCTGGGTCAATATGATCATTCACTGAATCATCCAAAGGAGACGAAAGGTTATGAATTAAACGGAACTCACCAGGGGTTTGTTTCGGCACTAAACCTATTGGAGAACAACGAAAATTGGGAAATGGGGGACTGGGGAACGGGCCAGCAATCCTACCCAAATGTAACTCACGGTCAAGTTTGCATTTCACTACCTCTCTATTTTGTCGAGCAGAGATCAAATTACGGGCAGAAGTGCTAACCCGAGGACCCGTATACCCTATACGGAAACCAGACGTAAAACCCTCCAATAGCAACTGAGCGTTATGCCTGTCACCATATGATGCCAAAAAGTTGCGCAGTTTGTTTATTCTTACCGGCGTTGGAAGGTGTGGTCGGAGTGAGTGCTCCCCGAGGGCCGCCACGGCAAGAGGCGGCGGAATGGCCGATGGACAAACAGGTTGCGCATTTGTGGGCAAAACGACAGGCGGGTCTGAAGCAGTGTCCGCGGTTGAAATCGAAACAGATTCCGGTAGTGTGCTCGCGCTGGGCGGTGCGGCTTGCCCCAATATTGGTGTGACCGATTGCCCGTTGGTGGTTGCCCTGGTCGGAATAGGGACTAAAAATGGCATGTTGGACGGGCGCACCGACCAACGTTAGCCATAGTTCAGCGTCAATGCTGGCCCACGACCGAGACGGCATGCGAGCTTGGCGCAACCTGAATTGAATATCATAGTCGCGCCACCCATAACCTACTCGCCAAAAAGCAGCCGAACGGACGATGTCGGCATATTTTAGCAGCTGCCTCGCCTGAGTAGGGTGCCGCATCAAATAGATGGATGCAAAAATTAGAAAAGCCGAGGTCCACTGTTCAATTGAGGTGATCCGAGGGGGTTGATTGTGGGAACGAATTAGCCATGCTGGGGAATCGCGCGACCCAATAGTAAACACGCAGTCACTGGTACTATTGACACTGCTAGAGGGCCGCAAAAGAAGCGCAAAATCTACAAATTCCCCATTCCAAATTTTGTCCCGAAGGTGTTGAGAAGCCCCAGACCCAAGATCATCGCAAACACTTGTTAGGGGCGTGACATCGCCACCCCTTATGCCCGACGAAGTGGTAATACTAGACATAACCGAATGAACAATAGGGGAGACGTAACCGAAATGACCGGGCCATCAGGGACAGATGCGATAGAAACTACTGCTGTTCTAGGCGTTAGCTCTGACGGGATAGAATAAGACTCACCCAATGAAACAGCAGTCGTCTGTGCGACGGGCGCCGAGGAATCACTCGGAACATCAACCGGCGCGATGCGGTCCGAACGAGGCCTCTCCCTTGGTCTCGAGCCCTCAGCGCCGGCAGTGCGCCGCTTTGTTCTTGCCGTCCGTGGCATCTTTTCCCAATAACTGGAAGGGGCTGGATTAACGTGATATCCTTTCCCAAATAAATTGCAGAATGTAGAAGACGACTAACCCACGAAGGATACTTTGCAAATTTACAACAACGCTGATTATTTATCCCACAATAAACTGAACGAACCGACCTGGCAAACTGCTCAGATAAAAGTGACCAGCAGGCACATTGGTTCTGCCTATGAAGCTGTAATCAAACAGCTGGGTCGTAAATCCAGCGCCTGTGTGGTCAGCGGGGGAATTTACTTCAGCAACCCAGCCTAGCGACAATAAACTATTTGAAGCCCCAATGGGCCTAAAATGAATTAATTTCGCGGTTTATTGCGATACGACGGCTTGCGGGGTAGGTTTTGATTTACTCTCCGATTCGAACCTCTACTTGTCTGGTTTATTTAACTTCCACGTGTATTACACGGTGAGAAAGATATTTTACGACTGCGTGATACCCATCCAAAGCGACGAGATATTTGACCCGCTGCACAATAATTGCGACCATCGGAAATTTACCGATACAACGTCCACCAAAATCAATCGTTTAAACAAACGAGGGACATTTTATCAAATGGGCTCGGTACGGCTTACTATTACAACAACAGAAATATACCGGTGCCAAATAAAAATTACGACCCATACGATTTACACGTCACCCACGGCAAATACACGGGATCCACTGTTATCGGCTTTGGTTGGGCCAAATCGCTTAAAGGCTCGGGCCATGCGAGTACTTACACGGTGACTTGGATTACACAATCCGACACTGTAACATTTGCTTGGTGGGATTTTATCCCAAAAAATCAAGCTTGACAGATATGGGTATTACAAAAGTAAACGAGTCTATTAGGGCCTATACGTCTACGCGTTAATGGGAGCCCAAGCACAGACAAAAACGAGTGTTTCAGCCCCCAGCACCGGGTTAAATGCTTAACAGCAGTTTATCACCGTAGTGGAGTCTTTAATAAACTCAGAGCCCGACCTCGAACAAAGTATCAGCCAATTTCAAGATTCGTTGCAGTACGCGAAAATGCCTTTAATCTTTGTAGTCGCACCCGGTTTATATTTTATGCCTTCGGACATGGATTTACGCATCGGTACGTTTGGAGGATACAACAAAAATTTACAAATTGCGACCAATGACATGCATACTGGTTATGTTCCAACTTTAAACTCGAGCAAAGTGCCTCCGTCTTCCGATTTTGCAGATCACGATCAAATAGAAGAAGCAGAAGAACCGAAACCAAAGTCAGAGCCCACGCCGCCTTTACCCATGCAAAAAATAACACAGGAAAAAACTTTAGACATTCACAACGAAGAGAAACTGTCATTAACTGTAGGATCTATTGTCATTGGTGGTGGGATAGGCTTCATGCTGTATAAAGTGTTAACTTACAGTAAACGAAAAAGTAAAAGGTACAAAAATTACCCCTTCTCAAATTTGAGAAAGGGTTTTTTTTTGCTAAAAAATATTTATTAGCCTACTTTTTTGTATGAAATCAAAATCAAATAACCTACCGCTAAAAACAACGTCAAAACGTTACTAGCGATCCAACCGACTGCCTTACTCGCTGCGTTGAACAGCCAGCTCAACACGCTTCCGATTAGGCCGGGCAAAGCACCCAAAGCAGACAAACCAAATGTTTTTTCAACACGTTTGCCAAGTTCCACAATTGCCGTTTGATCCAGTCTGTAACTTCCTCCTTCAGACGGAGGTTGAGGTTCCGGACTAGGCGTAGGTTCTGGGCTAGGCGCAGGCGTACCAACCACTCTCACAGAGGCCACTATGCTAGATACGATCGTACTCACGGCTAAACTAAAAGCTGTTAAGATACAATCGTTACGCCTTGTTCTCTAAAAAGTACTCGAATTTTTTTCGCGTAAAGCTAAATCACCGCCCATTATAGCTGTAATAGTTTGTTTGATTCGATTGATTTGACTTTGAAGCTCATCGGTGTCTCTGTTGAAGACTTCTAACCTGCCTTGCCTTTCCACTTCAAAATCACTCAATTGCTTTCGAAGTGCTACACTTTCTCCTTCCGAGTCCGCTTCTTCTAACTCGTTCTTAATTTCTTGAATCTTTTCGTCCATTATGTCTAACTTACCCTGGTCCCATTTGGCCATCTTTAAAGCTTCGTCTAAAGCGATAAGTTCTCTGTAGTCTAGCCCTTCTGCCTGGGGTTCTTGGTCAAGAGTGAAGTCTCCTACGATTTCACTGACTTGATCTGTGGCTTGGGGGAGTTCTCGTGTCTCGGTGGTTTTGGGGTGAATTTCTGAAATTTTATTGGCCATTTCTAGGGCTTGTTGTTTTGTTCTACCGATAACATCGTCACGGAAACTTAAAAAGCGTCTTATAAAATGTACGTTTGTTTTTCGCCTAATTCTGCTTAGACTAAAAAATCGATCATTGTTATTTTCGTATGTAAGAAGAACTTTGTTATCTTCAAACTTGACATACAGCCTATCTTTACTGTCGAGATTAAAGCGGTTGGGATCCCTAATTAACGGTTCATACCCAGTTTCTTTTTGAATCGCGTCGTAAAAATCATCCATTTTATCTAGGGTTAACCCCTCTCTGAAATCTGACGTGCTTAGTCCTTGGCCTTCTACAAATGACGTTTTTTCTTGCGTTGTGTCCAATGTTTAATCTTGTGCAAAGGCATTACCCGCATCTAAGTCTTCTTCGACTTGATCTTGTTCTTCGTCCATTTTGCCAAGGGGTATCTCTTCCGGGTCAAATCCTCTGCCAACTTACTTGACTTGACTATAAACTGATTCAAAAGAGATTGACTCTTACTTAAACTTTTTATTTTAAACCTGTTTTAACCGGTGGGCAAACTTGCGGGTAAGACACCTTACGCCACTAACTAACCCTGTGTAGCCAATGCACCCGAGGACAGCGCGGTCATTTTAGCCGCGTCTTCTACCGACAATTCATTTAGATCCGGTGGTTTAATTTTAAGTAGCTTCAAGATGTATTTTTGCGTTGGGGAGATGTTAATTATATATAACAGGTTTGCCCTTACCCAACGTATATTAATAAGCACTGTATGCTCAGTGCTTGTCCGAGAGCTTACAGCTTACTGAGCATACAGTGCTTATTAATATACATGTACGTTGGGTAAGGGCAAACCTGTTGTATATAATTTAAGTAGCTTGTTACTGAGCATGGCGTTTCTCATGGAAATTAGGCTAATAACAGCGCCGTGATAAATCGTATTGGCAATACCGTTAAAGTCAATTGATTTAGCGTTACTCGTTCTTATTATATAAGCGTTTTAAAAGTTACCGTTTAAAATTACCACCTTTAAAACTACTCCATGTCCAAAATTTCGGGAGTGAGAGCTGTTGTTTGAGCCTTTTAGACTGGTGGTGCTTGAAAAGTTGTTTGAACTTGTGCCGGCGCTTTAGCCTCTGTGGACTCATTTTTCAGAAACAAAAATAGTGCAATTCGACCAATCGCTAAACCGCCTATAATTAAATTTCTATTTTCTGAAATGGATTCATAAATTTTACTTTGTGATTTTGTTTCGGGGGCTTTAGGTTCGCCCGCTTTCAGGCGGGCAAGCTGTTATTTCATTTTCTTGTTGTGCTCGGCTAATCTTTTACCTTGTTCTACTCGCTTGGGATTTTTAATTTTGGTTACCGTTTGCACTTGGCTCTTAACCAGACTGTTGGCAGGAGTCGGTGCTGGAGCTGGTGCTAGTGATACTTGTTCTTCCATTGACATCTTCTTTTAAAATATTAGGATTGTTATTAATAGCCAAATGTTTCGTACTAAATAATGTGGCAACAAGTGGTGATAGGTACACCCTGTATTTGTAGCAGAGCTCACTCAGGAAGTGCCCAAGCGTTTGACTGATTATGGGATCGTTATTTAAATCTTTAGTAAGATCTTCTTCAGATTTGAAATCCACATTGAAGTCCAAAAATTCGATTGGGGTTGCAATTCCTAAACGTCTGGCATATAAGCTCAGAATCGAGTCGCTCAAAGTTTTAACGTTTCTTTGCCGAAGCGCACCTCGTATAAATTAAACAGTTTTTCTTGTTCGGATGGGGTTACAGATTCGATGTCTTTAACGGTGTATTCTTTGCCTAGGTATTTCTTGGATTCGCCAGAGGCAACTACTGAACATAGTCAATCTTTTACTTTGGGCTTGAGGTCGGGGCTTTTTGCATCGGCGTTTGAATCGGCAAGGATTGATTTAATGTCGTCCATTTTAATATATATTTTTTTTAAAATTGTTGAACGCTTGCTTGGCAGACAAATATTCAAATGTATAAAACGTTAAATTAACTACAATAATTGATTGGACAAGAAGTTGAATGTATTGTAGCATAGTTATCATTTAATTAAACAAAATAAAAAAATGCTTTAACCAAGCTGCAATTAGCTCAGTTAAAGCAAATTTAAACAAATTATAACTACATGTACCTATTAACTTCTTACAAATGTGTTGATTCGCTAATCATGTAACACTTCTTCATGTTATTACATTTCAGACAAGCAAGTATACACAATTCCATTTCACGTGGCCGGTCGATGTGAAATTGAAAACCATTCAATTGTGGCTTGGTCAACCTTGCGCTCAATGAATTGTAATCTAACGTTACAGTCGTTTTAGTGGCAAAATTCATTCTCGTCGATCCATTCTTGTAGAAATTCTCTGTCAATGAATTTTTGGGGGGCTAAACAAATTATTTTTCTTGTCGTAACGTTAGCAATTTCTTAATCATCGGTGCATAGTTACTTTAATTGCGTTGCTTACAAATTTTACATTCCAATCTTTGTTTTTTTATGTGGGCAGATTGAAGCGCCACCACAACGTTTGCACTGACTCTTCTGCCGTCCACGTTGACAAACGCCTGCGCCATCGCACTTTATACACTTTTATACACTGACTCTTCTGTCGACCATGAGGACAACAGTGTTTATTCGTATTCTCTCTCTTCCTATCGATACATTGGTTGTAGCCGAGATTAATATCACCAGTTGATTTAACTCTAAAATTAGACAGATCTTTTGCTGTCTTACAAATGTTGCAAATTTTGGTTTCCATCTCTATTTATTATATATGTAAATAAAATTTTCTCATTTTTATTGAAGCAAATAAGACACAGGCGGCTCGGTATGTAAAATCAACTTGCTGAATTTAACATTGCGTAAATGCCGTTTAACTAATTCTCTTTTGCAGTCGGGTACAACATCGTTGTACCCGACTTCATCCAAGCATTGGTCAGAGCTATTTCGATCTTTACAATAAAATAGTGCGGTCCAAGCAATGTTTTCGCGGTAGTCTTTGAGAACAAAATTATACTCTTGCGTTAATAGCCAACATGAGTGTAAATAATGCCTGCCACTGAACGCCATTTTGCTTAGCGCACATGTGTTGCTGCCTCTTGATCTCTTGCGATATTTAATAAACTGGTCAGCGGCACAATCGTCTACAATAAACAAAGTATTTGCCCCGTCGAAAGCGTTTTGGTAAAGATCGATCGCCTCGTTTAATTCTAACTTCTCCTTGTCTAAATCACATTGGTATACATTGTCATCGGTGTATATCCAAGGTCGCTCTAAATAAGTTTTATTTTTAAACAACGTCGGACAAATTATCACGATCACTTCAAATACAAATTTATACTCGCGCTCCAATAAATCAAGCACCCATTTTGTTTTCCCCATCCCGTTTTACCCACGATTAATGCGCAGTGTGGATTTTATACGTGTTCCCACTCCTCTGACTCCTACTCTGGCTCATACTTTTTACTTAAACTTTTTACTTTAAACCCGATTTAATAAACCAAGCTTTTAAAATTGCCGTCTTCCACCGTCAACTGCGCATCCATTACTAAAAATAAGTACATTATTAACGACCCCGCCGTCTCTGCCTCTCTTTCCATTTGAATCTATATGTCGCCAACTCCACCAAGCGGCCTACCGGATCCGTGAGCCGAGTTATCGTTGGAGCTTCTAAAGTCGAGCCATAGGCCATATTTGTCTTTTAAATATCTTGCCATGTCGACGCCGGTTAAATGTAGGTCTTTGAAGACCGCCCGATCCGCTTTCGTCTTCCGAGTCTCCAAAATATTTGCAAACTTCCGTAAAATGTTGATATTCAAATAATTCTTGAGAGTACAGTTGATTGGGGTTGCCTGCAACAGTGACGCTTGTTTTAGTGATATGTGAAAAAATTTAGCAGGTTTTGAACTGAGGGATCTTTGAACAGGATTAAGACGCCTTTCAAGCTTTTAATCGTTTGATCTACATGTATACTAATATTCCACAACGTATCTGACTTGTTAACCGCTTGTTTCTTCCACGAGTGAATTCTATCGAACAAGTACATGTAGTAGACGGGGCCTTTATGTTTTTGCCGCAAACTTTGAGTCAGCTCGCGATTGGTGACTACCTCGTATTCTAGGGTCAAGTCTGAGATGCTTTATTCGGCGGCAGTGTCTTTACTTTTGACCACTTTGTCGTGACCGTTAAAAGTCAATTGGTATTAAAGTCAGAGGTTCTTTAAAACACGAAGGATAAAAGGGTCCGTGATCCGTTAACAGAGGCACGTCCAACGGAATCTCGTATCTGTTTTTGTAAGCGCCGGCGATCCTTTATTTTTACCATCGTTTGCCCCTGCGCTACAGTCGGCTGCTCCCAAACGCAACTTTGCCACGTTTTCCCTTTCCAGGCCAAAATAAGCCATGTTTTAGTCTGTGTCAGCGGTAGCCAATTGTCTTTGAAGCTGTGAAATACGTCGGCGTCCTGGTAGCTCACGATCTCGTTGCCTTGCAAGCTAACGTTGAGTTCGGAGACTAAGTTCCCTGCCAAGTTGTTGTACATAGTTTGGTTATCGTCTGAAGCCCCGTCTAGACCCAACTTGAAAGCCAATTTCACGGTACCGGGCACTACAACGTCGTCAATTCCCAACGCAGGAAATTTTACATGTAGCGTGTGACTTGCTGCGATTGTGCTTGGATTATGTGTAATTGTTACCTCGCGTCTTTCGCCCTTGATGGCTCGTGGAACTTTTTAGCCTGCGGCTTGGGTTCAATTTTTCCGTGTACTGACTCGTTATGTTTTATAATTGACTGTTTTTTATTTTTAATTTACGTTAAAATCTTAAATAAGAAAGAAAACGCAATCAACGATACACCCGCCGCGAAGAATAGAGGTACCGCAAGAAGGAGGTACCGTTAGAAGGGCAACCGATCCCGTCTGGTCCGTGGACGTCTATCAAATCGAGAAACGCACGAGTAAATTTTAACGGGTCCGGGGTAAGAGAGTTAAACCGGGGCCTACTTTATATTATTTGTCGGACGAGCCCAAAAGGAGTTTCGTCAGAAAAGAACTTCAAGTGATACCCGAAGACACAGAATTGCCGCCGGATTCAAATGTACGACAACGCCCGTAGGCTAAAGGTTTAATTCCGTTTGGTAATATGTAACACTTTGTGTCTGAAGGCGACAGACTTATTTTGCGAGACTGTGTACAACAGATGCTTGTCAGATCTGAAAAGATGTTGTTAAAATGCTGCGTTTTTTTCAAACAGGCACCTTTTATAAGCCTCGTACGACAACTGTTTTTGGGTTACTACTTTAGTAACTCCTTTCGCCTTTTTCAAATTTTGGTGATCCGTTAAAAACGGAGTACATCTTTGGTCGAATACAAACGACTTCCGACACACTTGACCGCCAAATTCGTCTTTCATTTTGCCAGTGACCTTTTGTTTTTCAGATCGTAAAGTCGATGATCCGTTGGGTAATTGCTCAAATCAAATAACTTGCGCTTTTTAAGCAGGTAATTGGTTAAATCCTCTGTTTGAATCTGAACGAGCAGGCTGTCTGTATCAGTGTACAAAAAAGACAGACGTTTGAGCTAAAGTCTGCTTTCAACGTGTTGTAATAAAAGTCGTGCATTAAAGTTTTGGATAGATATAACACGCTTACGCCGCAGTAAATTGGCTTATTCAACTTTATTTTGGTTCGATACATTTCGACAAACGAGAGATCGCACCCTTTAAACGGAGTAGTGGTTTTATAGTTTGGTTTAAAGGTTAGTTTCTTGTACTTATCAGTGTCTTGAAAATCTCTCAGCAAAAGTCCGTTGATGCGATATCTAACATTTTCCATCATCTTGCCAAAGACTGCATTATTCATTAACTTGAAAAAGTCCTTTTCGAAATCGGACTTGGCCAATTTACGTAACTCGGTATTTTGGTCGATGTAACTCTTCATCCACGGAGCCTGTTTAAAAGACATTGTTCGGTGAACCTCTTTTAGCTGTAAACCCAGTTCCAGGTACTTTTGTAACGTGCAGTAGTGAACCACGTATTTATGTTTGGTGTCCAAACTGGATACGAGTTTATAGAAGTAATTCTCTCTCCGTTTTGTACCAAGTCTTTTTGATAGTCGGAGAGCCATTCATTGGGAACTGAAATATTTTCTGGTGCCAGTGGGAAATTTGTGCTTGTCGTGTAAATGTTTTGGGTAGTCTAAAGTGACTTCTAGCATAAAGCCTTTTGAAGCTTTCGGTGAAATTTTCGCGATATACTTGTGGGTAAATTTGGTCGTGTCTTGAACCCATCGAAAGCTTTTGACGGCCCTTTCGAAGAACAGACGCTTGTCAATTTTTGTTAGCAGCTCTAATTCTACGCCAGAATGGTTTAACAAGCGCGTCCCACGATAGGCCCCGTGACATGTAATAATTGGCTAGGTCCCAAACCGTGGTTCTTTTTACAGACTTTACGGAAGTTTCTAAATACGCCTGCTAAAAGTAAAGTGTCCGTTTCGACGTAGAGATCGTGGTAGTCGCCAAGATTTTGGCAGTCGAACGCTTGCCACACGTTTTAGGCGCGTACATATTCTTTTGTAAAAGACTGCAACTTCAACCAGCCGTAAAAAGCGCCTAAAGGAGGCAGTTTTATTTCTTAAATCGATCAAAGGAGTCTATATACTCGTAAGGATAAATTCCTTTCTCTAAAAGCAGGCCCGTATTGTCATCTGGGAACCTTTCGCGGAGCAACTTGAAATCTTTGGGAGAACAATTTTTAACCAATCGATCTAACGAAGCTGCCATGAAATGAAACGAGTCGAGGAACCTAAGTTGGCCAAAGCTAAACGAAATGTAATTTTCGGTGTTTTTAGCAATGACGTTGATTTTACTACTGTCGAACGCGCTACCACCTTGCATAATTAGATGCGCATCATACTTTTCCAAGTTTCTCCAATTCCTCAATTTCATGGCTCTCAGGACTCTCTAATATAGAATATTTTGAGTGCATAACTTTTTTTAATGAGCTCGGCGGACATGTTTTGGGCCTTTTTGCAAGGGTGCACCCATAAGGGTGGTCGAGGCATGGGTACTGGATTAAATGGCATGGTCATCAGTCAGAGCTCGAGAAGGGGGACCCGTCCGGAGATTGCGGTTGACTGTTACACGCCTGAATGCATCTGATGACGAAGTTTCAGACATCGGTGGGCTCGATGGGTCTTCAGGTAGGGTGATGACATCTACCACTGGCATTACTGAACAGAAGACCTATGGACGAAACACACACACACACACACGGTAGGCTGATAGAGGGATTTCACATTAGCGCCGTATGCGCTTATCTGCATCGAAACCGAGGCTCTCTGTGTTGAACTTCCTCGCGTGCGCCCGCGGAATCCACACAGTACATGGAGTATCCGGTTCGTAAGTGTGACGCCACTTTAGTTTTAACCAAGCCCACTGCACAAGACACATGACCATCGCAGGTACGTTAGTTCGCGGTCAATTGTCGTTATTTTTTCTTTTGATTTTACGTGTCGAGTCATCCTGAAAGACTCTTCCACAAAAATTTGCGGCCCGAAAAGTCTGAATTTGACATACCGTTATATATTTTGTGTCTTGACTCCTTACTTTCAATCGTCTGATCGTATCAAGAATTGATGCTGACACATACAGCCTCGTTTTCAAACGCGGAAGTGCGCAGATCGACACTAAAAGCGTCGTATTGGGATCCCTCTATTGTATCGCGCTTTCTTCACCGGAACAGCTCCATAAAAAGGTAAGTCAGTTCCCAGAGAGCAGATTTCTCTATATCCCACCTAGCTGGCCCCCAGCACAGGAATCTCAGGTGCTAGCCGGCAGTTTGATGCGTAGTCTAGCGATTGGTCTATGAGAAAAATATTCAAGTCGCGGTCAGGGTTTAGTATGCGTGACCTAGACTCACAATCACCAGGGGCCACACGAGCAACCAACGTACGGTGGCCCGGTAGAGTGTGCATGTGGTTCCTCCATGCACGGTCAGATGTCCCATAAACTGGACAGATCAAGGCAGTGTCATAGGGGCAGAGCTAGATTTGAGTCGTAAATAGAACCGGGTTAAAATGGAATTTCAGGCTGTACATGGATTTCACATTAGCGCCGTCTGCGCATATCCGCATCGAAACCGCGGCTCGACACAGTCCATGCAGTATCCAGTTCGTGAGTGTGGTGCCACTTCAGTTTAAACCATCGCAATTACGTTACTTCGCGGTAAATTGCCATTACTTTATTTTGATTTCACGTGTCGAGTCATCCTGAAAGACTCTTCCACAAAAATTTGCAGCCTGAAAAGTCTGAATTTAACATACCTTTATGTATTTTGTGTCTTGACTCCTTACTTTCAATCGTCTGATCGAATTAAGAATTGAAGCTGACACATACAGCCTCGTTTTCAAACGCGGAAGTGCGCAGATCGACGCTAAAAGCGTCGTATTGGGATCCCTCTATTCATGGTGACGGACTGAGCACGTAGTCGGTCGTAAACGTTGAGTATGCTCCTGGTTCTTTTCAGAACCACACATACTCATAAGAGATATATATATTCCTTCGCATGGTGCTACCACAAGCCTTTCCACCTAGAGCCAGATTAAGTTGAAGAATGATTATTATTATAACTATTAAATGAATTTAGTAAGAGCAAATGCAATTTTTAAAAATGCATGGGTAAATGGGCGCCATCGTGTATTAGACAGACCGAAGAAGCAGGGTGTGAAGCTGGAGATAAAACTGGATATGGAGCCGGAAGTGGAGCCGGCTACAGTCCGGGTGAGAATCCGGAAGGAGATACCCACACAGGGCATCCGGATCTGGGGCAGTCGCCAAGTGGTGCAGATTGACTCAAGGCGGCTGGCTAAGGTGGACAGCGTCCCCGAGAGAGCGGACCGCCATCATCAAACCCGATGAAGAAATATCTTGCCCAGGTGTAGAGCGGTATTTCTTGCATTTACGCTTCTTATGTGCGGTAATCCGGTTGTAGAACCCGAAGAAAGAACCTACGAGCCCCGAACATCATTTCATTTATTTATTTTGCAGAATTATAACACAGAAAATTTACTCAATTTACAAATTTAAAAGATAAAAAAACCCTCTAAAGCACTCCCTTTTCAAGTTATCTGCTGATGATATTGTCATCATATGAGGTCAATTTCCGTTTGTAAACCTTCCCTTCCTAACGTCCTGCAAGGTGTAAACCCAATAAGACATGTACAATACAATATACAATACAAAACACTATACTTATCGCGGAAAAGGCACAGAGAAGATGAATCTAAAACATTTGTCTCTTTTGGCGTTCCGTACAATGCATCTGCTCTCGGCAGCACGTGGTCGGCATTTTGCCAAGTCCCGAGTACATGCCCTACGCACTGTGCGCCGTCTATGTTGCAGGCAGATATTGGGCGTCAACACAAGCACACAGTAGCATACGCACAGCATGCATACGCGCACGCACAATACTGCATTGTTTGCCGCGGTGCATTGTGGGTGAAAGGTGGGGATGTTGCTGGAACGCGCCGACGTGACACGTTATGTGTAACGTATACTGTATGGCGTATGTATCGAGCTGACACGGAAAAAAAAACATATTCTCGATTATCGTCCAAAATGGTCCATGTGAACTGCTGTGTTCCATTGTGTTTATCAAGCACTCAACGAAAGCCAGAGCTGCGTTTTTTTAAACTTCCATGGGACCGCAAAAGATTTGGATAAGTATTAAGTTCAGTGAGAAATAAGTGCCATCAAAGCGAAGTCCATGTGGACCTCTCTATGTCATTTTGTAGGCGGAGACAAAACTTACGATGTACCGGATCCAACGATTTTCCCGTGGACAAGTGAGTGGGAGGGGGTTGTTTCCCGGCAAAATGAACAACGAAGAAGCTTTCCTGCTACTGCAAACCTAAAACATCGTAAGTTTTGTCTCCGCCTACAAAATGTTGACTGCATACAGAGGTCCACTTGGACTTTGCTTTGATGGCCATATTTCTCACGGAAATCTGTCGCCTTTCGCAGTCCTGTGGAAGTTACAAAAAACGCAGCTCTGGCGTTTGTTGAGTGCTTGATAAACACAATGGAACACAGCAGTTCACACGGACCATTTCGGACGATAATTGGGAATTTTTTTCGTGTCAGGTCGATATACACGCCATATAGTATACGTTACACATGACGTGTCACGTCGAGGCGTTCCTGCAACATCCCCCCTTTCACCCACAATGTATGTACGGCGGTAAACAATTCACTACGTCATTATGTTGTAGGTCTATTTTACCATAGAGCTACAAACCCAATGGCACTTGCTGCAAACAGAATATCTAAATATTATAAATTTAATAATAAATCACTTGATGATGTCATCATGACTTAATTATTTTAGTATTATTCAAGGTCTCCAAGACCTTCAAGGTCTTTCTTTTGTGTAACTTCGATGACATTTGCATATTGCTGAACAACCAAAATATTGCCTTGAAAACGTGTACAAAGTCAATGGGCTGAAAGAAATATTGAAAAATTGATAATAAATCACTTGATGACGTCATCTGGACGTCATTGTTTTAGGACCATCTATGCATAAGGGTCCTTCATTGGTACAAGTTTGATGAGGATCCAAACTTAAAAACACACAAGTCTTGTTGAATAAATGTCCAGGTGTTTTCATGTACAGAAACACAATTTCCTATTTAAGAAACACCCTTAGTCTGTTTTATGCTGATTGTAGCAAAGTGATGATTTGATTCACTTCAAGTTTCGCAAGAATGAAAATGACAGCAAACTTATTTTCAAGTATTTTTGTACAAGGGACTTTCATGTATGATTTAGAGGGGAAATGTCTTTCATAACTCAGTTAAATAAAACTATACAACATACTTAAGCAATCGCCAATTGTCACCAAATAATTTAAGCAAAGAAATCAAATTGATAGTTCACACAATTAATTAATAATTTTGTTAAATACTGACATCGTGAATGCAATTATAAATCAAATGGCCCTAAATTTGATAGGAAAAGACACAACATGAAAAATGAGAATTTGTGGCATTAAAATCTTGAATAATAAGTCAAGAACATGTATTTTTATTTAAGGGTCATACTCACCACTTGGACTGCCTGTTCATGCCTCTCTCCCTTTCCAGAAGACAAGATGTAATTGTTGAAAAGTAGCGGACAAAATGCAACAGAATAATGCAACCGGCAAAGATGCCTGTATTTTTGTGGAGGCAACCACACAGAAGGCACTTCTCTAAAAGTATTCTCGCTATCGAAGCGGCTACAGCTAGCAAAAACTGTGAAAGTTGGTACACTGGGAAAAAGCATGAAAAGGGGAACTGGTGTTGGGCAAGAGCAGGGTGAGAACTTGACCTGGTTACACATTTGTATTCCATTCTTGCAAAATGAAACAAAGAAATTAGAACGACACCACCCATATTTCTTGCATATTCTTTTCCTATAGAAAGAAAAGCCAAGTTTTGCTCTTTTTGCATGTGGCATTTCAAACAGAAGGATTTTAAGCTTCAATGTTAGTGGTTTGAGTAGTACAATGTACTGACTTCTCTGTTTAAAACTGGACTTGGCCACCTTTCATTGGATGGCCACATTTTTAATACCCCAAGCTCTGGAAATGTACATGTATGTGGGCTCTGATAAATCACTGCAACATGTCATCACACTGTTAACGTGCATGTGCTTACCACTTAAAAAACTGAAATTTTAAACATCTTTAAGCCCTGCTTTCAAAGGACTCTATTTGTCATTATCAAAAACCTAATACAATCAAAATCTTGTGCACCGTGAGTGGTGAGCAGCTGTGTTGGATGCCCACATGCACATGTTTACAATGTGATGACATTGGCAGTAACTTATCAAGGCCCACATACAGGCAGAATGGATGCCAAGCAATATAAAGACCAATGAAAGGTAAACACGTCAGTTTCCACAGCTATAAATTCTTCGTCTAATGTAGTGAGAGAGATATAAAAAGCCACCTACTGTGTACCATCATCCGACTTTGTGACAAGCATACAGATCCTACAGTACACTGTACTTAGTCCACGATTACAGTGTTGTAATTTTTGGTATGCAATTACCTTCCTGCAGCTCATCTAACGAAACAGGGCATTACTGATTGTGACTTGTGATAGCAATAATAGCAACCCTTTTTGGCAGATGATTTTCCAGCTAAAGATTGCACATCAAAAACAAAACAAAAAGGCCTTGAACCAAATAAAGTAGATACTACAAAAGCTGTAAATTTATAAGTTTTTGCATTTAGTTGCGTAACATTACTAAACCTGAACAGTACAAAGGTGTCAAAATCTTCTGCAAAAACTATACACACTGCTCAGCAACTCTGGCATTCAACACTCCTCTTTACAAGATGAAGCATACACTGCACATTATGATTGATACAGACTAATGTCAGAACTACCTTTGAGATGACTGTCATGATGAACCAGCAAAATCACTTAAGCTGATTCATTTGACAGTATTCTTACATTGCACAAGTTTGATATTTTCCTGTTGTGTTTTGTGTGCACTGATTGGATACACAAACATGTAGATACAATGTATCCTGAACATACTGAAGCTGGTTGTGATTGAAAGCACAAATGGAAACTCAAGGCATGTATACATGTTCACTGGGACATGAATAAGTACTTGTGTATAACTCTATAGAGTTGGCCATAACCCTAAACTGCAGTGCAAGAAGGCTGCTGGAAAGACAAAAACGAACCAAGGTATTTCTTTTTATATTACATGGCATGGATGATGCAAAAGACAGGGTGGTGTGTTTGTAAAATAAAGTAAACCAATGAAGACAACAATGTTTAATGTACAACATTGGAGAAAAAAATCTAGAGAACTACATTAATTTGCCAGGGGTGGGGGAAAATTCCAAGTAACCACACACGATACACCGTTTGCTTTATTCAATACTTATGTCAAAATCAACACCATGGAATTCTAGTATTTACAATTTGAAGGCACATTTGTAATCAGACTTTTGATTCTAGCCATAATCCATTTTGAATTCTCCCTAGCTATAACACCACATTCACACATAATTATTGCTGAAATATACAAATAAGTATTGTTCAAACGGTTACTATAATAATACCTTTTAGAGTTCACTAGTTGATCAAATTGGATTTACCAACTGACAGAATGATATTTTAACAAGCTCGGCTGAGAATAAGTTGAGGTGTCTTTTCTTGCAAAGAATATCAAAATGTGAACAAGCAAAAATATCACACAACCTCATGGCCCTGGCCCCAGTGATGGAATACTCGTACTTGAGTACACCTGAGCACTCAGCGTGTACTTGATTATCAGTACACAAAAATTAATTGTACCTGGCTCATACCCTATTATTTTTACTTGGATTTTGGAATACATGTACTTTACCCTCAGGTACTTGACCATCGTACATGGCAGTTTACGTTCATTTGACTTTCCTCACAAACTTCTTTCTTGAAAAACTCCAAACTCATTTGATTCAAAACTGGTACTCTTATACCTCCATAATGCATGATGTTGAAACTCCGTGAACGATTTCAGTGTCATGAAATTTCATTTGAAATCTAAAACTATCAACATCCAGAAATTTGGCTCGAATTCAGTTGAGTGTTCCCTAACATGGCACACTTAAAAAATCTCAGAAAATCCAACAAAAACGTTTTCAAAATTTTTTGAAATTTATAAATTCTTGTAAACCATCATTATTCCACCCAAACACCCATCAAGTTTGTCAGAAAATTCTTTCCCTACTTTGGGGCACATTTTAAAAGAGTTCATTTCGCCACTCAGAAAAATCTGAAAATCGGGCAAAAATAAAATTTCATCCAAACTTTGTAGCACGTAAAATTGATATGTATGAATCAGAATATTAGGACTTTAATGAAGTTTCACTAATAGTGAAATTTGAGCTAAAATATTGCTCACACAACAAGCGAAAAATGAAAGTGCACCACAATAGGGGCTGCACCATGTTGGGGCACATCAACAATATACATGCAGATTGGTTGGGCCTACATGAAACACTCCTAGACACAATTTCTGTGTAGACTGCCTCAAACTGGTCAGTTGATTTGGTTGTCTCACTATAAGTACAATCAGCTGACGACTGACCAATCAACTTTTAGCAGATTTCAGCTTAAAATGACTTCATCCTTTTTTATTTGCTAGTGCATGGGGTCACCTAAAATATCCATGCTCACACATATCAAACTGTTTTGGAGCCATGGGTCTGTTGCCTTATGGAAGAGACTCGGATGTTACCTACACACATCACAAATGTTTTAAAAAACCTAAATCGGCAAAATAAACCCTTTTATGCTCAGCAGAAAATCTTTTATCAAACTTCAATTGAACGAAGCCAACGCAGAGGGCAAATCTCTGTTCCATGTATGAATGTAGTTGTGGCTCTTTTCTATTGTTAATCAAGAGATCAAGGATTTACAACCAAACACACAATCTTGATTCCTCATGACACCACTCTTTTATACAGTTCAACAAGTGTTGTTTTATCAAGCACCTCCCATTGGGTCTTAACCAAAGTTCCAAAACAATTGTCTCCCGGATTTATATAAAAACTCAATATTCCTAAATATTCTAAAAATAATAAGGCCTGAGAAACAACAAAATCTCTTTATTCTGCCAAAACTATTTCCTAAGTAACAGCATGTACTGTATGCTGTACCATTTTGTGACAGAAGTGTCAGCGTCAGCTTATGAACACTTTTATTGATGTTTGTAAATGTGTTGGCTGTTGTACATACGGGTCAAAGAACTTGACCTACAACCAATTTCGTCTTCTTATACATCTGTCTTTAATACTTAATTTTCATTGGCCCAGTTTGATCTCATGACTGGGCAACAAAACATGTCATCCTCACTGTTGGCCATCACACCATATCGAGATATCAGATGATTCCCCAACCCACAGTCTAAAACATAATTTGGGGACTGCCAACCAGCCTATTGAACAGGCATGCAACTTTGATTTAAAAAACAAAATAGGAAAAAACTAGAGGTTGTGTGTCTGTCACAAGGATCTTTTTTCTTCACATGGGTTTTTTCGCCTTTTGTTGTTCTGAAGAAAAGTGCCTTGTTGGCATATCACTAACTGCTTTAAAATATCGAGATTCATATACTTACATGTACAGGTTTTAACCAAAAGACATGCACTTCAGGAGAGATAGTGATTCCAAGAGTGCACATTTAATGTAACATTGTAACACAGTGTATATGTACAAATTGGATTTTCGAGTATGAAAATATAGCGAAATACATTTTTGTTGTCGGCGCTTCATCTGTGTGAACAAGTAGACCAGTTATGCACCTACTGCAATAGACTTTAATGTTTAAGCTATCATATTAATGGCAATTAACACTTCTACCTTTTACGGTTGATTTTTTAGGGAATTTTGAAGAATAAAAAGACTTTATAACTTCTGATGACGTCATCGGCCCCAACTTTCACACATGTATTCACTGGGAAAAGATCATTATATACATCAATTTTCAGCTGATCCCAACTAGCTTTGCCACAGACATCTATTCAAAGTTCATTTTTCAGAATTTTCAACCTGTCGCTAGAGGGCATTAAACAATTCTGTGAAGTCATTTGTGGATGTTTTGAAGAATACTATACCCCCACCAACTAACACCGTTGAAAACAAGTTGATACCTATTACCACTTTCAAACAATACGCCCACTTCTGGTTTCGACCAGATGGAAATGTCACATGATTTGACCCACACAAGATAAATAGAAGAGCAAATTTTACGCTGTCACTTGCGGCAAACAGAATGTTGTGGGAGGCTATGGTTGATTTCATATGGATTTTAAAAAATGTAACATAATATTTAAATGTTCAAAATTCGCTAATAATTCACTTGATGATGTCATCACAACGTCATTATTTTTGTACCATGGCAGCATCCAAATCTCGTCTAGAGCTAGGTCCAAGTCTTCTCTCCAATGGAAATATGTGGGAACACAGAGACAATAGACCTAGCCGTAGCTCTGGAAGCCCGTTTTGGACACGGCCTATGCTTGCTTTAAGGTCTGTGCTTGGTGTAACTTAGATGATGATCAACCATTACCAAGTTATCAATATTGTGTCTTGAAGACGTGTACAACATCAATGGGCTGAAAAAATATATTAATATATCAATAAAAAATCCCTTGATGACGTCATCATGATGTTATTGTTCTATGCACATCTTTGCACTGAGGTTCGTCACTGGTCAAAGTTCGATGACGATCCAAATTTGCAAAGGGACCAAAGGCATGGGTAGAAAAATCGTGCACAAATTGAATGGGGCTTTGGTCAGATGAGGAAGAAACTAGAGCTTATCTGTCTGTTTGCCAACAGAACAGAGGGCTTTTTCGCATTCTTTTGTAAATTTGAACAACTACGTCATCACATCAGGTCAATTTTCGTCAATCAAACTTCCTTTTGTAGTTACTTGCAAAGTTTCAACCCGATGGGACGTGTACTTCAGGAGATAGAGGGCTATAAAGAGTGCACCTTTAATATCCTTGACTTGTCTCCTGATTATGTCATCATCACATCATTTCAATATCTGTCTATAGCACTTCCCTTTCTAGTTATCTGTGAAGTTTCAAACCAATGGGACATGTACTTCAGGAGATTTCGGGCTGTAAAGAGTGCACCTTTAATGTCACCTGACTTGTGCCCTGATGACGTCATCATCACACGAGGTGAATTTTTGTCTAAAGTACTCCCCTTCTAAGATGTCTGGAAGGTTTGAATCCAATCAGACATGTAGTTCATGTGATATAATGCTTTGAAGAGTGCACCTTGAATGTCACGTTATTTGTCACCTCTTCACATCATGATTGTGTACTTAAGGTTCATGAATGAGTATAACACATTCCTTCCAAGCAACCTGCAAGGATTTTAACCCAATGGGATATGTACAATACAAGTCACACTGTGTTCATTAAGAAATAGCACAGAATAAGTTTTATCAGATTTAAAACATTTTTGTCTTTGGGCGTTGTATACACACAAAGTGATCTGACAGCAGCGCACAGTTTGGCAAGGAGCCAGCCACTGCCCGGAGTATGTATATGCACTGTGCAATGTCTTTGTTATAAGCAGATGTAAGGGTTCCACTGCATAAAAGCCACTACACAGAGTATATGTAAAAATGGGATTTTGGTACGCAAATATTGCGTGTTTTGTCATCAACGCTTCATTTGTGTCAACAAGTTGACCAGTTATGCACTTCGTGTAATGGACTCTAATCTGCTATCTAATGGACATTTCACGCTGTTAGCTCTCACGGTTGATTTTTTTTAGGAAATTTTGAAAAATAAAGACTTTTTAACATAACTTCCGGTCTGATGATGTCATCAGCCCCAAAGGAAGTAATGCCTCTTTCACAAAATTGCAAAAAAGCCCAAAAATCAAACCAAAATGAATGCCCTTTTCATAAAATGCCAAAAAATGAGGACATTTCCGTCTTTACCAGACTTTATACAGTGTTTTTCAACATTCAATGGCATGAGTTTGAAGTAAAAAAACAAGGAAATCCGCCGATCTGAGGGAAAGTTGCATGCCTGATTCAATGAGAACTCTGCTCTTTAAAAAATTCATGGTACGATTGACGACAATAAACTCTTGTTGGAGTAGTCAAGTGACATTTTGATATACTAAACTGTTGATTGATTCTTTGTTCAAGTTCTGAATAATGTCTGATGAGCATTAAGAAACAGGTAGATTTTCCTAAAAAAAAAGTTTTTCAAATGTAAAGATATTGCTTTTGAGCAGGACACATGCAACCAACACATCAAAATTGATATGGTGATGCACCAAGTCCGCATGCCTCAAACAACTGTGACACTTGTCATTTCAATTCAATTTGAGACATACGGGTGAGGAAAAGTATTCTAGACAGGTATAACAATTATTGACTGCTGCAATGTAGGCCATGATGTTTGAACACCTCTAGGGACACCTCGCACCCTTGGGTTTGTCTAAGGTTCAATGATATGTCAGCCCCCTCCCCCAGCAGCCATGGTTTGTCTAAGGGTCCAAAAACATTGTACCCCATATCAAAGTCAACTATACACAGTCAGTCAACTGGTAATCTCAGAGTACACTTTAAAATACATACTCTACTATGTCTCTTATTTACCACCCATGACAAAATCATCATCATCATCTGTGACACTGCGAGCAATCCTTGGTGTGCTGGATCGACTGCCAGCTCGGCTACTCCGTGGTGTAGTATGACTGCCACGTGCCATTACTGGACTCTGGACAAGTTCAACAGCCAGCAATTTGGGCAAAGAATACAAAACAAATGTCAACAGAATGGAAAGGAACTTTAATGGAAAGAATTCAAACAACTAACTTTAAGTTAAGCCCTAATTCTTGATGCAGGTTGCATCAACTCAGCACTTAGAGACCAAGAATTACAAGAATTCTGCATTTTTCTGGAACCTTCCTGAATCTTCCCAATCCACCCCTTTAAGCAGGAAGCCAATTGCACATCCTTTGTACTTTTGTATCAAAGTGGCTTAGCTCTACTTTCTTAAATTTTGAGCAAATATTTCAATGCAGCCTGATGGACTGTGAGGGATAGGGGAGGCAAGGGTCAAAGTTTATAATCTTGAATAAAGGAGAGGGCTTAATCATAATGTCTCAATCAATCAGAAAGATGCATGGTCAGATTGCCTATCAAGAAAATGCCTTCTTTTCTTCTCACATTTACATACTTCAGCTATGCAACGTAGCATCTAAAAAATTACATTCAAATAGGCTAACAATAATTTAACATTTATAATGTGCAAATATCACATGGACGATCAAAGGCGCATGTTATTGTCCTGTTCCTGTATTTTACAATCTGCTCACAACTTAGATTCTATTGAGGCTTTCTTTTGGTTATACAGTAGCTTTACATAGGTATTACAAATACCTAAGACAATGAGCTCATCACATGACCAGTCTTTAAGAGTTGATAAAACACCAGCTTGCAGAGTTACATACCAACACATGATCAGAGGGGTGGTTTTTAAAAAATTGAAACAAAAAATTGGAGTTAAATTGGTCAACAAAAATTGTTGGAAATTATTACATTTCTAACTTGTTTTAACCTTCTGACTCGGGACATTTCATGTCCCTTGCACTCACTTGCTCTATGCATTCTGCACCACAGGCTACAAAGTACATGCCATGCACATGCCTTTTTCTATACAAAGTGATTGTTTGACTAATCTCACCAAACCATAGCATGAAAGGCTAGAGGAATGTTTGAATAAGATAAAGTAAAATTGTTCACATACATGTCAGAAGTCAGCAATGAAATGTCAAGCAAGTATTTCTGAAAACAATATTTATAAGGGATTTCAGTGAGTTAATTAACAAATGCTAGGGTACATCTGCGTTTCACCAGTATTTTGTGTTTTGATCATATTTTAGGTCAAAGGCCCTGGCTTTACTTCCCTGATAGAGTTTCATACTTGTGCAACCTATCAACGTGGCCACCTGTGGGCAAATGTACATGCACTTACCACAAATGACACAGACCACTCAAAATGTTAGCCCTTGTTTCATCGTATGATTTTACTCCACTTTTGAGCCATTATCTTTAGTCCAAAATATGTTTCTTTTATTTAAAGAAAATTTAAAATGTTTGGAAAGAGTTCTTGAAAAATTTGGGAGTCAAGGGAGATGGTGGTGTACCCGAAAGTTCAGGATAGCAGTGCTCAGCATAAGGACATTTCGCAGCATGTGCAAATCTGAGTTTTCACGTCACAATTAAACTAATTGAACTAATTTGAGCTAATTAATAATTAGCTCAAAGTGGTTCATGCAAAAGACAGGCAGCCAACTGTAGCTCAACTGATCACTCTTTCATTACTTACTGACAAAGTAATTTGATGGATAAAAATGTAATCCCCAATTCTACCTGGAGCCATACAAAAATGATGGTATTATGAGATTTGGAAATTACAAAAATTATTATGTACACAATGAAATGGCATGACTTCAGAGCATACAGAATAAATTACATTCATAGACACATTCGGAAAGTTGACAAATTGTACTGGTTGAAAGTTCATCAAATTGTTAGGTTTAGACTCCTGTTATCATACCACTTGCGGCCAGGAACCCAGTTTCGGGTTTCGTTTTCTTTATACCTAATGCCAGGCTGCCTGAAACCAGACAAAAGAGCTGGACCTTGTAACAAAAGACCGTACTCGCAACAAAAGACCAAGCTGCTGGGAATTTCCAACATTTTTCAGTTGTCAATAGAGGAGGAAATCCATCATTGTTTAGAAAGATTACAAAGCTGTTTGTGGCATTCAGTGTGAGTGGATTACCACTGGGGACAAAAGCGCTCCAGAGATGAGCGATACAATACCGCTACACGCTAATCTGGCCCCTGCTGAAAAGACGTCCGCAAAGTCAGCAGGTTTCGGGAACAAAAGAAAATTACCTAACACCACACAATCTGGGCTCTTTTTACAAGGTGGCAGGCCTGGCTGAAATACTTTAAGAAGTTTAAAAACAGAAAACAATGAAAAATCACCCGGCACAGCAGAATCAACAATGGATAAATGGGCCCGGTGGGAAGTGGTTAATGCTAAAGTGGTTAATAAGTCTGAGGTATGGTAAAACAAATAAAACATGGTTTATTTGTGAGGATAGTATATATTAGCTCCCCTAAAACCATGCCACATTTGTATAATAAAACATCCCTGAAAGCCTCTGTGCTCTGTGTGACATCATGTGATATGTACGATGTACTATATGCACACAGTTCTCCAAGATGTTCAGCACTATGTTGACAGGCATACACATGTAGAGTAAGGGTGTGTCACACACTATGATGCAAATGGGTATATTTGTTGGAAATTTGTTAGTTCTTGACTTTTTTGATAGTTTGACAAGATATTAATGAATGGAAACAACAGTATGCCGAAACTGTTTTGACAATAATGTTCAAATCAAGCGAATGATCCATTCAATGACAGCACCCACCCTCCCCCCCTGAGTTGGTTACAAACATGTATCATACATTCAAAGCACATTATCCCTTCTGTCCATAGTTAGCCTAAACATTGCTACTGTGCCCATCAACTCATTTGATTCCCTTCTTTCCTTTCCCCTATACCAGGCAATGGCACACTGACTGTTCACAATATTCCTCATACTAACCGTTAATTGAAGCAGCTCAAGTAATTCACACACACTTCAACCTAGTTTTTATATAATGGATTAGAACTGTGCACAGGGCTTAAACATTTCTGGCAATTGTTAAACACCTCATTAAAAATAAATGCCCTGCTTAGACTTGTTCAAGCGCCCCTTCCTGTAAGTTGTGTATTCGTCAATGTTACTGCTACCATTGCGTGGTGAGATGCCTGACTTGCCAGTGGGAGGCCGCCCTCTGGAGGTGGGCTGGTGATTGGTCAGCATATGATGACAAGGGTGAATAAAACATGAATGACGAGGTGGAAAGGAGGATGAATAATTAGTGATGGTGATGAGATGAGGGAAAAGTTCACACAGTTAGAAAAGCACAACTTCTATATGATACCAGAGTTGTAAGTTGCATCTCAGATCATTTTTATTTCCCAAATATTTGCAACATAAAACTGAGCATGATGATTAATGGAAAGTCAAATCAATATATAAACAAAAATGTGTGCACACTGTCTTTCAGCTGGGTCACACAAGGAATTTTTCCCCAGGCAACTTGGAAGCTATTCAATGTTACTACATACTAAAGGAACCCTGGGTTCAACAGATGACATTGTTTCTGACAGTTCATGTGAATTCCTTCAACATACAGATTTCAAGTCCCCATGACAAAAGCACAGCAACTCTTGTTGAGTTGAATCCAAGGGAAAAAAGTAAAAAAATTCCGAGGTATTCTGATTTTGAATTAAGCAGAATTTCCATTTTTTCTATAATCACATTAGATGTACACATGTCTATAGAGAGTTCCCACTCTAACTGGCTCTGCTCAGCTGGACTTTTGAAATACATGAAGCTATCAATGCTGGCCTTTTGAGTTTACAACATACAACCTACATGTAGGTTTGTTAACTGGAATTTCAAGGTATTCAACATTGAGTCACCAAGAGTTTACGGAGTGCGAAAGTGTTTGAAAGGGGCAGAAATGAAGAATATTACAGGCTGTATTTCTTCATGTTGACTTTCCCAGGACATAAGCAGCGACACAGAGGGGCATTCACAGAAAACAATTGTGCCAAATAATAAATTAGGGTCTACCATATTAGTGAGTTCCACAACCAGTGTTTAAATGAAGAAAAAAGTTCACATCTTACCTCTCGATCTTTCCGAGCTATGGACACAAACACACACAAAGAAAATTAGTCATTGGGGATTGCCCATTAAACACTGCAGCACTAGCCAATTGGATGAATTCCACAAATATCTCTTGCAGTCATAGCACAAACTGCATGTAGACCAGTCGACACTAACTGCCCTTTCAGACTCCCATGATTAGGCAAACAGTCCTCCCCCAGCTGCAGTACGAGGTCCTGTGATTAGGCAAACAGCCCCCTCCCCCAGCAGCTAAAGTAAAGGATCCTGTGATTAGGCAAACAGCCCCCTCCGCCAATGCTCTTTTTGAAATCAGAGGGTGCAATTCACTGACCTGATGTAGGTCTTGAGCCCTGATTAGTTGGCATCCTGAGGTTGGCAGTGCTGCCCCCAACCACGATGCTGTCATCATCTGAATCTACTATGTCCTCCTCTATCTCTGACCCTGCCCTTGAAGAGGCTGGGGTGAAAATTAGAAAAGATAATCCTTGAACAAATCTAAGGATGTGTAATGAAAAAATCTTCGCCAATTTCCTTCAACTTATCTTATCCCTGTACAAAACTGTAAATGCTATCAACTTTCATGACAGTTAAATAGCATATTTTGTCAATTAACCCCTAACTTTCACAATCCAGTGCAAAAATTTAAGTATCAAGTTTATTACGTTTATTTAGTGTAGAGAAATTTGTCAATGAGTCCTAGACCAAAAGTATCCGTCTGAGTTTTCAAGGTTTGAGAACGAGCCGATGAATACAAGCACACGAGTAGTTGAAAACAAGTAAATGCACACTGTAAACCAAATGAAACATCCTGGAAATCATGTTACAACTATTCCAATGCATACTCTGTGTATCTAGAAATTAACACATGAACTAAATAAAGTGCCTTGAGTTTTATTAACATTTAACAAAAGATGTGTTTACAAATGTGACACAGGTTTAAGTGCTCAACTGTTTAGAGGTTCTCCATGATCTCCAAATGAAACCTGATTTGATTTTTAAGCACGACACCTTCCAATGAGTAACGTACACAGCCTGCAGGGCAAATTGATGTTTTTTTCTTTATAAAATTGTAGCACTCTAGTGCAGGGGGTGACTGGAGCATAAAAAAATAGCTAAAATTGCAAGCACCAAGCATATACGGCTTGGGGAGGTGTGGTGCATTTTACAGTCTCCTGGTGCTATCATTGGTCATTTTTTCTTTCAATTTATGCATATATTCAATTTAACTTTTTTCTTCATATTTGCCAGAAGGTTGAAATGAACTAGTTATTATAGCAAAATTATAAATATCAAGGTTTATAGAGTAAGTTGGCCCTTTTCCAACGTGATTTGACCATGATTTCAATATTTCAATTCTTTGTTACAAACAATGCACACCAGATGTCCAGGCTTTTGGATTTTCCTGACATGGATTGTGTCACCTGCCAATCTACGGTGTGTTCCATCAACCTCCATTGCCACAGATTTGTAACTCAAGGATTGGTCTTGTCAAGATTGAATCCAAGGGAACCTTCTTGGACAATTATGGAAGTGTGTTGCAGTTTACGTCCAAAAACTGTTTGAAATCTCGTATAAAACGATGCACATAGAGCATGTAAAAACCACATGATAATGCATGACACAAGACATAAATTGTCACAAAGCCATCTATTGGCAAAAGTGAATATTTACTAACGTTATTTCAAGTTGCAAATTTACAGTGGAATGTAAGTTACCATGAATTATAGTGAATTATAGTGGAGATTGTTAGTCACTACTTCCCTTAAGTAGTAACGAATAACAAATCCCACTGACATATACATAAATGTCGATATTTCATTGGCAGCCAATCACAAGACAATGACCGGATGGCCTCAGGATGTTAACATACTTGTAGAAGGCTTCTGCTTCGAGCCACGCCATAAAAAGCCTGCACAGATTTGCATACACGTATACACCTACCGCACCTACATGTGCATGTACATGTACAGTAGATTCAACTGCATGCATTATCCAGTGTTGTGGTTTGGCATACATTTGATGTTGGAGAAAGGACGTGTAATATTTGGCCTGGCTTCATAACAGCCAAAAAAAAGAAACAACTCAAAAATTGGTACTTCAGAAAGGAAGAAAAACAAGGAAAATCTGGCTTGTCAGAGGCAAAAAAGCGGAAATGAAATTTGGCAACAAAAAAGCTGAAATCTGCTGAAAAGTGGAGATTTCACACCCCTAAAGTTGCTTACATCTGGGATTATCTAGCTCAGTGTTTACTTACTGCACTGTGCTAATTCTGCCGTTTGGCAAAATTGTTGGGGTTCCCAAAAACCAGTGTATGATTTACAATGAGGCAAACAGCTGAATGGTTGTATCACATGGTGACGATGCAGATCAACATGATATGTCCCACATAGCATGCTCTGCTGGTATCCATGTGTTAAAAATTTGGTAGTCGAATACGTACACTACTGACAGCACATTGAAAGTGCTCCACTCACGATCACAAAGACTGGATTAGTAGAGAATTGATAAAACAACAGTTAAGTGTAGAGTGTGCACAAGAACTTTTTGTTCTGAAGATTGTTTCAAAAACAGAGAAAAACAGATTTTTTACAAGCACAGGAATTGAGTATTGCATATGACATTCCAAGGTGGGGGCTGAGTCAGGGTGCAAAGGTGCAAGTATGACATGTATGAGACAAGTACTTGTTTTTCTAGAGTACTTAAAATCAATTACAGGCCAAGTACTTACTGGTACTTGAGTATGAGTACTCCAACAATGCTCTAAAGGCTGTTCCGATTGGTTTTAAGTTTTTAGAGATTGTTTCATGACTTTAAATCTTAGATTTAAACTTTTGGAATGATTTTTACCAATTTATTATATTTGAATGTATATGTGTCAAAGAATATAGGGTATTTTGACTGATGACTCTACTGTATAGGATTAAAGAAACATTTTGTGCTTGGTAATCTTTGCCATAATTACTGCTTGCAGGTGTGGTCTCTTTACTAGAGTTGTCAGCAATCTCGCAGAGTAGTAAGCTAATTATCTTACTATTGCCGTTGTTTCTGCTGTGTTGTGACCCTGAATGTGACCTGGATGACTTACGCCCTTCTTTTTCAGACAGCGAATTATCTTCACTCCTAGAAAGCAAAAAGGGAGTGACAATCAATAAATACTGCACATTAAATACAAAAAGAATAAAAACAATTCTACCCCGACTTTTTCACTTCGTCTAGCAGAGTAAATGGTACACTTGCGAGGCAATTTTTGTTGTCCTTTAGACTTCTTTTAAAAAAGCTGGGTAGATGCTCAATCTATTCTGAACAGAGTTCAGCAAAGGATAACAAATTTTGCAATGATGAAGAGATCAGTCCTTTGAATTAATACAATAACTACAGAGCAGTGCTCAGAATTTACCTTCTAAATGTCTAGTAACTGCTTTTGAAAGGAAATCCACAAACTGTGCATTTTTACTTTTAGAACGCTGCACAGGGTCACTCTCAAGAAGACAGTTATAGCTTTTCATTGAAAATAACAATAATCAATCATCCATCATTGTTGGCATGCAAGGAAAGAAGTTTGGAAGGCTGATAAACAATCCTGTGAAATACAACCATATCGACACTTAATTAAAACTCATGACATTTAGCCAGATGCTGCTGGGTTTAATTTGAAGTTGCAGGAAGTATACCCAGGGGATTTTCAGGATTTTTCCATTTTTTAAAATTCTTCAAAAATTCATAACTTCATTTACTGGATGTTTACACCCACACAAATGACTGTCTGGTGGTTACTTTGATCTGACAGACAAAATCTACTGATGCCCGAGTATCTCCAGCCAGGCCTGCCGCCTTGTAAAGAGAGCCTAGATTGAGCAGTGTTACGTAATTTCTTTTGTTCCGAAACTGGCCAGTGCACTGCTGAGTCTTTTCAAATGCAGACCAGATTAGCTTGCAGTGGTATTGTAACACTCATCACTGTTCCCAATGGTAATCCGTTCGTGCTGAATGCTACAAACAGTGGTATAATCATTCAAAACAATGGCAGATTTCCTCCGCTCTTGACAACTGATAAAATGTTGGTAATTCCCAGCAGCTCCGTCTTTTGTTCCGGAGTATCGTCTTTTGTTACAAGGCCCGGCTCTTTTGTCCAATTTTGGGCAGCCCGGCTATGCATATAAACCCAAGGAGTCCGGTACCGGAAACCCTAGCACCAAGTGGTTAAGTCATTATCCCATTTCTTAGGATTACTTTTCGAAACACTCAAGCGGAGTGTATACATGTATATACACTTGGCAAACCATAAGCATGGCACTGTTCATGACAACATACACCATGAAAGGTGACTGGTAACCTGTTTAAGCAAATTTTTTCTGAGATTGGAAGATTTCTATGCTTATAGCATAGCATATGAAATTCCTTCAAGGTATAAACTTGAAGGAATTTCATAGAGATTTCATAGAAGCTTGTTAGAGTATACTATAACAACCTTCTGTGGTAACAAATTAATAGTCTACACACGTTTTCTTCATATAGTCCCTGCGGGACATGTGACCCCGGATAGCTGATTGGATGGTTAATGCTGCTTCATCCATCTCGCTATCATCCTCCTCATCGCTGTACACACTCCAGTCATTACGGCGACTGTTTGCATCTTGCTGCTTCATATGCTCCTTTCGGCTCATGTGGCCTCGCATGGCAGACTGGATCATCACAGCAGCCTATCAGCAGTGAGGCAGGAAATAAATTAAAAATGCACAAGACTAACTTTGATCACATGGTTGCAAAAACCAAAACCAAACAAAACTAGCACCCTTTGTCTGTGTGCAACAGACCAGAGGGCTTTTTAGCATCCTTCTGCATAGGGCTTTTTAGCATCCTTCTGCATAGGGCTTTTTAGCATCCTTCTGCAGAGGGCTTTTTAGCATCCTTCTGCAGAGGGCCTTTTAGCATCTTTCTGCAGAGGGCTTTTTAGCATCCTTCTGCAGAGGGCTTTTTAGCATCTTTCTGCATAGGGCTTTTTAGCATCCTTCTGCAGAGGGCTTTTTAGCATCCTTCTGCAGAGGGCTTTTTAGCATCCTTCTGCAGAGGGCTTTTTAGCATCCTTCTGCAGAGGGCTTTTTAGCATCCTTCTGCAGAGGGCTTTTTAGCATCCTTCTGCAGAGGGCTTTTTAGCATCCTTCAAAGGTAGAAGATACAAGTACTTTTTGACTCTGAAATATTGAAACATCTAAAAAAAAATCACTTGATGACATTTTCATGGCGTCACAAACATTGCTTAAGTATATCAAGTTTGATCGCTACAGCTCGAGCAAAAAAATGTTTTGTGAAGGAGATAAAGTGAAAAAATAAGATTTAAAAAATTATCAAAAATCGGTTGACATCATCACCCCAATTTTCACATATAACATATCTTGGTTTAGGTCCATGCCAAGTTTCATCCGTGTTAGACAGGAGGCTCTTGAGATTTATTGACCTACAAAGAATTGAAATTCACAGGCATGTCATATGACCTCCGTTATCCAATGAAATCATCACAAGAGCAATGTCTGAAGTGATAATGGTTGATAGAAATGTCTTGGTGGCCCCACCTTAAGTCAAAAACCTGCTTTAATTGTTAGTTTCTTCACACATTTCCCGGGCTAGTAAAAATCTCTGTGGGCTTGTAAAATCACAAATTACTAGCCTTGGGGGCTACCGTCAGAAAAATGAAGGGCAAGCCCTGACAACCTTCTTTGAAATTTTGTTTTACTTATTAAAAAACAATGCAAACCATCACAAGTCTTACAGTCAAATGTCAAGTCACAAGCTATTCAATTAAATGAAGATAAAGGTGTTATGCACAACTGAAATCTTTTTAATGAATGGTCAACTTACATCATCCACTTCCTGCTCTTCCAAAGCCTGAAATAAAACATGGGCATACATGTGCAAAGGAGAAAAACATAATAAATAAAACAATTTATTTCAGTATACTGTATCAGGTTAGGAAAATTTACAGTTTTCACAGTGGAAGGTCAACATAAAGGAAATCTTGCTGCTGTATGTTGCACATGATTATCTGTCATTTGTCAACTTCTACTTTTGCATGTGTATGCAATGTTCAGAAACAGTCTTTTTCATATTAAATCCATTACAATGATGCAAGGTATATGCACATAAGACGAAAAATGGTCTGATATCTTCTACAGGATAGGTATGTCAACCAGTGAAAGCACAGTGGCTCTCATGAGCAGGCCCACAGGCCTCCAATTTCCCAACGGTCACGCATGGCCGTCAGTGCACTCCCATTTGGCATTGATGCCTCCGAAAAGTGAGCATGTTTCCCCGCCAAAATGGCAGTGCCTTACACGTGCATATCGACTGCCCCTGTTCAGCAAAGTACACAGAAAATGGCATGGAAAGCGACATCACATTGTTCCATGATCACTCACATTCGACCGGAACACCGCACCGTGCCACCCAAATCTATGGCATGCATGCATATGCAGGGCGTGCGTGCACTGTGTGTATGTAGGAATGTCGTAGACTCTGCCCATGCACCAGCGGCCCGGCCCGCTCCACAGACGCTGCATGATCGTAAGCGCGGTACAAGCGACACCCGCTGGCCTATCCAACGCATGCCCAAGCCAGGTGTTTTAATGTATCATGCAATAATGTTAATCTAGAACAAGTGCTCATTAAGGTGTACGCGTTAACGGTATATTGAGAGTTCCATGTTTTTCATGCACACGAGACGATTGTATGGTCGTGGCAGTATTTTAACTAACACCGCAATGTAGTGTTTGCAGTTTAGTGCCATGTGCCGCGCGCGATCCGAACTGTACATACACGACATTAGTCAATCAGGACTACCCTGATTAATTCTCACGTACGTTGTGTGCAAAATCACTGGCCTGGCCAGTTTTTGTGGTACGCAAAATAACGAGGAAACAATGGCTGCAGTCAAAACAGGCCGAAGCCTTTCAACACTCGGCTGCTGGTTTGGAACTTATCACGGACATATTCAGGTATAAGGCGTATCCTACTTTTTCATAGACCTGAATCATTTTCATGCAATATAAAAAAAAAAAATGGGATGGCATTAATGCCCTCATGTTTGGCATTAGTGCCCTTTATTTCAGCCTGTCCATCAATGCCAAATGGAAGTGCCCTAAAAAAAAAATGAAATTCGAGGACTGGGCCCATGAGCCATCTTCAGTTCATGTGTAAGGCTCCTTAGGCTTACCTTCTTGTGATGCATTTTCCAGTTCTTCTGGATGTTCCGAGCTGAGCGGTTCTTGCGGAACTCTTCAACTTTGCGGTCCCGTTCCTTCAGCCATTCTTCCTCTTGCTGCTGTTGCTTCAGGGAACGTGCACTGCTCGAGCGACGCACTGCTTCAGAACTAGGGTGCCGCTGCAGGGAGCGGCGTCGGTCCTTGTCTCTGGCTGTGACCTCAGAAAGCTCTTTCTTCAAGATTTGCACCTCGTCTCTAGAAATTTGGCAAAGAAATTTTAAATTAACTAATATGCTCTGTTCTTTTGCTATGCAAAAACACTCAGAAAAGTGAAATATTATTAAGATTATTCTTCGATCTCCAGCAAAACTGTCTTGGAATTTCCCTTTACCTTGAGTGTGAGAAAAATCCTTAAGTATATTTCCTCTGGCATTTATTTTATCATATTTTCTTTCTGTCACATCAGACTTGCCTAGCAGGTCTTTACACCAATTCTTGGACAATTAGATGTACCGTTTTTGCTGAATAACAAAGTGGGAGCTGAGACATGTTTGAATTTGAAATAATTACAGTCCATGTATGTACCAATTGCCGTGTAAATCACAAGAAAGCTAAATCTTCAATTGCCATTTCCATGAAATATCATGAGCCTCACTCAGATAACATCACTGCTAACTGAATGCCACGTACATTGGCATTTTGGATGTCAACTTTTTGTCACACGCATTGGGTCTGCCATATTTCAGAAACATTTGGATCAACATGCGACATGTATAGAACATGTGCACGCAGCATACACATGCACATGATGGCATTTAACACACAGACTTTGTAATTTCCCTAAAATGACAGTGTTCTATAAAGAAATGTATGGATGTTATGAGTTCAAGTATGGGCGTCCTAAAATGTATACAAAATTCCATAAAGCTCTATTACAGCCACAACCAGAATCCTCTCTTGAATGTGAGAGACATTCTTTCTTTTTTAAAACTTGCCTGTTTTTCCTGTTATTAAGAAATATAAGATGATGAATTTAAGCAATGCACTTAATAAGCCATTTGTGAGTTAAATTTGAATAAAATCTTGTGCACTGAATTACCTGACTACACATAAACATAACGATTTGAATTCCCCAGACTAAAGACACTGTTGCCATACCTCGCGATTCGGGGCAAGCTTTTGCATAGCAACCACCATCTCTGGAATGGACTGGTTCCTTTGTGCCCTTTTTTCCATTGAGAACAGTGTATTGATGCGAAGTGTCTCTTATGTAACTAAGCAAAAGCTTGCCCTAAATCACGAGATATAGCAACAGTGTTTTTAGTAAGGCGAATCCAAGTTGTTTTGTTCATGTGAATTTAACCACTTCATGCCGGGGCATTTTTCGATGTTGATGATGCTAGGCCGGCATAATTATTTTTTCTGTTTTCAAAATTCTTCAAAAATTCATCATTTCATTTAACAGACGTTTATAGCTGCACAAAATAATCTTTAGGCACTACTCTAAGATGACAGGTGACCTTCATTGATGCCCGAGTATTTCAGCCAGGCCTGCAGCCTTGTAAAAAGAGCCCAGATTGTGTGGTGTTATGTAACTTTCTTTTGTTCACGAACCTGGCTTAGTGCACTGCTGACCTCTTTGCAATAGGGGCCAGATTAGCGTGCAGTGGTGCTGTGTGGCTCATTGCTGTGGTGGTGGAGCGCTTTTGTCCCCGGTGGTAATCTGCACGCTATAAATGCCCCAAACCGCGGTATACGGTTTCAAAACAAGGCTGGATTATCACCACTTTTGAGAATGAAAAATGTTGCTAATGCCCAGCAGCCTGGTCTTTTGTTCGGAGTACGGTCTTTTGTTACAGGGCCCTGTTTCCTTTGTCTCAGTTCGGAGACCCCAGCCACGCATATAAAGCATACGTCTGCGATTCCGGAGTCCCCGGCAGGAAGTGGTTAAAGAAATCAGTGTACCAGATTTGGGTCAAAGTTAACTCGCCAAAGGTTTATTCTCCTATATCCCCACAGTTTTGAGGAATTTGGCACAACTGAAGAAGGTACACCTCCCCTTTGTAAGGCCAACTCACTCCATTTCACCAACTCTCTGCTGTTCTTAAGGCCAACTCATTCCATACCACCCACTCTCTGCCGTTCTTAAGGCCAGCTCACTCCATTTCACCAACTCTCTGCCGTTCTTAAGGCCAGCTCACTCTATTTCACCAACTCTCTGCCATTCTTAAGGCCAACTCCCCCCATTTCACCCACTCTCTGCCATTCTTAAGGCCAACTCATTCCATAACCATTCTCTGCCTTTTGTAAGGCCAACTCACTCCATTTCATCCACTCTCTGCCTGAGATTAGCCTTGTCTTCCTTCAGTCTCTTGCAGTCTCTTTCAAGCTTAGTCTTCTGCTCAAGGAGTTCTGTCTCCCGCTTGTCTAACTGGTCTAGCCGGTCTGCCAAGGTCCCAGTCAATTCAATTTTTTCAGGTATGTCCGAGGGGCGAGTGGAGGTGGAAGCAGTCTTCCCTTCTAGTTTAGCGACATTCTGCAATGAAGTGAGAAACGAATGGCATGTTGTCAAAATTTGGGGGGGGGGTGTTTCTTTGTTGCCATAAATAAGGCAATTAAAAGTATATTAAAGTATGTTTAACCTATGATGCCCAAGAATATGAATACTAGATCCAGTTTTCAGTTCTCAAACACTCCTCAACTCTACAGTCTTGTGCTCTCAATGAGACCTTTGTGATTAAATTGTAAGAGTTTTGGTACAGAGAAAATTATCCCTACTTACATCTTCTAAGTCAACTATTGCAGTGAGCAGCTCTTTCCTGTTCATGTCTTCATAATCTGCATTATAAAAAGAAATGTTTTGGAAAGCAACATCTTTGAGGAACTTGGGGAACATCTAAAGCAAAGTATCGCAAAAGGCAGAAAAAAATGCCACTGTGTGGGGTAAATCCTGCTAATGGCTGTAGTGTCCCATTTGTGGGCATGTCTTGTCTTACCAACCTCTCTTTCTATCTCTTCTTTTCTTAGCCCGAGGTGTATCACCCATGTCTGACATGGCCTCATCTAGTGCCCTCTCCAGGTCCTGCTTCAGCAGTTTGTTCTCACTTTGCAGTCGCTGATTGCTCTCTGTCAATCTCAGGATGGTGGCATTCAGAGCCTTCAGTTTGGCTGTGCCACTGGGCTCTTTTTCTGCTATGCTGGTCCTCGAGGGAGACCTACCATACAAAAAGAAACATCACCCCACAAAGAATGCCAAAGCCAAGGAAAGATCTTGTGGACTGCCCTGGTCTCAGGACCTGCCTGAAGTGCACATCTGTTTGTGCTTCTTTTGAATACAGATTCAAATCTGACCAATGCTGTTGAAAAGTTTGTGTTCTTGGGCAATCAAAGTCACTAATTGCTTGCCACTGAATATACAACATTGAAGGCAGAGACAGCCGTAGGCTTGGTTTTAGTTATATGCACGTGATAGTACAGCACTGGGCTGTACACTTCAAATGGAAGAAACAGATTTGTAGAAAGGTTTTATTGGGACAAAGAGTAGGGGATTGCCCTTCGTCACTAATAGTAGTGGATACACGGCACTTTATGAAGTTGGTTCCCATGGGCATGAAATCCGTGGGACATTGCTTGTTCACTGGATCTGAATTTCTTGCTATTTGTGTGACTTCCAAACTTTTCCTTTCACTAAGCATACACTGCATAGGCCTACGTGTATCTGTGCATGTACCTGTACTGTGCTTGTTCTATAAAGTCATGCGCATAAAATAATTGCACATGGGTGCAGATGTAATAAACTTTTTGAAAACAAAAGTTGAACTTGTACATGTAAATAAAGTTACAATTTTCACAATAAAAGCTGAAAAGCATGACTGTCAGACCCTGAAGAACAAGTCACTTGAACAGGACCAGAACTTGTTAAGACCACATATTACGCACATGTGCAAAGGTAAGTACTTTCAAGCACAAACTGTGGTGTACAGAAACAAAGTTTTGGCAGAGAACAGAGGGCTTATTCAAGGATTTATCATTTGGGTCATTCTATAAATGAGGGGAATCCAAAAACGTGACATTTTGTGTCCCCTGTTACACCTGGCCTGTGCAATTTGACACAGAAAAATCAATGAACTTGATTTCAAACTATTTTTATTTGTTTGGCAGGTAATTTGCATTAATTCACCGCTCTCAGAAATTAGACAATGTGTTCTAATTCACAAAATCTTATGTCAGATGTGACAGGGACACGAAAAAAATTGGAGCCCTATTTTATAGAATGACCTAATTTATCTGAGTTTATTCAAAAAGGCTATGTGTCCTCGTAATAAATAACATATTGTAAAGATGAAACTGAAACCTTTCCATCTTGCTGGGCAATGAAATATGCTACGTTATGATATGATTGAGTAGAGAACATCAAAGGCACAGCCAATCAGTTATGAAACCATACCACGACAGACTGGCTTTATCACACCATGCTTCACACCTATGCATCAGTGTCGTGCAATGAAAGGCTAAATACAAGCCCAAAACTCCTAATGATGCAAGCATGGCTTGTCTTCAATATTTCACAGATTATTCCTTGTACATGAGTTGAAGATAAAGCTTCTACATGCAACTCGGTCAATAAAATGGTTGCAATTCAATAACAAGTTATCCAAAAATTCAGGGTTTTCAGAGAGTGGAGATAAAAAATACAACAAAAGTGGATTTGTTTGGATCTGGCATGGATAAGAAACAAGAAGTTATTTTTCGCTATCGTACGACAGGTGACAGGTTCTTTTTATAGCACATACCCTTACGTAACACATTCCTATTTTCTTTTATATTAGAGTCAATCAGAGTCATATTAGAGTCAACGCTTGATTTCATTCTCAGTTGAGCAGCTTAACCTCGCAGCACACATTTTGGAGAACCTCCAACCAAGACATCTTTTTGGCTATTCAAAATCTGTCCAGCTCCATTGACTCTAAAGTTGAATCAGCCTTGAAGAAGCAACAAACTTCTGCTGACATTCCATACGATTTTAAGAGCGACGGCAACAAGGACCAATTTAGACACGCCGAGAAAATCACAGCGTTTGCTCTGGCTTCACTTGACATCGGAGACATCGAGTCGGCCAAAGCAACTATTGGTCAAATCATCGAAGCAGTTAAGGAATGCCAAAAAGTCATCAAGTTGGCCGACCGTTCTGCCTAAGGCCGGGGCAACAGTTAAGGAATATGTCGCCGACGATCTCTCAGACGACTCTGGCGACGAAAAGAAACTCAAAAAGACAGAAAAATTTGCAGCCAGTAAAAAGGCCGAAACCTCCAAAAAGGCCAAATCTAAGGTTTGCAACACCGCTATTCGTCAGTTTACTTCGGCTCCTTATCTTTTTCGCTCTTTCAGCAGCGCATACCAACCAGAGTTTCGTACCTGCTTCCAGTGCAGCATCACCGGCCATGTCAGATCCAATTGCCAATCTTTGCAGGCCCTCCAGCAGTCAAGCCAAGCTCCGGCCACCAGAGCAGCCGACACTAGAGACTGGGAAGTAGCTGAGCCAGACCCTGTCAACTAAACCCCATCGGGGGTTAAAGGTAAACTCAAATCATGCATTGCGTACTGGAGAGATTGTCTCCATGCTAGTCAATTTGTACTGGACTTTATAAATTTGGGTTACAAAGTACCATTCTATTTGGAACCGCCTCAAATTTACTTGGAAAATAATCGATCCAGTTTGAATCACCCTCATTTTGTTGAGTCTGCTACTGCCAATTTGATTCAGAAATGTTGCACTGTAGAAACAAATCTTCCCCCTTGCTGTTGCAACCCTTTGACAGTTGCAGAAGGCAAAAAGTTGCGCTTGGTACTAGATTTGCGTCACCCCAACCAATACGTTTGGACGACTACATTCAAATACAAGGACCTGTATCATAAAGCCCATTTTCTCAATTTCAATCAGTCGTATTTCACCTTTGATCTAGAATCTGCATATCACCACTTTGACATTTTTCCACCGCACCAGAAATTTCTCGGATTCTCTTGGTTACACCCTAACTTCGTTCGTAAATACTGTATCTTGACAGTTCTTCCTTTCGGTCTTAGCAGTGCATCTCATTTATTTACTAAGCTCACTAGACCTTTAGCGCATTTCTGGCGTCAACGAGGTTTGCAAGCTTTTATGTACATAGATGACGGTCTAATTATTTCACCAAATCTTGATTCAGCGAACACAAACAAAACCTTCGTTCAAAACTCTCTCTCCGGTTTTGTTGCCAGCAAAACAAAATGCAATTGGGATCCAGTGAGCAAAATACTTAATTTAGGGCTTATCATAGATTCTTCTACCTTCAGATTTTACATTCCGCAAACCAGGTTGGCCAAAGTTTTAGCAACTATTTCCGAGCTCACAATAGCCTACAAGTCCCGCAGCAGCGTACCAGTAAAGCAGCTAGCGTGTTTTACCGGTCAAATAATATCCATGCCATTAGCCCTCGGACCAGTGGTCAGATTAATGACAGGCCATTCTTAAAAGGTCATAGAATCCGCTTCTAGTTGGCGCGATCATATACAATTAACCGATGACACTTTAACAGAATTGGGGTTTTGGGCGGAAAATACTAGCGAGCTCAACAGCTTTACAATACAATTTTGTCTTGCTCCATCCCTAACAGTCTATTCAGACACTAGTGATCATGGTTGCAGGGCCTATGTAGAAAATCGCCCAGCTTTCAAATTTCAAGGTATTTAGCAAGAATTAGAGCAACATAAAAGCTCGACTTGGCGAGAGTTGGCCGCAGATCTTAAAGTTCTCGGCGACCTACTACCCTTGATTACAGACAAAGTTATTGAATGGAACAACAACAATTCCAATGTGCCAAAGATTATCACTTGCGGTAGTGTTAAAGCCGATTTGCATGCACTTTCTCTGGCTTTATTTAAATCAGCCAGCACTCACAACTGTATTTGAATACCACGGTGGCTTCCAAGAAATGAGAACTACCTGGCCGATAAAATAAGTAAATTCCGTTACTTCGATAATTGGTCAAAAGACAATGCTTCCTTTAACTTCATAGACAAGCTGTTGGGACTGCATTTCATTGACCATTTTTGCCAAGCTTAAACGTTTTTAAGCACGATTTTGGTGTAAAGGAGTCAGTGGTGTGGATGCTTTTTGTCAAGGTTGGTCGAACGAGAATAATTACTTTGAACCTCCAGTTTCACTCATCGTGCAAGTTATAAAGTGCATTCTTGTCAATAATGTTAGCGGCACGCTTGTAGTTCCACATTGGACCACGGCCTCCTTTTGGCCATTGCTTTGTCCAGACGGCATCAATTTTGATGTCAGAATAACAGCCTGGAGGTTAATACGGGTTCCATTTAACTCCCCTTCATTGGGATCTTCCTCAATTTTCACAAGTTTCCATCGTTTTCCTATTTGTCAGATTCGATTTCCCCAAGAATAAGCATTCATAGACACACAGAATCCCTGTGGTGTTTCGGACCAGTGTTTTGATTATTTTGAGAGGTCCGTTTATGGACAAGTAGTACATTTATGTACTGGGCTTCGGCACTTTGAGGCATGCATTATGCATGTATAAATTTAGTTTGATCAATTTCTAACCCATCAATTCCCGTTCTTTGGTGTTCTCATATGGTATGTGCGAGGCAGATGGTTTGACCTCACCAAATCTGCTCAAATTTTTGTCCAGTGTCTAACTTTGTATTTTGATTTCTTTCTCACATGAGGAAGATTTAGAAAAGAAAAATATTTTCTTCCGGAAGCATGGAGGAAGAAAGAATTTTTTTCTATACATAGCGTCAGGCTAAAATCTGAATCATGAGGTCAGATCACTATGTTCATGTTGAGCTGAAATGTCATTGGTGGAAGTTTTACAGCTTGTATGTACTGAATGTATAGCTAACTTACATGGCGCGACATTAACAGTTTCAATAAGCCACCATAGAGGTGATATTAGAGACATAAGACCTTATACAATAATGACTAGGTCTCCTAAAGTAAGAATAATTTATAGGATATAGGTTTAATACGGATACAAGATCGAGTTGTTAAAAGTGCATTCACAAATAACTTAGTTTCCCTATTCAACAACACTCAACATAACCATGTCAGGAATAGTCCCAAATCCTCTGATTTCAGTATAATTTTACATACACCCTAGGGGGATAGGGCTATCATTTGATAATGCCCACTGCAATTTGATAATACCCGTTGCATAAAAATGCACTGACACCTGGATACAAGACAATTTACTAATCTATTCCTATGCTGAACTCACTGCACACGCACCAAGTCCACAGGAGATTCTTCTGGACTACTTGCCCTATGAAGATACGATAAAATGGATAGAGGAGTTTGGGAAAATGAAAGTAAAACACCTGAACAAATCCTTGGAAATTTATTGCATATCAACTCTCTGACTAAAACAGTATTTCTGAATGGGACTAAATACATGCATGTGCTTGGTTCAGCAGAATGAATGCTGATAATGCCCCAGCTGCAAGGCATTCTCCTGAGCTGGTCTTAAACACAGGTTTAAGATCGGCAAAGCATATATTTATTCCCTATGTTGTGGATGAAAGAATAGCATTAATATCCATAGTGCCATTTACATGCAGCAATTTGTGTTTAAAAAAACTCTCCTGTCTGGTGATACTCTTCAACAAAGTTTAAAGAAAGTGGTCACCAAATTCGCCCTTTCTCTCTGCATATCAAAATGAAAAAATACTCCTATCTTATCTGCCAAGGCAAATGGTTAACACACTTCATATTGCATGTTAGAGTATCAGCAAGAGTATGAGGGCTTGTGCTCCCTTAGCCCCTCTAGCTACACCACTAGAGTTCTGTTTCACTCACAGCGTTTCTTTGTCTAGACCCAGGACACAAAAAAATCTACACAGTCCTCTGGACAAACATTTGGCAACCATTCTGTTATCATAGCAGAACTGCCAATTGGTACAGATATTCCACAGTTCAGCCAGAGAATTTATGAAATTACGGAGGTATGTCTTTCTCTTCATAGAAATGAATTTTGTTTTATATGGTGCTATTCTTGTTCAATTCAGGTACACAAGGCATTGCATCCCTTTGCAGACATAATCTGAAAAATAAGACCAAGTGTCAAGTACTTATGAGGAAAATGAATAGGCTTACATTTCATATCTCAGTGAATGAAATGTTACATACCATTTGACTGCAGCTCATGAGCCAAGAAGGAAATCAATAATGCACAATGTGTCCATAACAAGCATTTTTCTAAAGTTTGATGAAAAGAATTTTCTCCATGTGATGCTCTGCATCCAAATGAACAGTAGCTTAAGTGCTGCATGTACTGGCATGTGAGTGTAGGATTGCTTGCTCTGCCGTCATAGTGAAGATGCACATACATGGATAATACTGTGAAAAACATGCATTGAAAACATATAACAGGACCTTCAGAGAAATATGCAAGGGCTGCGTAGCACCGTGATCAGAATATTGACGACAATACAATATCAAATCAAGCAGGTACCTACAGAAGGTACTCAGTTACCGAAAGCTCGGCAATCACATATTTCAGAGCACTGATTTGATATAATATTCTTGTCAATAAGAGGACCTTCATGTTGGAAATTGTTGTTGCAAACTAGAAAATAATCAACATGTGCATGAGGAATAATTAACTGGTGTTGGCAGTAGCTAGAAAGACAAGATGCAATGGACATTGCTTGTAAAGCTTGCACTTTATTCTGTGCAAACCATGCAGTAGTGGTGTTAAAGCTGGACAGATTCAATGATAAAGCCTCAAATATGAACATCCAAGAAACAGGACAGAAAAAAAATCTGAAAAAAGGAATCAGCCAAACCAGAAATATGCATTTTGTGAGCAATATACTTATTTTCTACTTTTTTAATACAGAAATGAGCTTGAAAAGGTTGGAAGCTCTTCAATAACTAATGAGCCATATGACACACGCTGTGTTTATTATCCATATCATAACAATATTTCATCAAAGGGTAATTGCATACCATTAATAATGAGCTCTTCAGAAATTGCTGATAAGATTTTTGACAGCAGCCATGTCTATGACATTTTTCTTCTAGCCTAAGTAAAAGATTTGTGGTAATTTTACCAACTGATTGAGAAGTCAGTCTTATTACCTGCTGTGAAGAACATGAAACAGCTGTCCTACGTGGTACATCTTTAATTTCAATATAATAAGAAATAAAACATGAAGCTATTTCAATTACCTGCCATTTTCTCTGAGTCCTTGTGACTGCAGATATCTTAACCTCTGGACCTGCATACGACAAAATCATAAAAGTTACTGACATCTATAAGTTACAGAAGAACTGGGATGTCTTTTGAAAAAAAAAATAAAACATCAACAATTAGGCAATCGCTGAATGAAGACATTTTCCAGGCAATTACTTCTCATTTGCAGCTAAGATGCCATGGTTAACAGCCACAGACCACAGACAACAAACCTTGCTTCAGATTCAAGCCCTCTCTTCAAATGATGGAATACACCTTTTGCAAGTTCTGTTTGAATACACTTAAGTTATCTGATTGCAAATAAACAACAATTTGATTTCCTCAGACTAAAAATGTGGTTGCTATACCCTGTGATTTGTTACATAAGAGATGCTTTGTAAAATACACTGTTTTCAATACATAAGAAAGGGCACAAAGGAACCAGTCCAATCCAGAGAAATGAGGGTCACTATGCAAAAACTTGTCCACAATCACAAGATATAGCAATGGTGCCTTTAGTGTGGAGAATTCAAATGATGTTCAAGTGAATTTATAGAACTTAGTGAACCAAATTTTATTCAAATTTAACTCACAAAAGGCTTATTCTTTTTGTCTTTTTTGGCATGTTGTAAGTAATTTCACCATTAGCTGACAGTATTATTTATTGGCTATATGGTCATCTTTTGTCAATGAATTACAGTCTGTTTGAGTTCTCTTACAAGGACAGCTTCCGCAACCTGTCTCTTCATGGGTCTCCTAGGTACTGTCTCATGACGATGCCGATGTCCTTTCTACCACGTGTTCTGCCCTCATATGCTCCACCAGCATTCCTTCTTTTTGTCTTTTGGATTTCATGTATTCATCTATTCTTTCTTGAAAACTCTGAGATGTCTCTCCAATATTCATTCCTTTTTTTCCCGTTGCATTCTCTGAATTCCACTTTGTATACGACCTCCCTCCATTTGCGTGCACCTGGTCTTTTCTGCTTGCGTATCATGCACCCGTCTTCACATTGTTGTGACTTGAAGGGGTCCATTTTTAACAGAAGTTCTCTCATAGTGGCCCCATGTTTCTCGATCCCTTTTACTTTTAGGCCGGTCTCCGTGAACACCCTATTGATTTTTCTTTGTCAATGCTTCGTGAGGGTCAAAGTTGACAAACATCATTTTCTAGCTACCATCCTTTTTAAACCGTGTTTCTTCTGTTGTTTTCTTCCTTTCTGTTCCATTTCTTTGGTCTATACAATGGTGTTGTTTCATTCTTGCCCTCATTCAGCATCCTTTGGAACTGCTTTCTGGTCTTTTTGTATACCGTTATTCTATCCGTTCTGTGATACCCACAAAGTTGAACTAAAAAAATGCTCAGCTTTCGTGGCAATTTTTTCAAGATTTGTATGACATTTCTTTTTGTGGCACATCTTTTTCAGAAACTCGAACAATACTTTGAGGGATATTAAATTTGCTATAATGCCTGTTCGTGGCCCAAAGCAACTTGAAGGTGCCTTGAACTCAACCTCCAGGGACTAGTTTCAGCCTGTGTGTTGGCATGAACTCAATGGGAATCATGCAAGTGTGGGGATAGCAGAAAGTCATCATATGTTTCTGCACACACAATTCACTGTGACATGCTTTAAACCATCCCCTGAATGTAAAGGTATGGAATCCCTGGATGTTGACAAGTCCTCCAGCAGGAACTGATATCAAGTTATTCTGAATGATAAACAGGGTTTTTTTACAATGACTTACCTCTTGATAAAATGCTTCCATGCCAACTCTCATCTCATCAATCTTTGTTGTTTTCAAGTCGCTCTTCAAGTTGCTGCAAGAAAGGCCCAATAAACGACTGGTTTCAAACACTTAGGAAAACAGGTTTTTCCTTTCAATCATATAGTTTGGAAGCCACAACTGTGTTACCAGTTTTTGTCTTTGATACCTGTATTGCTGCTGTGTTCTATGGCAGACACAGCTGTGCTTACTTTACATGGCATTCACATGGCATTCACTCATACAGCCGGCTACTGGTGGCCAGCATCACAGTGCATGCGGGTAAAGTCCTAAGGGCTGTATGCTGTGGTGAGCTCACATTTCTGCAGTGCTTTCATCACACTGTGCTTCTTAAAATTTCTGCACCCGACGTTGTCTCAGTAATTTTCGCAAAGTTTATACCTGAAAGATCTTGATTCAATTGGGAATATCTTAAGCTGAAAAATTTACAAAACTAGTATATGAAATAAACTTTTTGCTTGGAAAACACTTAAACTGGAATGTAAAAATGTTGTCATTTTCATTTCGAAAATCCAACTGTCCCCTTGGAATTTGCATTCAGGTTTCCTAATTTAATCCTGAAAACTCAATAAATAGAATGAAGTACATATATCTCACAGTTACTCATGATTTTGTTTGTTTTGGATTTTTTGGCTATTACAGTAAGAGAGAGCAAAACACTTGAGAGAGTACATTTTTAATTATTTTATTTACCTGTAATTGCTACTAAGTTTAAAAGGTGTACACTGTTGTCTTGGGTATGACATTAAACTGCATCCGGTGGAAAGGCTTTGGTGTGGGAGTTCTGGAGTTTTGGGAATGTGGAGCCACCCCTTAATTGCCATTGCTCCCAGGTCCGCCCTGGCCCGGAGCGGTAGCACCTGTTTGGGCCCCAACTATGGATCACATAGAAGCCTGGGCAGGTGGAGCTTGTTAGTCTTGGTTGACAGTCCCCCTAGGGGAAGAACAACTCTGCTTCCAATCCCGGGTAGGCAGAACTCGCTAGCCTAGGTCGGCTGTCCACCTAAGAGAAGGACAACTCTGATTTCAAACCATGACAGGGCGGTCTCCAGCTGAATCCCAGCTAGTCTTCTGCCAACACTTCACCTTAGTCACAGTTGCTTTCCACTTGATTTTCTAGCTGGCCACAGGAGGGTGTCAATGCTCCTAGGCAAAGCATGCTGGCACCTTAAACCCTGCACAAGCCTTCCTCATCCGTGACAGGTTTTTTGAGAGTTAACTTAGGGGTAGCTTGTAATTCCTCTGGGCAGGCTGTCTACCGCGCAGCTGGAGAAGAGACTGCCTCTCGACCAAGTTGCGTGCTTGATGATGATGCCACTGCTTTAAACCAATTACGGAGGGTAGTGTCCAACGGCACCACGCTGCGAAGTCACAGAGGCAGTCTATTAAGGAAGCTAGTAGTCGCTACTTGGAATATCCATTCATTACTTGATTGCTCGCATCCAGGCAGATGCTAAAGAGCTCCACCGCACTGTCTGAAGTCCGCCTAGCTGGTACTGGTGAAAGAAGGGAGCAGAACTACATCTTCTTCTGGTCTGGTGCTGAACGTCAGGGTCAAGCAGGGGTAGACCTTGCTATTGAGATCTCTCTAGCTGGAAGGCTATCCGAGTTAGGTGGCTTTGCAAAAAGGTTGCCGCGGTTGGACCGTTGCAGTCGCCGCGGTTTGGCCGGGTTGCTAAGGATCATACAAGCTGCGGTTTGGCTGCATCAAAATCACTCACGCGAAGGCAAGTTAATGAGGTACGAGTGGAAAATGCGGCATTGTAATGCTAAAGCACATCATGAATAATGCATTATCAGCTGTCCAAAACGCGGTGATCATGGCGCATTTTTATGAAGCCCAAAGTTTTTTCGGAACGTCGGCGATCGGGAATCAACGATCACACATAGTATGAATGAAACACAACGTTTTCAAATGTGATTTTGATCGGGTAATTGCTTCGAAATATAGAACAGCAAATGCTAGCTTAAAATTTGTATTACATATGTGCTTAATGTTTCTGCCACCTTGGTGGTACGAGTGTAAAATGATTGCCTTTTACTACTGGCTTGTGTCAAATCCATTGACTTTGCGGTAGGCCTATGTCATGTGCGCTCCAATGGCCGGCGCCAATAAAAAGCCCAAATGAGAGCTGCCCACTTTTACAAATTCATTAAAAGCGGGGATGAAATTTTCTTCCGGAAAGTTGAAATCACAGTGGTGTAATAAATCACTGGTATTAAGAACGTGCACTTCTTACTTTACAGATTCCCGCCCCGGCGATGGACATCGTGAAACGCCATCCAAAAAGGCGAGACCCTGCAACCAGCATATATGCATTATACACGTAGTATCACCGTGTCACGCGCTCACAAATAAACAACTGTGATCCAATAGACATGATATTCAGTCATTTATCGGTCATATTTTGCCAGCTCTTAGATGCGTTGTGCACTTACAATACTCGCACCACACTCAAAAAAACAAAAACAAACAAAACGATCTGTTCATCACAGACTGGAATTTAAGTCTATGGAATATAGTGAGAATTTAGGTTCAACAATACGCTCATTACTCAGTTCTTCGCGCTATAAAATCACATCGTTGTACTTCTCGCAAAATTCTTCATGCGTGCGTATTCCGGCCCCTGTGTTTTCTTTATCGGGAGCAACTAAACTGCAAACAAGCCAATTCTAAGTAAAGTTAACATTAAGAGAAACACAGCGAAATTCATCAGTGTTGCAATGTGTTCATCAATTTTTTGCAGATAAAAAAGAGCGCGAATACTTTCTGCATCGTGTGATTCTAGCAGGACGTCTGGTTCGATACGTACATGTGCATGCTGATAATCCAATCAAATGCATTTTTTCTGCAGGAAACTTGAAATTTAAAGCTTCAGTTTATTCACAACACGAGATTGTTAACGTTATCAAAATTTCATTGGCATTTTGTATTTTTTTTATCACTTACGGGTCTCAACCAAAAATACTACTTTACGTATACATGTACATGTACGTTACGGGGACCATTTCCCAGAACTGCAAACCAACATCACAAAACACAAACAACAAAGCTGGGGTAAAAGTATGTTCTTAGGAGCAAAACAGTGACATACAATGTGCTCATTTTTTCCTCAAAGGAATGCCCAAGAAATATTGTCGGTATGCTGGCTTCCTGAAAAGTACCTAGACAGCTTTGGAATGTCACCGCGGTGGCCGCAGTCAGTTGCTAATTCCTCTGTGGAGCCGACAGCGATCACCGCAGTCCGAACGTATTTCACACTGGGGACTTTTCTTTCATGTGCTCCTATTTGCAGCGATCCAGCGAAGCGCAACTTTACCTCACGACTGAGGCCTGAACACACTAGCAAGACCACTAGTACAGTCTACAGCGCTTGCAGATCTATCACCTTTCACAAATCTCTGATGAAATTATGTGAACGGGACTATATTTTGAATGATGATTTCAGTAGGGATAAAAATGTTTGGCAACATGTTACCATTGATGCCGGTTTTTATTTCACAAAAACGCAAATTCTAAGTAAAGTTGACATTAAGAAAAACACAACAAAGTTCATCAGTGTTGCAATGTGTTCATCAATTTTTGCAGATAAAAAAAAGCGTGAATACTTTCTGCGTCATGTACATGTAAATATAGCAGGACGTCTGGCTCGATACGTACATGTACGTAATCCAGCCCTTGACCTTTTCGTTGAACGTACATAACGGTTGTGTTCAATACATGTACAAAAGTGTTGAAGTCAACATGTCAAATTTAAGTCAAGTCGGGAGTCATTTCACTTTTAAGTTTTGTCGCAAGTAATATTTTTTCAAGTCAAGTCGTGCCTCAAATTTAGTCACAAAAAGAAATAGAAATGCGACTCCAATCATCAACACGGCACATTCAGATATTTACCCTAATCATAAACTGCCAAATGCACTTTTTTCGTACAAAAAGCTCTGAAATTTAAAACTTCAGTTTATTACATGAGATTGTTATTAACGTTATCAAAACTTCGTTGGCATTTTGCATTTTTCATCACTCACAGGTCTCAACCAAAAATAGTGCTTTACGTATACGTTACGGAGACCATTTCCCAGAACTGCAAACCAACAACACAAACAACACGGCCGGAGTAAAAGTATGTTCCTGGGAGAAAAACAGTGACATACAATGTGCTCATTTTTTCCCCCTTAAAAAATGTCCGAGAAATATTGGAGTCGGTATGCCGACTTCCTGAAAAGTACCTAGACAGCTTTGGAATGTCACTGCGGTGGCCGCAGTCAGTTGCTAATTCCTCTGTGGAGCCGACCGCGATCACCGCGGTCTGCATGTATTTAAATAACAATAGGGGCTTTATAGTCAGTTGCACTGATATGTAAAGTGGGCGGGACACCGCGGTTGTCGGCTTGTAACTAGGGATTGGACAAACCGAGGTGACTTCGGTCAAACCGCGGTTCAACCTTTCTGCAAAGCCGCCTTACCAAAGCTACAATCAGACCGGCTGGTATCTCTGCGCATCCAATTACAACTTGGAAATCATCTTTTTGTTATTGCAGCCTATGCTCCTACTTTGCCTACCCAGAGGAGGCTAAGGATGAGCTTTATGAAGCCTTGTCTAGCCTGCTTCCTTCAGCATGTGACAAGGATAAAATTATTCTTCTTGGAGACTTCAACGTCCGGGTGGGGTCAAACCATGCGATCTGGTCTCCAGTTATTGGGCACTTTGGCCAAGGTAAAAGTAACTCAAATGGCGATCGGCTCCTCGCCCTTTGCACCGAATTTCAACTGGCTATTGCCAATGCCTTTTTCAATTCATCAAATCATCACTACAACTCTTGGCAACATCCTAGATCTAAGAAGTGGCATCTGCTGGATTTTGTCATTACCAGAAGAGAACATCTCTTTGATGTCTGAATTACCCGCGCAATGCGCGGTGCTGATTTTCTGACAGACCACATGCTGATACGTTCGAAAACTAAGCTGCAGCTCTGCACTCACCAACCTAGAATTGCCCCTAGACCTAAGCCAGGCCTAGCGGTTGGCAAGCTCCACTCCCCAGAAGTCTTCACTGAGCTCAACTCTGCCATCAGTGACTAACTCACAAAACTTACCCCTTATCATGAGTCTGTAGACTCCTACTGGGCTCAACTCGCCAATGCCATTCGTGAGCCATCTCAAAGAATCATTGGTCCTCACAAAATGAATAATAGAGATTGGTTCAACAAGAACGATGCAAACATCGAGATGCCGACCGACAGCATTACAACAGAGCCAGTGCAGTTGTCCAAGGAGAACTGCCTCACATGCATGATAACTGGTGGACTCAAATTGCTGAGGATATTCAGGCCTGCGATGAGACTGGCGACCAAGGTGACCTTTTCCAATCCCTCAATGGAGTCTTCGGCCCAACCAGCTCTGCTGCAGCACCCCTGCTAAGCACCGACAACTCAACACTCCACTGTGATCGACTATCGGTCCTCCATCGATGGAAAGAGCATTTTCATAGTCTCCTGAATACTACCCAGCTAGTCAAGTTTGATCTTATTGACTCCATTCCACAACAACCAGTTCAGCATGACTTAGATGACCCACCGAGTCGTGATGAAGTTGTGACCGCTATTTCCCCCTCTGCAAATGGCAAATCAACAGGTGCAGATGGCATCCAAATGGAAGTGATCAAAGCCGGCGGTGAGAGGCTGGTCGATGCCCTCCAGGAGTTCTTCAGCCACTGTTGGATATCGTGATGCAACTATCGTTACAATTTTCAAGCTTAAGGGGGAATGTCGTGAATGTGGGAATTACCGTGGCATCTTGCTCTTGTCCATCCCAGGCAAAGTCTTTGGAAAGCTGCAATTACATCGCCTTAAGCCATTTGCAGGGGCCATCTTGCCAGAATCACAATGCGGTGTTAGGCCCAAGCACAGCACCATGGATATGCCATTCACCTTGCGGCAACTCCAGGAAAAAGCCATCGAGCAACAACAACCACTTCTCATGCTCTTTGTTGATTTCACAAAAGCATTTGACACCGTCAAAAGAGAAGGCCTATGGCACCTCCTGGTTAGATATGGGATTCCTCCCAAGTTTATCTCTCTACTGCGGCAATTTCATGATGGCATGTTTGCCAGGGTCCGTTCAGATGGCAAGTCTCGGAATCATTCCCAGTCTCACAGAGTAAAACAGGGGTGTCCATTGGCACCCATACTTTTCACAAATACCTGTCAGCAGTGCTCGAGTTACATGTAACTAAGCAACACATAGCAGAAAATATCTGCATCCGCACTAGACCGGCAAAAGTCTTCAACCTATCCCGTCTAAAAGCTAAAACCAAAGTCCGCACTCTGCTAGTTCATGAGCTCCTGTACGCTGACAACACAGCCTTTGTTTCCAATAGTCACAGTAACTAGCAGAAGACATTCGACATCTTTAAACGTGTTGCTTGTGATCTTGGTCTCTCCATAAATGCTAAAAAGACTCAAGTGGTCTTCACACCTGCTCCATCACTCAGGGCTATACCGCCGGTTTTGTGCAATAGTACTCCACTGACCACGGTTGATAGCTTTGTTTACCTTGGGAGCTCTACAACTTCTGACGGCAGCATCAACTCAGAGATCAAGGCCCAAGTTAAGGCTGCATGGGCAGCCTTCTCCCGCTTGCACCACCGTTTATGGTCACAGCAAGACATTCAGCATTCCATGAAATGTAAGATCTATCGTGCAGTGGTCCTGGCCAACTTTCTCTATGCTGCAGAGACCTTCACTCTATACAGACGTCACATTATAAAGCTGTATCAGGTACAACTTCGGCACCTGCGTCTCATCCTGGGCATCCCATGGCAAGATAGGACTCTGAACACCAACGTGCTGCAGCTAGCCGGTATGCCCAGTGTCATCCAAATGATCGAGGATGGATTGGCCATGTTGTCAGGAAGGACGATTCAAGGTTGCCGAAGGCAGTATTCTACTCTGAGTTGCAAAGCGGTGAGAGGCATCACGGGCAACCCAATACAAGGACACACTGAAGCGAACTTTGACAACATGTCATATTGATATCTCTACCTGGGAGGATAAGTCAACTTGCCGCCCCCAATGGAGATGGACAATTTGGCTTGGCAGAGTAGCCACTGAGGATGCACGTACTGCCGCAGACACAGCAAGATGCTGATGCCGCCATGCTGTTTCACTACCAGACTCAACCCAAGACCCTCCTCTAGTATGCAGTCGATGTAGTTGTGTTTTCCATGCCTGCATTGGGCTGATCTCACATCAAAGGGCATGTCAGAAGTGATGAGGACGCCATGGTCAATCTCGACCAGCTGCCACGACGACGATGAAGGTGTACACTGTACATGTTGCATTTCATTGTGCTGCCTACCATAAGTTCAAAGTTGTCTTACTAGACTTTGCATATGCATGTTGCAATAGGTCAGTAACGCAAAGATGTACATTGCACTTTTTAAATCAGTTATATATGTACAATTGCCTTGATGCCATCTGGATTTTTTGTAATTGCCTTGGTAACCCTCAAAAATGCAAAAAAATTGGCAAATCAGGAGGGTGACCTAAGGCTTTACACAAGTGCTGTTGATCTGGACGATTCCACCCAGCTACATGTATAAAATACTTAGTAGTAGAATGTAGCATACAGTGCTGTGTCTTGTATGGGTACATGACGTTATTGTTCTCTAAGTCATAAAATACAGTTACTAAGGCAAGGTACCGTACAGTGCTGTGGCACTATGAATACATGACTGTATTGTTCTCTGTGCGAATAACAATGGAAATGCCCTAGCCAGAAGAAGTAATTTGTAACATAAGGTCCTCCAGGCTCAATGTAGTACCGGTATTTTGCAGTACTGAAGCCTGTACCCCAGGTGACATGTCAGTGGGCTAGGGTTAAATTGTCAGTACTTTGGGATTGTTTGCAACGATTCCTGTACAGTTGTATAACAATTTTTTATGTTGGGTCATGTGCCTTGTCTTTGGGAGCCAGTCCATCTGATGCATTATCATTTGGGTTGGTTTGCATACAGTGGGTTCTGAGAGCCCCATAGATTGTTTTGAGTGTGCGACACTTGTTAATTCGCAATCCAGTTTACATGTATGGATATGATTGTTGCATAATGATATAGAAGTATGTTTGTGCTGACGAGCAGCCAGTCTGTTGTGGACAACCAGTATTGGGTGGAATACCTTTTTTCCGGTATCAAAGGCAACAATTGGTGGGGTAAACGTTTGTCAATTTTCGGTTTTTTGGTTGCAGATAACCAGTTTTGAAATTTGAAATCGGATTGTAGATGCAAAACCGGATAACCGAAAATTCAGATTTGGGTTTCATCACATGCTGCATGCCAATCTCCAATCGATTGTTTCCAGTTCCTCAAATCTTGTTTGCAAAAGTTATTCACACTTTTTTTAAGCTTAGTGCCAAAGCATCTTTCTATGAACATCTTTGATTCCCATACAAAGTTAAGGGTTGAAAAGCCACACTGGTTTGTGCTACCCATCATGTTTAGGATTAATGGTTAATGCATCCTCTTGCGCCAATAAGGAAACTCTATCTATCCTGTTGATGTTACAAATATTTTCTTTGATTATTCAGCAGAGGTCCATTCAATTAATTAAAGCTGAAGTCCGCTCCAAGTGTGTCAGCAGTTTGGTATTTTAGCAAGATAGATTAGCTTTGTTGGGTTTGAAAAATAATGCATCCTATACAATGTTACTGACGGAATGGGGGTGTTATTTATTTATAATATGTATCTTTAACTTTACAGGTGCCCGGATGCCCAATCTTTACATGCACTGCATCCGCTTTATGATATTTGCATTATTTGAAAGTTAGAGAATACTTTGTAAGAGACCTCAGAACACACTGAAGGACACAGAATGTGTGCGTTGACAATGGTCACTGCATGCATAATTCAAGAGTCATCAATGTAACAATAGTGCTTGTCACTGGGGCTGGCTTATTAACTTGTCTTTGAACGAGTGAATTTTTGTCTGGCAAAGTCACTGTCTCTGTAGTCCAGGGACGAATTGTGGTGACAGTGTGTGGCCAAACGGTAGTGACCTTGTGGACAAGCTCCCTTACACGAGGCAATGTAGTAAGTACACTTTGACCTTTGCTCTTACCTAAGTTCTGCTTCCCTGTCTTTCAGAACCATCTCCAGCTTGACTACTTTCTGCTTTAGGCTATTCATTTTCTGTGGAAACAAATAACAACTACAGTCAGAAATCTAATGAGTGTATGTATGAAGATTGGAAATTTCAAACGGTAATGAAGAAATTTTAAACAATGGCCTTACAAACCAACTCAATCGACCCTCCTTGATCCTTCCAAATTCCACAGATTTTGAAAATTTGCCCAAAAAGGTACATGTAAAGCCAAACCACCATCTTTTAAATACATGGGGCTTGATACCCAATGAAAGGTGAGATAAAAAGAACGTGTCATTGGTTTCCTGCAGTGTTGAATTTAGTGGGACTACTAAAAAGGGAAATAATCAAATGGATCATCATGGTGCTGTTATTCCTGAGGTCATATGAAATACACAAATCAACAAAAATAGATAGCTACATGTTTGTTGCCATGCTTTAAATGGGTGGAAAAGAAGGTATGGGCGAGCAGAGTTATAATGACATGAGTTAATGATTCAACTGGAGTTGCCACTCTAGTCACAATTTCTGGTGACTCAACACAACTTGAATCCCAATGGGTAAATAATCAACTCGACATGAGTCCTTTACCAGCATAGCAGTACTGCCTTGAATACAAACTCATAAAACTCAGGTGGCAAAAATAAAAATTAACTTCTTTGCAAAAAAATATTTGTGATGACATACAATATCGGTTTCTGTTGTCATGTTGTGCAACGGTATCATGCATATATGTACACTATATGAAGGGGCCGACTGTTGCCCTTCCTGCATGATGCAACAAACATAAACAGTGTTACTTACTCCAACCTGTTGGTTCTGTACTAGCATATAATACAAACCTGGTATCAGACTAAAAATACAATTCATGGTTTCATCACTGTTCAGGTGATTCTTCGCAGAACAGCTAAATTTCTGCCGTGATTTCGCACAAAAACTGATATCAAAACTCAAATGGACACAGGCCCATGTGTACTTATCAAGGACAGATTGACATAATGCAATGAAATGTAAGTTTTGGCTTCGACAAAATAACAACAAAAATGTAGATCTGAAGCTAAAAATGGCAACTTCGGTTCAACTTACAGACAAGTTACTGTCAGAAGTGGTATTCTGAAACACCAACATGTATATAAACAGAAGATTTGTGTGACTTAAATTGTGCCTTTATTTACTAAGCTGAAGATCAGCTACATGTACCACCCCTCCTTATTTCTATCAAGAGTAACCTGTGGTATAACCACATGTAATAGCCAGAGTGTAAATTAAATCATGCTTAAAAATGGCTTTCTCTCCTGCATTTATTTACTACAATGTGTTCAAATATTTGTGTCTGTAACCCCGTCCTAAAAGAGGTCTTGGGTTATAATTTCATTTTTTTTTTAAAACAATGTTTTCTTTTGTTCTTTTCTGAGTTTTTGACTTTTCTACTGGTAAGCAGTGTTCCAGTGGTGAACCTTTGATCTATTGCCTATTCCTTTTGTCAAATAGCCTGCTCTTTCTTTAGTTTATCTTTAATGTTCCTGCTTTCCTAGGAGATCACAGGATGTTCGTTGTATCCACTGCCTTTAATCTCTGACAAGTACACCAGTGTGTACCCTCCCGGTAAATTTTACAGGAGATCAGAAGGATGTTGGGACACAATAATCCCTAGTTATTGTTCACACCTTACCAAAGCTGTGAAAGCCGTAAACTTCTGCTGAGTGCTAATCTGCCTAGATACTAAATGACCAATCAGTATTGGAGTCAAGTGTGACATTTTTTAAGTTGTCCAATGAGAGCCTGAGCTAGTAATGTGTCGAGGGCATGTTCTGGGTGGCAGTCTGCCCCAGAGTTTTCGCAAGCTTGGCATTCCAAACATTCATAGTGCTGACTACATGCCTGCCAAATTTTGTCTGTGTTCTGCACTATTTTTCTTTGAACCAGAGGACCTCAAAACCCAAGTCTTCCCCTCATGTTCACGAGTGTTGGCTCTATATCTTATTAGCTTGAGTTCCTATTTGTGTGTCTTTTCTGAGATTTAGTCACTGCATTTTTCACTGTGACTCTTCTTGTAACTATGAGCAGAAGTATACAGATTGGTTTTATGAAGTCTGGACTTAGGGGTATTTTGAGAAGTCCAAGCAAATTTTGATTTTGAAGTTTCGGGGTATCTCATAATTTCCACTAGCAAGTAATGTTCTGAGACTAGATCCAAAAGAGATGTTTCCTCAGAAAGCTTTGCTTTTACATTTAGCTTAAGACACGTGTTTAGTGAATTATTTGAGGTGGTTTGAGTGTACCTTTCAATCACTTTGACTTATAACTTTTTATAGTGAAGGCTGGGAATAAGTTGTGCCCTTCACTGCATTGAGAAATATGTGCAGATTTTGTATATGACAGATTCCTCAAAATATGGACCATTAGATAATGTTCAACTTTGGGGGTTCATTTTTCCTGAAGTGAACAGCAGTGAATTAATTTCCAATGTTTGTAATAAGGGAAGTCATGGCTGACATCTGGAACAATGATGACCGTATCAACCTTTCAACTTAATTGGAGTTAATTAAAGTCTCGATTGTTAGCAATTTTGACGGACATCCAAGCCAATAGAATTTATTGAGGAGTGATAATCCCTGAGGTTATTTTACACAGATTTATATGTGGTGAAAGGTGATAATATTTACACATATTAAAACCATAACCACGAAATTAAAAAGTATCTCTCACAATTAATCGGGTCCCAAAGTCGGCAGTCGCGAATGTCATTCGATTCTGTCATTAGTGTAAAAAAAAATCGACTGCAAAAAAAGCGAGTAAAATTTATATATTGATGTACAACACAAGCTTTATAAAAGAATGCAAAAAGCACAGCCAAACCATCATTCTTTTACGACTGGACCGATTACATTTTCTTCAAGTATGTTCCCGAAAACCGCAGTCCAAATTACCGATCGTGGCGATTTTTCGGCTTCCATCAATCTTTCGCGGTGACGTTAGAGAAACATTTTGCTGCACCGTGGCCTGTTTGACCTTTGACATCAACCCAGATAGTGCGCCCTCTTTTTTATTCGATATTCATGAACCCCTCCAAGGAATGGCAACGCTCCACGATTTTTCTCTTCGGAACAATTTTTCTCAAAAGAAAATCCATTATTCTGAATAATGTTCGCAAAAAAATAACGTTCGAGACATAAAATATGATTCATGATGAAAATCTAATACTCAGAGTTGTTAGTTTAGTTTTTTTCAGCGGAGTTATCTCCAGAATAACCGGCAAAATGAAAATCGCACATGGAATTTTCAAACACTATATGTGACAGCATTTTCGGCATTCTCAAAGATCATGCAGTTTCTGTCAAAATTTTTGAACGTCATCAAAATTCTGTCAAATATGACGTTCGCAATGAACATATTGTACTCATTATAAATTTTTGATGCAGCCAAACTTCAAGATGATTTTTGGTGGTCGAAATATACAAGACCTGGCAAATATGTTTGTATAGTGAGAGTGATTAGAAGCGGTAAGAGGATGAAGACAGCCAAACTTTTCTCATCATTTTCTGTCAATTTTGTGCTCTTTTTTTTGTGGCTTATATTTTTTAAAAGTTATTTCTTAGGTGCTTTAAAATACACTGAATTCTCCTTTTTGTTGAGACAAGTTTTGAAATCAAGTCCTCTTGTGTAAACACTTTGATGAAAACTTTAAATGAATTCAACTCCATTTGATTTGCACTGGTAGCCAACCAAATGTCCACCATAAATACATATTATGCCTAATTATCCCCATATAATTATTTTTATAAATCTGAAGGTGCTAATTTGTATTTTACGTGATCAAAATCACTCTTTTAGAAGTTTCGAAAAAGGACAGCCGAAGTTGCATTTTGGTCCATTTTATGGAGAACATGCCACAGATGTGTAAGTTAGGAGTTATCACCCATCATATCCATGGTGTAAGTGACAGACTGACTGTAGTCCTACAATTTGGACTAATGCTTTTGTAATGCTTTTCGATGACTATGGTTTATTTGAACAGGGTTTCATGCTTATTTGATAGATTCTGATGTGCATTGAATTCATCAGAAGTTAGAGATATGAATTGTATATTGGTCAAGCTTTAGACTTTGTTTTCACATATACCTATATATATAACCAGTCTGATTAAGAGTTGGAGTTTTCACCAATTGATTCCTACCTCATGATATGTGGGACTAATAAATGTATTCCTGGAGTGATCCTGTCTAGTTTTAAGATTTGTTCTACATGTAAGTCAGTGCCTCAGATATATTTTCCCTTTACATGTTAAATTACATGCAAGATGGTCCCAGTATTTTATTTTGAGGTCCATATGCGATGTACAGCTACCAAAGCACGTAAGCCAGAGAAAGTCGGTTGCGTTGGTCTGACCTCATATATGTTTTATATTAGTAATGTGGCATGGACCACTATGCTCTCTATCTTAGTTACTGAACTGCATGTTCTGAAAGAGGGCCTGGAAGGGAGTATCCGCAGTCCACCTAAAAGCTGTCCCGAGGCATCCCAGCCACTGAGCTATTGTGACTTGCAGACACAGCACAAGTACACCAAGGCATCTGTGCCATTAATCACCAGCATTAACCTTGCAAGATCCGCAAGTATTCCTTTGCGTTACATTTTTTCGGCTGAACTTTTGCTCTTCACTTTTGTCAACTGGCTACCCAAAAAAGGGACTCCTGTTCTCCCACCTTGGAACGACTTGTCACAACTCATCTCTACATCTACAACTTTGGCACCATTTTATCCTTGAGCTCAAAGTGTATTCTAACTCAACAGGATCCTGCATTTTCTGTAAATCTCTTATTTTAATTTATTGCCATCTGAATTGGTGTTCTCTGGATTTACTTCATATTTCTCATATTGGTTGGCTTGTTTATTCCCTCCAATAAAGCAAAATCTCTTTTGTGTGTAAATCCTGAATTGTGTGAGGTATAGAGTTTTTTCAAAAGGGAATTAAATTAATATAAAATTTTAAATTGACTCGAGCCAAAATACCTGACTAAACTCAACTCACTTACATACTGTGACTCAACTCCAATCAGCCTCCTTACCCTATTACTTAACTAGCGTCACTACATTAGAATGACTTGATTCAAGTCACAAAAGTTAATGACTCATGACTAGTTACAACTCAAAGTTACAACGCAAAGTGACTTCCACATGGATAAAATAAACATCCAGCACCAGCATCCAGCACTTGAACCCTGCATCACTACAATGTTATCCTTTGTCTTTTAAAATTGCCTCGGGTTTACTGTTTTGAAAATTGTTCAACAAAATAAACACCAGCTAATATGCACATATGGCAGTGTAACTCAATTGAAATTAGTTGTCAGCTTTTTAAAATAAATCTACTGACCAACACTGTTATCTTGGGGACTGTCTTTTCAGTACTTACTGCTGCAGTGTCTGGTTGCTTGCTTGTCAAAGTCATTCTAACATCACCCTGAAAAGGGAAGGAAAAAATACAAACTTTCTTCATTTGGGTTTGACTAATGCATTTTTTGAGGAACGGTCATCAGTGTTTTCAACTCACATAGAAGTACATGTACTCCCACACACATAAGTTCTATTGCACTAATACCATTTACAGTAACATTTTCAGTACTTACATTTTTACCAGGGATGCTTGAAGACTATGTGATAAAGGTCAATAAGTGTGATATGTTCAAACCAAACCTTTGGTTTCAGATGTATTTGGAAATCAAGTATTTTTGCTTTTTTGTTTTTTCTTGTGGTCCTACAAAAATCACCCTGAAGTCTTTAGGCCACTGATGGAAACTGTTGCATCCTCTTTCGTTTCTACTAGGGACCAAATTGAAGAAAACAACCAAAGAAAAATCAGACATTTTGTCTTTTTGCCTAGTTTGAGATTTAAAACTTTCATGGTGGAGGTAGTAAGTAAACTACCGGTAGATACAGTAGGTTTGCAGAGCACCATGGATATATCTCTTTTGGAGCATGTGGGGTTCAGTGGTACCGGTACTCAACATTTCAGACTGTTTGCTCTGTCCATCGTGAAAGCATACTGTCCAAAACGTTGAGTACCACCGGTTCTTTTCAGAACCCCACATGCTCACAAAGAGATATATCCATGGTGCTACCGCAAACCTATCTAGTTTAGGTGCTCAGTTTATAAGGCAATTTCACATGCTGTAGGTTAGAGACCTTAATGTTATATACTGCCATTTTTTACCATTCATTTTGGTAATGTTGTCTTTGTAGCACAGTAGACTTATCAGGGATGCCATTGGTGGCTTCCAGAGCTTGCTTGATATTTGCTTGAAATTTACGTTGGGCTCCTCCTACGACGTAATTTGACTTGAATGTTTGTTTTAACTACAGTGTACCTTATCAGAAGAACTGGACTGATCATTTATGTTCTTCAACCTTCATTTTATCATAATAAATCTCGTCCATTCTAACTGGAACCCAAATGTTTTAGATGTACCGTATCTCCAACAAGAAAAAGGAAATGTCCTTAGGCATGTTAGGCTAGGACACTGCTTATCTTCTCCATGTGGTGCTCTGCTACTATTCAAGATGGTCCAAATGCTCTAGGTGACAGTGACAGCAAGTGTGTCTGTGTTTGGAGTTGTTTTTTTGGGGGGGACCTATTTTGGGTACTGGCCAAAACAACTCTTGTTTTTGTTTTGTTCTGCTTTTAAGCAATTCCAATTCCGTTCAAGCTTAAAAGATACTTCGACCATTATTCTAGGATGTAAACAGAACCACGATTTCATGATGACATCAATTGGAGTCAAAACATATTAGCAATTGAAGTTTGATATCTTAAATCTTTAACAATTCATATAAAAAATCAATAATGCAATCCCTCATTTTGGTTTTTGCAGCAAGTGGTAAGTACTTGTAAGTCATCATCTTTTCTCATGTACCTAAAATCATATGACCTTTGCTTCTTCTCAAAACAGGAAGAGCTTATTATTTTAATGGTGATAGATATAAATTACTTTCAACAGTGGTAGTCTCCGGCAAAATACATTGTAGCATTGTTCAAAACTTGGCCTGGTGACATTGTAAAATTCTTGAGCGCTCTCAAGCGACAGGTTAAAAAACTTGAAAAATGAAGCCTGTGGCAAAGTTTGCTGTAATTGCTTGAAAATTGGTAGATATGATGGTCTCCATGAAACAACAGAAGTTTGAGGCTGACGACTTCGTCAAACCGGAGGCTACAATGAAGAGACCTTAGTTTTTCAAAAATCATGAAAACATCAATCCTGAGAGATAGCACAAACACTGGCATCAACTGTCTGAAGGGTGTTGGCTCATCTTTATTGTGACCCACCAATGACAACATTTACCAAAAGTAGTCTGTCACTCAAAATCAAACACTGTATAATGAGTGTATGTACATGTACTTTGTGTTGTGCACATGTACTGTCTATGCATTCACTTGAGTTAACTCTGTATTGAACTATCATTATGCTTAACCACTTAGAGCCGGCCAATTATCAATGTTCAGACTGTTGGGCTGGGCACTTTTTCATTTTTTTTGTTTTCAAAATTCTTTAAAGATTCATATCATTATTTACTACACATGTACACCCCAAAGAATGACAGTCTTGTGTCAAATCTAATCTGACTCACATTAATGTGTGAGTATTAATTGCAGCCACGCATGCTGCCCAATAAAGAACCCTCATTATGTGGTGTTGCATAATTTCCTCTTTGTGCCAGGATTTAGCACAGTGCATTGTTCCGCTGGATGGCCTGTGTTGCTATGCAGAGCACGTGGGCCATGAGGGTGAATGGTACCATTCAATGGGCACACCCGCACACCCGAGGAATAGCATCTCTTTTGATTTTTCTGTATTCAAAGACATATCCAGTGACCTTTAAATTAAATACATATACAAATAATCATGCAACATAATCAAATACAATTATGAATCTGAGTCTTAATTTGGTAACACAGCATAACAAAAGCAAGCGTCTCCTGAAGCTGAAAAATCTTTATTTTTGACACTGCTCACAAATCTTAGTTATCACACATTACTTTAATAGTTTACTTAACCCTCCTTTGGTTTTACAGCACAAATGTGCACAAATGCCCACAGTCATTGGTGAGCATGTATTTTCTATATGGAACTCAAACATGCACAGGTTCAGTGTGTACACAGTAGGTTGTCAGCACAAAATGACCCAGGGTCTTTTGTGCTGTCCTCTTCACTGCATTTGGTTTACTGCACAATTATGCACATGAAACAGTGTGTAAAAGACCAGCAAGATCCCACCCCTCCCTCAATGGTAGTCAAATGAATGATTTATGAGTGGGTGCCATCAGGAAATAATAAGCAGGATATTATGGTCTCACAATAGGTGCAGTAGTTTTGTCCTACCTTTGATGGATCCAAAAGTTGCTCAATTGTTCTTTCTTTCTTGAGGTGCTCATCTTCCAATCGCCGATTCCGAGCCTTCACCCGCTCACTTTCTGCCCTCAAGATGTTATTTTGCTAATAAAAACAAAGACCAGCTCACAGTTTAGTGACAGATTTTAAAAACATACGACCACAAGACAATGGGTTCACAGTACACAGTTGCTTTGTTAGCACTCAATTTTAATAGTGACATACATGTATCACCACTTGCTGATACAACCTTTGAGAATGGAGGGTTTCTTGTTGAGTGGTTTGAAAGAGGTAGATACAAATACAGGCGAATCTCATTAATAAGAGGTCCTTCGGACTTGGTAACTTACCTAGTTATAGGAGGAACCTTGTATTATCAAGAATGAAAACAATGAAAAACAAAGGACTGGAACTTAAAATTGTCCTTGTTATAAGCAGAATCTTGTATAAACAGTGCACGTATACCAAGGTTCGACTGTATTACTTTATTCAGCTAAATCTTTGATACAGATACATGAATGTACAACAAAATGCCAAGCCAAAACTGTACTACATGTATTTCGAGGTTAATGCAGGGTATGCTGTATACCTTCACTATGCTATGGCTTGTGACTGAATCAGCTGTATTGGATTCGGTTTGATTGATGACATGCATGATCCTAAATTCACCTGTGGATTCTGTTGCAATTTTCAAGGTGGGAAATCGGACAGAGTCCACAGCTCTTAAAGAAAGGTTACGATCCCACAGCTGTCTACATGTACAGTTGACTCTCGTTAATACGAGGGCCTTGGGACTTACTAAATTAGTTTGTGTATCAGACCTCGTCTTACGCGAAACCTGCCATCCAGCTCGATGTATGTATCACGAATCGACCGTACGTAAAGTGTACATGTGTACAAATACAAGTGTGCTTAACTTTTTGTTTAAAGTCGCATGGTATCATTTTGTTACATGAATTTGATTTTAAAAAGTTTGTTTATGAAAGTGAGATACAATTTAATGAATAAAGACTTGTAATAAAGAATAATTATAAAATGTAAGAACGGAGGAAGTGGAATTTCCACCAGTCATGTTGATTCGGAGCGACATGTCCCCAGCCCCGCACACTGTGATGAGATCCACATGCACGCACATTGCACGTAACGTAAGTACATTAACATTTTAGTTGGTAACCAACACCAGAGTTGTGCTTGGTGCACATAAAAATGCGAGGAAACCAGCTATTGGTGGTGTGGACAGCAGAGGGCGAGTATCGGATTTTCCTTTGGAAAGGCGTGTGGGTTTCGTGAAAAATTATCAGCGAGGGATACACTGTTTTCTTTAAAACTTGTGCTAATTATTTTCTTAAACTGAAAACCATGGTTTAGTCATGATTTTCTGAAATTGAAAATTTTTAGAAAAAAAATGGAAGGGGTGATATTCTCATGTTGCGGTGGGGAATGGGTAACAATTTTTAGACAGAGGGTGGGCAGTTTTTGGGCTGGGTGTTTGGATATGGAACACAATTTTATCAGTTTCTTGGGGGGACTTTGGTCTTGGAGAATTTTGTGGGATGGGGAAATCAAACAAAAGATTTCTTTTGTTCACCACTGTCCTAAATACTGTAGCACTTTTGGAGGCACTCGCTTGTGTTCAGGCAGTATGAGAGCTGCCACACAGAATTTCTACGTTGGGTACGGGAACCGCAAACACTCACTGTTTGTCTCTCTGGACACAAACGGCTCGATTCGGTGAGGGAAAACCACAGCGCTGTTCTACTGTACACGCATAAATTACGGAAGCACCTTTCAAAATTGAATGGACTGGCTGATTGACAAATTGCCTTCAAAAAAGCTTGTGCAAAATAGACAGATGACAACAGATTTGCACTCGGCTAGTGCACTAAAAATGCTCCTCTTAACCGAAATCTTGTAACATCTGACTTCGAACTACACATTTTTTCCCTCATAGGAATGTGCACAATTCAGTTGGGAAAGACAAATATGCTCGTCTAATCTGGAGTCTCATCTTACCCGAGCTGGTAGTACGGAGAGTCGACTGTACTTAAGTACAGACACTGTTGCTAAAAGGAAGTTAACAGCAGTATCAGGTAAGAGCAATTTAACAGAAGTACTTTTCCCACAACTAGCCACTCAATACATTTGCCAAACTGATGCATAATCATTTAATCATCAAGTTTTGCCCCTTACCTTTTTTAGCTCCAAGATATCATCATACATGTCCTCCTGGGGCTTGTAGTTGGGAACACCCTTGGAGTTCCTATTAAGTGGTTCTGAGGGAGACCATCAGGTATAGAAAATTTAAATGGTTGAATTTCCACACATTCTACCAGAAAATACACACAAGACCAATGGGCTACTCATATAAATGGATATACATGTACATGTTGACCAAATGCAGTCCATGCACACGTGCCCTCTTGCCAGTGACAAATAGAGAAGGTGAGTTAACATTTCCACATTAATAATACTGTGTGCTGAGGAGTTCTCCGTGCCTAACACACACAACCAACCTACACACACCCAGTTCACCCACGCAATGTGCTCCACAAAGACAAGAGCTTTGATTAAACTTTTTCTCTCGTTTTTCACATGAAAATCACTGGGTGCAAAAATGACATGTCTAACCCTGGCTCTGATAAAATCGTTGCACCCGGCAGGAAACGGTTAAGTAGAGACCCATCTTGTCCGTCCTCATAAAAAGAAAATATGGTAGGAATGATAGAAGTTGTGAAATAGAGGAAAACTGTTTTTGTTCTACCAGGTGTAAGTAAACCTTTTGTCTTAACTGTACCTTCCATTGTGTTGCCTCGTTGATGTCTTCGTGATGTCATGCCCAACACAGTCTCTTTCAGGTAATCACTACAGCTATCAAGGCCTGCTTTGGTAGTTCCAGCTTGGCCAGCGTAGTTGCTGCTCCTACCACTACCTGTTAAATCTGAACAGCAAGAAGACAATGTTTGAAGGGTAAGGTCTTGGCTCACGCAATCCACCTCTCAGGCTTTCAACAGTGTATGCAATTTATATTACAAATACAACAAGTGTCATATTATTAACAGAATTTTGTAGCCCGTGTCTGCCCTGACTTGAGCTGGTGGAAATCTTCTCATCTGTGTGACAGCACACATACTGTACATAGACATGTGTACAAAGACTGTGCATTCCAACATAAATTAGTTGCTCGTGCTCAGCTACATGTATCTAACGTTTAAGAAATATGAGGCACTGACTTAAATAAATTTCTTCTCTATTTTGTTTATGGAGTCCTGATTTAGAGAAAACATATTAAGAGAATTGTAAATTGATTGCACATCTATCTTGTAGTAGAATGCATTTTAAAAAAGACACCCTTACTCATGGTAGTGCTAGTCTAGATTTTGCACTATACATGTATTAAATTAACATGAAGGGGTTTCATCTGGCTCACACTGAAACAGGAATTAAATTTTATTCAAGGGAATATTTTCCAACTTGTAAAAAATTGTACGTTTTCTTCAAAGCAAACTACAAACTCGTACATTCAAATAAAATGGAAAAAGATGTTTAATTTGAAACAATCTTAAAAGATGAACGAAGAGCCGCTTCTGGAAATTATTTTACTTCTTTTATATCAGTATTTAGCTACAAGTATTAGCAAGTAGAAAAATGTAAATGTTGTATTTATGTCTATTTAATAAACATCCTTGTAACGTCAATACTGTAAAATCTCCTTCCCACAACAACCATCAAACCATCCTGGTTAAAAAGAAAATCTTGCATTCAAAGAAAAAGCTCCTGATGACTTTTATATGTACTGTACATACATGTAATGGACACAGAGGATATGTGGTCTGGGAACAGTACCCACAAGTGGAAAGGTTTTGTGCATGTGGGTAATCCTAGAAATTTGGGGTCCATTTTTTTGTCATGTCCCTGCCACATTTGACATATTTTCTAATTTCCAAGAGTGATGAATTAATGCAAACTACAGAACATTATTGTGAAAGTTCATTAATGAGGAGCTTGAATCATTGCCAGCACTGGTGATTGTTTGTATCTTTGTGCTGTGATAAATATGTTGAATTCTGTTCTTTGTGTAAAATGTGGTGGTGTCTGCTGGATATGAGAAGAGACTTTGCAAATTTCAAGACGAGGGTTTCTCTATCTCAGTGACAATTAATCAACGCTGAAAATGTTCAATAAATCTTGATACCTGTATGTGGGAGTATTTGGGTAAGCAATGATGTGTAAGGCTCTCCTTTATACTCGTTCAAGAATCTGGACCTGAACATCCATAATTCTGGAGGACCATATAACCAAACCAAATTCCAAAAATGTGCAGATGTATAATTTGTAAATTACATGTAAGATAAGATCTGCAACAGCAACCTGATTTTTCTTCTATTTACTCTGAGTATAGAGTCATCATAATGCATTGGAAATAACCTGATCAACCTGCAGGTCCCACCTGAGGTTATTCTGTACAATAATCCCTAGAAGTTTTAAAGATTAACTTCAAGTGCAACCCATTAACTTCCAACCGCACAGGGGGGATGGGATTATGCAGTAAAAATATCTGCATAGTTTACATTTAAGAGGATTTAATTTCGTATCATTTAAACTGCACCAATTCATGAGTTAAATTTAAGTAAAATCAGGTACACTGCATTCTTTAAGTTCATGTGAATATAACAATTTGAATTCTCCATACTCTCTGATAGCGAAGAGCCTGATATCGATTTGAGAGAAAATTATAAATAGGAATAATTGCCAGGTTCACCCATAACTCAATAAATTTTGTGACAACAGTCGTATTGTTAAACACGATCCTTATCAAAGTCGACTGCACAGAGATTGATAAATTGCCACCTCTATCAAGCTTCCTATGCTATGCATCATGTCCTGTGTATCAATAAGCTACATGTATATGTAATGAAAAATTGAATTACCGTTACCTTTTAGATTACTGAATTGTTTGGGACCAATTATACATCTAAGTTGCTGATAATCCTTTCACTTACAGAATCCTCAAAATACAGTTAGGGAATCGCGCCAACTCATAATTTTTATATTAAAACTTCAAAATAGAAATAAAATTGCTGACTATTGCACTTACATGTACTTTCTACATACAAAGCTGTGCAGCTGTTACAGATCTTTGACATGATTTTTTTTTTCACTTTTAAATTCATGTTTTGTTAAGTTCAAACTTTATGTTACCCATAACAAATGTATATACAGTATGTGCTGGGCAGTCCCATACACTGCTATTTGTAAGCATTTTATTACCCAACATGAAGGAACTTGCATTGACAGTGTGGGTGAAGCACATGCAGCTACATGTACACTGTATGCCCACATGTTGCACTAGTTCCTTCGCTAAAAATTGTGGAAATGACATCGACGTGATGGGAGCCAGTGAACCCTACCATGCCTGCAGGCTACATGAAGTGAATTATTTGTACGATACAATGTACATGTATATTGTGAATCTCGGCAACCGGAACATGGTACAAGCTAAACTATGAGAAAGGTACATGTACACGTATCTGTGAGTTAGTTCACAGAATTACTGACTACAACATGCTTTTTCTGTTTTGACATATTTGTTTCAGTCTCAGTGCCTGTATTTTCAGCATTGAGTAAAGTGTGATTTTCTGTTGGACTGTCACCAAGTGGCAGCCAGTCAATGTGGCAATGAAAAAGCCTTTTGCAAGTTAACTTTGACCCAAATCTCTCAGTTACATAAGAGATGCCTTGCAACAATACACTGTTCTCAATGGATAAGAAGGGCACAAAGGACCAGTCCATTCCAGGGATGGTGGTCGCCATGCAAAAGCTTGCCCTGAACCACAAGGTACATGTATAGCAAGAGTGTCTTTAGTCTGGGGAATTCAAATTGTTATGTTTATGCGCAATCAGATAACTCAGTGCACCAGATTTTATTCAAATTTAACTCGCAAATGGCTTATTCCATTTGCATTGATGTACCATTGCACTTTGCAAAAATCCAATGTCAAACCTTGTTGGTCATTGTATCAGAAACCATTTCACCATGCATCTAAGAGGGGGTCTTTTTGAAACATTGCATAAAAAACAGTCATTGAGAGCACTGCAAACAAAGACAAACACATGTACATGATGTACATACAAACAATTGGAGAACTGAGGTTATGAAACTGGAATCTACTACCATCATTTCCTAGTTCCTGATTGCAAAACTTATTCAGTCTGACTGCAGATCAACTGATCCAAAGATTCAAGTGAAATGGAATTAATTAGTCCACCCTGTTTGAAGGACATACCATTACATGTATTTTCCAAATAAAGCTTTTAACATGGAACATGAAGGATCATCAAAAGTACCAATGCCACTTTCAATGGTTCTGGATCGGTTTAACCAGTTCGGGTCAAAACTTCCTCTTAATAAAAAAAATTAAGCTAATTCCATTTTTCAGCCAGAACCACCCAACATGCAGATTTTTTGCTAAAGTGTAAAAAATCTAGTTCATGTAAAAGAACAATGCATTAGCCAAGGAACAAACATACATGTATTTGATGCTGATGCCACACAAAATCAATTACATGCATGTGGATGGATACTTCAAATGCGCACGTACATGTACTTGCCTGCATGATTTGGACTCTGTAAATGCAGAAAAGAAAAAAGTGGCATAACTTTGAACCATGTGTGAGCCTTGTGCCACAAATTATTGCCGCAGCTGTGCAATATACATGTACACGTACTTATGTCCATTTCCATGGATAAGTTGCATAGCTGTGGCACATTTTAATATTATCAAATTTCTTGGATGAGGACAAAAACAGCTCTTAAAACAGTTGTTCCTTGCCAATATAACAACAGTCATCAGACAGGCATTGAATCACCTCCGCCCGCCATTTAAAAACATTTTCTCATCTTTTCTAGTCAGAACAGGAGAGAAAATCTAGCAATTCTCTCACAGCTAAACAGGTTTTTCATTACCTTCTACAACGAAGTTTTGTTTCTTATATAAGCCTTGTTAAGTTTAGCAGTGATAAGGCTTAACTGAACACCATGAGTTAGGTAAATCGTTCATTTTTGCTTTGTTCAGCACAACTTATGCCAACTTAAACGGACTGCATACATGTACATGTAAGTTACGCTTTGATTTGCTGATTAAGTCGCGGACTTCTAGTGTGTAAGTTTTGTGAAATTGGTCTTATGAGGCACATGTGGCATAAGTGGAGTTATGCAAATTTATAATACTCAAAATGCATTTTGATTCTATAGATGTTCGGAGCAAGAGTTTATATGACAGTAGACATGGTAGAACATGAAAACAATATTTTTTTACATCGTAAGTGGTGTACTGCCCTTTTCAAATTTTCTTTGATTTTGTAGCTCCCATGATTTTTGACAAACTGTTTAAAACATAATGTGGAGGTCAGAAATCTGGACAAAATTCCTTCCCAAATATTTCCTGGAAATGACATTTGTAGGCCTACAGTAAAAAGCTTACATTTTACTTTACACAACAGAACACATCTGAAAATATAGTACTGGAAAACAACACAGAACAATTGGACTTCATTTCAAGTGATCAAGAACTGGAACAAATTTAGAACAAGGGCAACAACTGTGCATTTTTACCAAAGGTATCCTGTGGTTAGTGGATAATTCCAAAGGTGTGAGCAACAAAATTCACAAACTTAAGCTGTCAAAAGATTTAAGTCACAGCTTCACTAGAGGGTTTGGGTTAAAAGTGCACCTTGACCATTGTACATGCGTTTTATTGCTCTGAGCAGCGTTTCAGGTCAAAATAATGGCACGGTATGAGTTAAGTATAAAGAACAACAATGCTAGATTTCAGAATTCAGAATCAATCTTCACTAAAGGATAAAAAGACAATGAATATGTTCATACCAGAAGACTACTTTAACATGATCTGGCAGTGTCCACTGACATAGCCATCTGATGACTTTGTCAATGCTTTCAAGGAACACGTTTACATGTTTCAACTTCCAAATCATGTTGTATGCACAATGTCCAGCAAGTCTGTGAAGGTTGACCAAGTAATGGACTTCAGCAGTCTCAGTAGTTCATAGCCTGTGGGTGTAACCAATCTTGCTCCATGGCAGAGCCTTGCAGAATTGCACAATATGGTGTTACAGTAAGAGGTATCACACAAATATTGCATAAATGATTCCTACATGTATGAAGTGTCAGTGTTTGTTGTGCTTTGGTATTTGTATGACTTCAGTTTAAGAATGTGCCAAAACATCTTGTTTTCGCCAAAAAGTTTTTCTTGCCCAAAATGGGTGATTAAACACAAAGAATCAACTCACTTCCTGTACCAAGGCGAAGGCTCTGCAACCACAACTCCCTGGAGGATTGTTGAGTACCACTGCAGGATACAGTCAAATGCTTGCCTCTGTGTTTTGATGATGATGGCCTCTGTTGGTATGGCGATTCTACATGTAGTCACAAATTGTAAAAGCGGACGTAAAGTAGAACAGTGAGCGGTACTTCAGTATCCCGATATTCACATTTACATGAACAATACTCTCCCACTGACTCATCTAATTTGCTTGAAACATTCTTTTAAATATTTTAACATACTTAAGCTTTAGCTCGAATAACCTTTAATGGTATTCTAGATAGACTCCAATATATCAAAAATTCAGCATCAAAAGTCAGAATTTTACGGGTACCTAAATTGCAGATACTAAGAGCTAACTGATTTTTCAAGGGCAAAAACTAAAAACATGAGTAATAATTAGCCTTCACACCAATTTGCAGCATTCCACTTTTACTAAAAATTAATTTGTCAGCCTTAAAAGATACCATTAAAACAAACAAGGAATTTGTGAGTACCAAAAAAGGTATAGACTTAAAATAAAGTGGTTAATTGGGTTGTGTTTGTCATCCAGAACAACTGATAAGAGCAAGCATGCTGCACAGAACTGAGCCTGTTCACTGTTGCCCGCAATCCAGCTTGTCGCGCTGATTTGACCCAGATACGACGCGTGGTCTTGGGCTGTTCAGTACTGGATTTTGGTGCCGGCCTAACAACTTGATTAATTAACTTGACTCTGGATGAATATTCAGGCATGCAACACTGCACAGCATCCATACGTTTCCATGGAGAACACCAACATTAGTGTCACGCTACTGTACATAAGAGACTCATCCATTTCATATCTATAGATTCATATATTTGATGAGTGCCACTTTCTTTTATATCTTGTACATGTATAGTATCCCTTTTAATATAATGCTTAAAGACAAAGTATACATAACTACTCATGAAAAAATCTATTAACTATCTTTTTGGTAAAAAAGCCATGCTTTTATGTTAAATCATCTTTTCAGAATAAAGTAAACACCCTCTTCAAAGAGCAAAACTGTTGTTGTTGCTAATAACATTCAACTGACTGATCAAACTGCCCCTAAAACAAATACATGTATTCATATAATCGGGACTCTTAGCCAATCATAGTGCTCTGTCCAATTTTGGTAGCAAGCCCTGTATGTGGTGCACAGAAGTGCTTGTGGATTGTTCAAGTCAGTAATGGGACACCGCCAAACTGGCATAATTGGGGAGTGAGGTTGCACTGACCGTTCATGTGTGTTATTAAACTGCACCGCATATGCATCGCGAGGAAGGTGGACTATATCCAGCCAATTACCAACTTGATTTCAAGTCTAAAAAAGGTACAGCACCGAGGCAGTCAGAGGCTACCGGTACATGTACCGATACATGTACAATGAGAGAAATATTACAGATATCAAGCCGATAAGTTACTTTCTTTCATGTGGTACATGTAGGTAAAGACGTTTCAAGAATTTTTTTTCAGGCAAATTTTAATCAAGTCACATGGAAGATGCCCTGACAGAATGATCTCACACGCAGAATGTACAGTAACAGAATTTGGATTAAGAGTTTGTATCGATTTTCACATTATGCAAAAAGAAGGCAAGAAAAATTTGCTCATCAATATGGCATATTGCTTGATGTAGGCAGAAACACCAAACTTGATCATTTACATGTACCTCAAGATATATGGAAACATCTGATGCACCTTCAGGTTAACAGGTGACCCTCCCCCATAAGGTATTCACGGCAGGGTGAGAAAACAACGGCAAATTCAGGTGTGCTCAGTTGAACAGCATTTAAGTAACCTTCCACTGAGAAAATGGAGTCTGTTTGGCAAATCTGGGAATCTTGTCTCCCCCCTCCCTCTAATCCAACCTGAATGCCAAGTCCATGTGGAAAAAGGCTACTGTGTTGGACATATGACGGATATGTTTTAAATATGTCCACTTTTATCATCATAATTATTATTATTATTCCAAAGACACCATCTATGCCTTGATCTACAGGTACACTGTACCTGACCAAAAGCATTCCCTCACCAGCAAAGACAACAGGCTGATTGAGAATTATTGAATCAGGCTCAAGCACATGCCTGGTGCACACATGAAAATTGTAAGTAGTGTACAAGCACATTGGAACAGAATTTGGCCAACAATCAATTTTAACAAACACACCTCTTACACGTACTAGTAGCTACCAGCTACCAAATTTCATAAACGCGTGTTCCAAGTGAGTGTATTTCCAAATAAACAAAACTATTGATATGATAACGATAACCTACCGGTACATGCCCAAGACATTACAGCTATGCTTTCCATGCTGAGAAAGGGGTTAAAAGATTACTTCCCGAGTCACATTATGGTAGCTTTTCATAACACTTACGTGGTTTTTTGGATCCTGCCTTCCTTGGTGTGCCCCTTGGGGCACTCTTAGGGCGCACTGACAGTGGGCTTACACCTGATTCCCTTGATTCTACCCACAGTTCCTCTTCAGAAAGATCAGAAAAGGAATCCTCTGTATAAAATGATTCCTTGTCCAGAAAAATAAACAAAAAAACCATTAAGAATTTTTAATAGGTAATTACAACATACTTAAATAAAATTAAAATTGGGCACTATGAATTCTGTTTTTTGCATGTTTAAGAACCAGTTTTCTCTCAACCTTCTCAAAGCCCAATTATCGCAAAATTTTGAAAGTATTTTGTTCGAAAAGTTCTAACAGGCTTTGTGAAAATTGTCTATTATATGTATTTTGTATAGACAGCCAAAGTTTGCAGAAAGTTCATTCCTGTCTAGTAACAGGTGTCATCTCAAAGTGCCTCCCTCCACCTGCAATAAAAGGATTTAAAAAAAACATGACCAAGACATGGCAAGGAGTACCAGTCAGTCTTTCATTAGTCATTTTTTATTTAAACAGTAGTCAATGTAGAAGTGTGAACACTAAACAATATGAGCAAAGTGTCTGTCACAGCATCAGGAGTAAGGGACTAATGAACTATGTATCAGTTGTCATTCTTTGCTAGCATGGTGAACAATGAGGGTCAAATAAATGATTTTAAAGATTAACAATTTTGGGGTTGAAGACTCTTTACATGTATGTTTGTAGAGGCTTAACCCAGGTTGGACAATGTCTACATTACATTGCGACTAACGTCCAGGGTATGAAAGTCCTCCTACTATGCAAAATTTTTTTCAACAGTTTTTCTCGCATTTTTACCTGACAAAGACAGCTCAAAATGTTGTTCACAAGTGTTTATATCCTGAATTCCATAAATGCTGAGTTAAAATTACTAAATATGCCCGCAAACAACTTATTTTGCAGGAAATTCTGCAAAACTCCACGCTTCCCATCACAATCGTTAACGACCTACATGTACGTTCGTGTGGTAGTATGCATTTGCACATGAGTGAAATGGCCTCCAAGCCCAGCCCACATTCTGTCAGTTATGCATTTGTCTGAAGCTACATGTAGGTCTTCACTCCATTACAAATACATGTACATGGAGACGTGCAGACAATCGACCTACATGTACACGTAGCCGTATCTTTGGAAGCCCATTCGGACACAGCCTTATCTGTGACTTCTTCACGCCCACAGCTCTTCCACGCATGCATAAGGGCACTCGGTTCCTATGCATTTCGTGCATGTGTGAGTATGCGTGCTAGATGAACGTGTATATAGATCTTTAACGAATTGCAGTGGGAAGTATGGAGTTTGGCAGAATTTCCTTCGTACCTTAAATGTATCTTTACAATACATGTACATACTGTTCAACCTTTGTGAATAATTTTAATGCCATGAAATTATTCAAAATTCAAAACTGGTGGAGTCCAGAAATGGGAAAACTTCAGCAGAGTGTACCCTATTAATGTGGTGGTGCAGTTAATAAATATGAGGAAATCTCACATATAAGAATTTCTTTGAAGATGATAAATTCTGATTATTACCAACACTCACATACATGTTCAAGTACCAAACTACAATTTTATGAGAAAATTATTTTCTTATTTTGGGTGCATTTTTAAAAAGTTGTGCACTTGAAAAAAGTCTGAAAATCAGGCCAAAATAGAATTTCACAGGAACTGTGTTGTGGGTACCAATTCAGGATCTACATGTATCAGGTTTGGGACTCAGGCTAACTCTAGTGATGTTACTAGATTGTATCGCTACATCTATCACTTGATCAAGCAAGGAAGATATCATTTTTCAGATATCATTTTGACAGCTGTCAGATGACCTCAATCTTTTCACTTGTCTAAATCTTCTGGGTCATTTCATGTCAAATCACCCAGAAAGCAAACAAAGATGTGGAGTACAGTTGATACAAGTATTTTGTAAGAGCTTGTTGGGTTGTAATTTTCACTGAAGTTCATCTCCAGGTACCAGTAACTTAATCCACGAGGTTTAGTTCAAGGTCAAAGTATTGGTCAAAAGGTCCTAAATTCAAATTGTTTTTACATAAAATATAATGGGAAATTTCTTTGGATTCTTTACACTATCACCTCTCTGAAGATACCAGCATCAACAAATTTAGCTAATTGAAAGGGGACAGAGTCATTTAAAAAATCATAGTTAAGCTTATTTTTGACCTAAATTGGCCAAAACTTGGTCCAACCGCGCTAAAACTTGAAATGTCAGCTTTTTCATCCAAAATTACCTCTTATACCTAAATGAATCACTGGGTGATTTGACATGGAATGACCCTTTCCATTAAAGTGCATCACTGAGATTTCTCCACTAATCTTCCCAGGTAGTGTTGAATTTTGTACCATCATGTAATATCGTTGCAGTATCGTGAAATTTGAGTTCAAAATATATGTATTCCAAGCAAGGTGACAAAAGGTGAAAAATTGAGATAGGGCCTAACTAGGGACTGCCCATGTACATGTACATTGTATCTGTACATGTACATGTACAATGAGTCTAGAAATGGCTCTAAACTCCTCCAATGATTTTCACCCCAACTTCGTCAACATGGAAGAAACATATCTTTTCCATCAAAAATCTCTACACACAAATCTAGCTGCTCTCTGCTGAACTGCTTCCTGTTTGTTATTGCGATCTTGACGGCACATGTATGGGTCCTTGTTGCTGGTGCAGTATTCTAGTTTAGTTCTAACCAAGGTTTTATGAGCAGTCTCTTTCACCTTAGCTGAGCAGCTGCAAAGATTTCTACAAAGTAATCTGAGTATCTCATTTGTCTTTGAAGTGGCATTACTTGTGCATGTATGTGATACAGAACCTGACATATGTGCACTGTGTGATGTATGCAAAGTACATGTAAGTGATGTGTTTGGATCATTTTCGTCAGGAAGATGAGAGGGTAGTGACAAAACTCCAATTTTTTTTTGGAAAGAGTCAGTCCCATGGTCTTAAATAAAACCATGCATTGCTACATGTAAATATAGGTCATCAGATAAAGAGATGCACATCAGCTTAGAGGGCATGGGGGGAAATTTGATTCAAAAACTGGATTTTTTAAACATACATTAAATGTACCTGATTTGACATTCACTGGGCTGCATAAAAAAACTATAGCATTAAGAACCCAAAAAAGTCCTGGGGTGGAAAGTCACAAAGGGTAGTGGCTTGCAGCTCTACATTAGTTCAGCTTCTACCCTTTTGCAAGATTAAAATGACACAAAACTTAGGGGGTCCCCTTCATCTGCCAACAGGATTTCGAGTTGGAGAGTGAATTAATCTTTCTTTCAGTAAATCCAGAGTACTTACAGAACTCCAAGTCGCTACTCTGTGTGACTTGAGGGTTTTGACTTGTAATGGTTCGTAATGCTATGAACTTCTAAATGCAGCCCCAGCAATGTCCCTTGTTTGCAGGTCAAAATTGTAATTTCTCAATCAAGTCTCTCCCCCCCCCAAAAGCCATCAAAATTACATATACATGCAAGTCATAACTCTTTAAAACCCATGGGGTATAGATTTTGGACCGTGTAACCTTTGGCCATTCACAAGATGCTTCACACACTGCACATATATGCATAAGTGTATGTAACATCATGAAAACCCGATATCAGGTTGAACGTTTTGAAAGCAGGGGAGTACAGTGTATGGTAGGGCAAAGGCTCCACGTCATGTATGTCGTGCTGTAGAGCTGTTCACACACTTGTAAATGGGTGTGACAAAGCTCAGATACTAGATGTTCACGATGCTGCACATGTGCAAACCCCCTTACACATTTCTAGCCCCCTAAACTGTCGCCCATTTTAAACCTGAGTGCTAATCAAAATCGGTCTAATTACTGTCAACACACAATCAACACCTCTAAAACACTTTCAAAATTAAAAGAAGCAGCATTTGACAGTGAATTTTTTTTAACCAAGACAAACTGGCTTAACTACAAAAGGTCAGACTCTTGAAAATTGCCAGTTTTAGTTCACAAACGTTGCCTCCTCTGAACAGCTACAAAGTTGGCAGCCATGTTGCTCAGACCATACCATTACACCAAAGGGGTAATATATAACAAAATAATCAACATAACTTGCATTGGATGGGGAATTTACCTGTTTCCCCCACAAGTCTCTCATGTGTTTTCGCTTATTTCTGTAATCATTTATTCACACCTTGAAGATGAAAAATTAAAATGTGCCCATAGCTTTATTTCTGTAACATTTCTGCCATACAGTACTCCTATTTGTATTACCCACATACCCATACCAAAATGGTACAGTCCAAGTTCTGTCAGAAGGCAAAATGGCAGGAAATGACTATGCTGCTTAGAGACAATTTTTTTCATGTGACATACATGTACTCCATTTTCAAACCACTGAGAATTGTTGTTTAGCCCAAATATATGTCAATAGTTCTCTTCAGCTCTTTAGCTGATTGTATACAGCATTTTGGCCAAGTGAAGATGGTGTGTCAACCCTAACTGCCCAAAACCTGCCATACTCCAACGGCAGGTTTTGTGAGGTTTTGGCAGGTTTGGTACCGTACCTGAGGAACTTGTTGTTGAATTTTGTGAGACTTGGGATGAAAGGCCCAGGGAGAGGGTGTTGGATTCTGTGTGAGTTGGGACACACAGGGTTCATTGTGTGCAGTGTCTGGCTTGCTGTACCAATTGTTGGACTATGCTTGATTTTGTCAGGTTTGGTACTGTTCAGTGCAAGTCATCCTATACTGCATAGACCCATCCATACCATATCACTCAAACTCCAACGGGCTCATTCTGTTGGAGTTTATCAGGTTTGGTACACTACCCTGCATGTACAAGTACATAGACAAGTACATGAACCTGTTGGATTTTGTGAGGTTCAGTATGCTTTCTAGTGCAGCAGCCTAGGGGGTTAGGGTTAATGTTTCTATCATGTGTTTACGGTGATTAGTAAGGCCCATTCAAAATTAAATAAAATTGGAGGCGTCCACAGGCCAAGGCCTATCAATATGGAACTCTTTCCTTGCATTTTGAGCCTGAAATTTGAATACCCCCAGATCTGTTGAGTTCAATTGTTCAACATTTGTGGGAGCATAGCAGCAATGGAACCCCACAGTTCTGGGGGTTAAATTTGCAGTGTGAAGTTAGTAACAACTTACATGTGCTTATTCCTCATTTGACATTCGACATTCAATGTTGAACAAGTAACTGTTTGATATTCAATTTTGATTATTGACATTGGATGACTGCTGAGGATGTACATGTAAATCCTACAAACAATGGGTGCAAGGGACAAAAGACAAACTGCACCACCTACATTTGAGGGCACAAGTTTGATCAAAAAAAAAAACATACCCGGGTTGCAAGGAGTCGTCGCTGATTGAGGAGAACAAAGAGATTGACTCAATGTAATCTCCAGGAAGGGCATGGGGTTTGGGTATTCTATGGGGTGATGCGGACATCCGGCACTCTTCCAAAATGACAGGTAGCAACCACACCGCACACAGTTACTATGACAACGTATGCGTGCACCAGCCAGTCAAAGAATTGGGTTACACAATCTTTTCTTTGTTCAGCACACATGTACGTGAGCACTTGTTGCAGTTATTTTCATCGGCTCAGTCTGGTTGCTATCCAGCATTTTGCAAGAGTCACAGATGTCTGCGCCGCGCCACAGAATACCCAAACCCGTGCCCCACCTAGACATTAAAACCATATCTGATCTCACTGTTCTCAATGCAAAACTTCCAGATGTCTGTGCCACCCCATTTTGATTTGAAAAAGTGTGATGTGATGCATTCACTTTCCTGTCTCGTTTGCAAAGAACTCCAACAATAAGGATTTAGTCAAAGCCATTTTGACCCTGGAAAAGTGTGTTGCCCTGATTAAAATGGAGGCAGCTAAAGTGTAAAAAACATTTCAGAAATAAGTTTAGACCCACGGCATGGGCTTGATGTATATTTCAATTGACTGAAATAGTTTCGATGAAAACAGCAGATATACATGTATATAGGGCCATGTAAAAAAAAATTGGTGATCATCCCCGCCTGACCCTCCTAAATGCCTCCGACCCATTCCCCCCCATGGGAGATGGGGAACTGCTGAAAAATTACACGAGAAACGATCCCAAGCTTACCCCTCAGTCTGAGACCACATGTAGTTCAGAGGCTGTTCCATTTACTGGACACGCTAGGAAAGGGCAAAGCTCCATTCAATTTAAGAAAAGTGTAGTAAAACGAACAGCACTACTGATTAATCACACACTGCCTCATCCAAATTATTAGCTGCGGCTGCGGCTGCATGCACAAACAAACGGAAAATTAAGCAGCAGGATTGGTAGTGGCTACCATACCGGTAGGTACAGTGCCTGCATAATTTCAGGCAAAAGCCAATGAATTTTGACATGGCCTAGTTCTCTGAACAAACGACTGTGGGAACATGCTTCCCTCTTCCACATGCCAACAGCGTGTACTGACATCAGTTTTGAGTCGGTTGCAAAAAATCACAGCTAAAGTATTTAAAAATTTCTAGAAACTAGGCCTACTAGAAGTCTCTTTCTTGTGCAGAACTTTTGCATGTTTTGAGACCGGCCAAAGCAAACTTTTCCTCCATGCTTGAAGCTGAAGTTGAATGATAGGCTAGGCAGATTACTTGATCATGGAATTACACCTTCTCTACCAAATTGTCCCGTCAAAAAGCTGTCCTACTGCAACCGCTCTCCTTCAAAATTGTCAAAGATGGTTTTTAGAACAAGAAGGGCACATTTTTACAAAAAATCAGACGTTTTAGTTTAACACACTAACCACTCATTTTTCACGTGATAACATGAACACGGCACCTACGTGTGTCCATTTAAATGCTTCATTCATGTACACCAACATGTACATGTACAGTACTGTGCATAAACAATTCTTGGCTTGCAGCACTCAATCTTGGTATATCGGCTGGACCCATTGCACACGTGAATGAGGTGGGACATCACAACCGCTGCCTACTGTGTGCATGTGAAGTGCATTACTGTGCAATGAACGCAAGGTATTCACACCCCATTTCTGAAAATGGTTGAGCCGATATAGGCCTACTGCCCACGAGCATCGTGTACAATTTTATTACATGTACCTGTAACCAAGTGCATGTCATCACATGGAAAACGAGCTATTGATGTGTGCAATGTCAGAATTGTGCCACGTAAAAAGAAGTAGCTCAACAGGTCCGAAGTGAGCCTTGTGTTCAATTTTTAAAATGCAGTCCAACCTTGTTAACAAAAGAACTGTTAAAACAAGATTCGGCTAACATATTAAGGAAATGTTTAGGTCCCATTTCTTTGTTTTTACTGGTTTTTTTTTTACAAGTACTAAAGTAAATACAAGGTTCCTTTATAATAAGGTAATAGACAAAGTCCCAAGGACCTCTTTATAACAGGGTTCAACTATACTAGTAAAAGTATCTTCTTAACTTGTCGCGAGATGTTTTTAGTCAGTGTTAGTAGCACTGAATTTTGAGTCTCCAGAACCAAACTCGAAGCAATCATCCTGGCCCAAGTGCACAGACAATTCAGACTTAACCCCTTAACGACAGGAATTTCTTTTCGAAAGCCGACTCCAGCCTCCCTTGGCCATGAAGGCCACCTGCCAAACCGCAAATTCTCGGTTGGTGGCCCTTCGCCTCATGCAAAGCTCCTCAAAGCCAAACAAGGAGTTGGTGAGGATAATCCTCCTGTTTGCTAACAAGTATTTCACCGCAGCAAAATACTTCACAAATCAAGTATTTTCTCAACACGGAAACACTTCACAGGCTCAAAGCATTGAAACTGGTCTCATCAGACTCGCAATGTTCCAACTCTACTTCTCAACACACTTTCAGGGTTTTTATACTCTACAAATCTACTATATTAACCACTTGCTGCTGGGTGGATTTTTCTTGAGCAAGGCAAGATGCCAGGTCATTTTCAAGATTTTCAGTTTTCAAATTCTTCAAAAATTCATCATTTCATTTAATGGCCGTTTATACCAAAATGAAGGACTCTTTGGGCACTATTCTAAAGCTGACAGGTAAAATTCATTGACTCCTGAATATTTCAGCCAGGCCGGTAGCCTTGGAAAAAGAGCCCAGATCGTACGCTGTTATGTAAGATTCTTTTGTTCCTGAAACCAACAAAGTGCACTACTGACCTCTTTTCAATAGGGGCCAGATTAGCGTGCAGCAGTGCTGTGTGGCTCATCGCTGCAGAGCTTTTGTCCCCGGTAGTAATCCACTCACTCTAAATGCCTCAAACCGTGGTATACTGTTTCAAAACATGGCTGGATTATCTCCACTACTGAGAACAAAAAATGTCCGTAATGCCCAGCAGCTCAGTCTTTTGTGCTGAGCACGGTCTTTTGTTACAAGGCCCAACTCTTTTGTCCCTGGTCCGGGCTCCCTGGCTCTGCATATAAAGCCTATGCACTCGAAAACGGGTCCCCTGGCAGGTAGTGGTTAACATAGTTACTGAATAGAAGTCACAAGTAAATTATACTGATGGATTTAAATTTGTTTCCTTTGATATTGTTTCATTGTTCACAAATGTACCTATCACTAAGGCTATAGACATAATCCTTCATCAAGTCTATGACAAAAACCTGATATCCACTGATTTAAAGAAGAACACCCTCCGCAAGCTACTGAGGGACACTTGCACCAAAACCGTATTCTCATGTAATAATGAATTGTACCAACAGACTGATGGCATTTCCATGGGATCACCACTAGGACCAGTCTTAGCCAATATATTTATGACCGAACTAGAGGAAACAATTATCCCTAAGCTTGAAGATGAAGGTATTATCAAGTTTTACACATGCTTTGTTGATGACACACTTATCCTTGCTAAGCCTGTAAACTTTGACAGAATCCTGAAAGCACTGAATTCATTTCATCGGAATTAACAATTTACATTTGAATCATTTGAAGGAACTAGCACTGTTCATTTTCTTGATCTTGAATTTAACTCCTGTGAAATGGGCATTTATCGTAAGAAAACACACACTGGGCAGTATGTTCACTTTGATAGCTTCATCCCCTGGAAGCAAAAAATCTCCTGGATACGTAGTTTATTTTCTAGAGCCCATAAGATCTGCACTCCTGGACCTCGTCTTCAACATGAACTGAACACACTTAAGCCGTACATGTCCTGGAATGGGTTTCCGCTGCATACAGTCAACCGCATCTTTAAGAAACTACACCAAAACCTGTCTAAAGCCGATTCACCCCAAATAAATGAGGATGCGGACATAGCCAAAATCTGGTTATGGCTACCTTTCACTGGAAAGGTAGGCCAAAACATAGTCCATAGATACATCAACAAGATTAATCAACACCTCACTAAGAATGTCAAAATCATAATTATTTGGAAATCTAAGAAAGTGATGAATATGCTGCCAACTAAGGACCTGACTCCCAAAGAGTACTATAGTTCTGTTGTATATCACTTAAAATGTCCAGGTTGCAACAACGATTACATTGGTAAAACTGACAGATGTCTAACCAACAGAATCAAGGAACATTCAACCGGGCCCAACAGTGTAATTTTTGACCATATATCATCATGTGAAGGCTTTCACCACATCCTGGGGCTACTTAATCTTCCTATTCTTCTGGATACGGGCAAACAAGACAATTTTCAATTTTCCACCTACCAGTCATTGATACTTAGCAACACTAGCGTTATTGATTATTCTACACATTGGCTGGAATTGTTATTTAAGGAAGCTTTAGCCATCAGTCCCTACAAGCCATCTCTAAACACTGGATTAAGGGCCTCCAAAGAGCTTGCTTTGTTTGGCTAACTCTGTTTATTTCCATTTATGGGATGATTCACCTCACTTCTCCTTTGTTACATGTACCTTACTGCTGGCCTCCTAACACCTTGTTACCACTGGTTTATAAGATGATGCTGTCTGTGAGCCATTCAATTCTTTGTTTACTGTTTAGACTCTCTGATTGGCCAATTACTCCCCCTCTGACTCATGTTATAAGGTTACAACTGCATGGTTTATCTCATTCCTGAAGATGTTCTGAATAAAGAACGAAATATTGAATCAAACATGGCTTTCATTAGTCTTTATGGAGTCTGCATAATATTGAGTTATTTTCCCACTTTTGGCACACTTTTTCACAATTTGTGAAATGAAAAGGAATTCCCTGGGACATGTGGGAAGAGAAAAAATGTGAAAATTTTTTCCCATTTTGGTGTTAACTTTCATCGCGATGTACTGTACATGTACGTGTACAATGTAAATAAGTACCTCCAGAACAGATAGCCACGTACAAACTCGCATACACACAGTTTGGCTGTTTCAATTAAGCCAACTTACTCAGCCATCACAGCTGTTTGTACAGCCAAATGTCATACATGCCTAAATGAAGTTAGATGTCTGATGAGGAGGCTTATCAAAGTTATGTCTTCATTAAAATGGTGAAATTCCCGAGTATTTTGCCTATCCACACTACTGAAAATCAGCAGCATGTAATCTCAATCACTTCAATCTCAATCTCAGCTTGACCAAAGGCAACACTCTTATCTGCCTATAGACCTTTTCCTTCTTGCTTTCCTGTTACCCACAGATGAAAACCACACTGTGTCCTGAACTTGGTCAATGTTATGAAACAGTTACTTGCTCGATGGTTACCCCAGAACTGTGCGCCATGTACAGGCCGTTGCAGTGTGAACGATGTCTGTTGAGCAAGTGCCATCTCGCACATGGCTCGCGGCGATCTTCGGTGCAACGCGGGCTCACATGCACTCAGATCCAATGGCTGTTGCTTGTTGTTCATGTTATTTGGGCGTAAATAATGAGGAACCCTATGATTGATCAATGTGACCCCCATAACTGATGCGGGTTGAGCGTGGAGGCCATTTTGTGCATGCCCAAAATGCGTACTACTAGACGAACAGGTTGTTCACGAATCTCGACGGAAATCGTGGAGTTTCCCAAAATTTCCTGCAAAATATGTTGTCCACGGGCGTACTTAGTAATTTTAACACAGCATTTATGGAATTTAGGATACAAAGCACTTGTGAACCATATTTGAGCTGTCTGCGCCTGGTAAAAATGTGATAGAAAAAGTTGAAAAAGATTTTGCATTGTAGGACTTTTATACCCGTAACCCTGGGCGTCAGTTGTAGTGTAAAAGAAGACAACGTCCAACCTGGGCTAGGCCTACTTACATGTACATGTACTCAACATTACACTGAATGTCAAACTGACATTGACATGAATAACAATTATTTGAACCAGAAACAACTAGGCCTAACTTCACATTTACAAAATTTAAATGGAAAACCTACCTCGAGATCAACGTCTTCAATAGTGGGCATTTTACTCACACTAGTCTGTCTTCTGCTGCCTTTCGTGTTGTAGACTTGGAAACAACGAACTTCTGAACTTCAGGCTCCTGCATTTACATCATACATTTCATAATTAAACTTAAAATATAGATGCAAAACAAACGACTGCATGCATGGTGCCGCTTAGACGCATAAACAGGGCCCTACGCATACTCCGTTGTCGATATACTATATGTATATCGACACAGGAGTAGACCTTAGCCCCTTCGTAAGACCCTTTTTACGGCCGTCCGGGTACCGGTTTGAGGCACGCCAACTCGCGTGACTTTGCCAAGGCCCGGCCAAAAGCATGCAAGGCGAGCAAGTACAGTGCAGGGCATGACATTTCCAGGATTGCCACCGAATTTCTCCTATTGAAAACAACAGCCAAGTTCTCTTGCCCTGATGTAATCTACGTGAAACTTACACAGATTATCTAAAGTCTCGCGGAAAATTGGAATTTGTTTACTAACTGCGAAGCAACAAAGAACAGGCAAGACAGGGTTACTGATTGGAATTTGGCCAAGCCATAGACAAATGGCGCCCTCTGTTGACCATCTTGTGACCGCAAGCATGTCGTCTGGATACCACACCCGCCTGATTCTGACTACTCTGCGGTTGCACAACACTAAATACGCACCCGAATGCTTCTGCGCGCGAGCTCATTATTATTTTGTGATCCCAAGAGATTTTTATGATAAGACAGATTTTGCACTTTTTCTATGGGCGCCCATTTGGTGTTGTGCAACCATAGAAAACAGTACAAAATCGGACCGAAATAGCGCCGCCTGTAGACTCTCGTGAAGAGGTTGGCCCCCTTTTTTTTCACTGGAAATTCAAGATTATTGCTAGAAGATCACTTTTCGTTTTAATTTTATGGGGGTTAGCAACGTGAATTTTGTTTTATTTGCCTTTTCACAAAGATACCCCTAAATAGTAGTCAGACTGTGAGCTCAGCTCAGAATGTATCCGCCTGTCTCTATCCAAAATAAGCCCGCAATTGGGGGCTTTTTCAGTGGATGAAATACCCTGGGACTGGAAACTTTCTGTTCCAAATTTGGGATTTATAGAAATATTTCTATGATCCTTCCTGATTATGGCACGTCTTATTGTAAAAGACCCGTGGGATCACAAAATATTAATGAACTCGCGCGCAGAAATCCAACTTGACGATTTGGTGGAATGTACCCATAGGGCCCGTAAGATTCGATCATGAAAAATGGTATCTATTGGTATCATCCGTCTCTAAGGGCGCCCCCTATTTCCACCAGTTATGAGGCTAGGCGACGGCGAGAGAACGATGCAACGGCGCGACACGACGGGACAGCACGACGGGATGATACGACGCAACGGCAAGACGGCAGGACACGACACCACACCAACGGTTGTGACAGTGTGTGTGCCGTCATCTTCCAGCGTCAACTACGGTGGTTCGGTCACGTTCTGCCACGGGGATGGCCGAGGGTCGTCTTCTTCGCAGACTCTTTTACGGTGAGCTTTCCTCGGGATGCCGTAGCGTTGGTGGTCTGACGAAGCGATTCCAAGACCACTTGAAAACTTCCCTGAAAAAGTGTGGCATTCCTCCTTCAGATGTTGAGCGGCTTGCCAGTGACCGGCCATCTTGGCGCATGATGTGCCACAAGGCGGTGAGGACCTTCAAAACCACGACCGTGAGGGGCATCGCCGCCGGAGGCACGAGCGCCAGAGCCGTGGTCCCTTGCCCCCTGTCGACAGCTTCCCCTACCCTACCTGAGGGGGAGGCGATGTGCGTCCGTGTTTGGTCTATGCAGTCATGAAAGGGTCCACCAGAGGCGCTGTTACCGTCACTGACTTAAGTTATTTACCTATCCATAGAGAGAAACACTAATCACTAACCATTTAATAATATAGCTTTCGGAAAATTTCGGAAAATGTGTGATCTAATTTGTAAAATAAAATTTCGATTTAGCGTAGATTTTCAAAACGACTTTAAACCTGGTTTCACTTTCGCAATAACAAGCACTCGACTTCGTTTTGCATCTTCAAATAAATGAATGTGCATTAGGCCCTACGTTGTGTTAAATAGAAACGGGGATTTAAATGTTGTTCTATTTCGCTCGAAAACGAATGCTGCTAATTCTAATTCACTTACACATTTCCTGAAATTTGCCGGGAAAACCTACAATAAGGGAATAATTCTTCCAACAAGCGATGACGCATCAAAACAATTTCCTAATCACGTGGAGCCATAATTGCATTCAGCCCATCCGTTTCCCTTGCATAGCGCCCTCACTAGGCTGGAGAGAACAAGCGCAAGTTTGGCCCCCGACACTTGAGTATAGGAAACCCTCTGGTCGGGGTTACGTATGGGATCTTGGCTCTGTATTGGTTGACTTTGCGTGGGGGGGGGTCGTCGTGTGGTAGGATGGCTCTGTAGAGGTGCTGGTCACCTGTTCCATCTTGTCATTCACTGGCTTTTTAGCATGTTGTTTTTTATACCCGTCATCTGATTGTTGTGTCATGTCAAATGTTTTATGTATTTTTTCCCTTTTTTGTCTTGTTTTACAATAGCCAGCGGAAAAGTGTAATGAAATAAGATGAAGCCTTTATTTTCGGGTGAAGGAAAGAGTTGCTGTGGAGGTTTCTGTCTGTGTGGGCATGGAGCTATCAAACACAAGGAGTCGGCACATACAAAGATCAAAAGGGTCAGTGATGGCCACCGGCGGCACTGCACGTGCTGCAAGGACAAAACAAATTCCGCGCCGCTTGCGGGCTACAAGCAGTGCTCAGAGTTGCATTTGCAAAGGATCGTAGGTTCCGCGCATGCGTGTCTACAACACTTCCACATGTTCAACAAGGCCGCCTTGACACGGAAACCATCGTCATCGGATACTTAAATTTCGATAATTTTAGTGATTCTTCTGATATTCCAATGGCAATGAAAGTATGGTCATGTCTTTATATCCCAAACATCTCTCTCAACAATAAAGAGAATTACTAACTAATACAAATTCTCCAAAAATACGCACAAGAAGACTGAGAGAATGTAGCTGGTCCAGAGTAAAATAAAAAACAAAAAACCAAGGGAAGATTCGTCGTCCTTTCTGTCATTGTCCACAACTGTCTCGGCATGAAACCTCACTATGTTGTCAAATGCATTCCTGCAGCACGTTTATACCTTCTTTTAACCGTAGGAACCACTAGGATTGCGACTTATGATATAAATATCGCAGTTCATATTTGGGTATTTGTTCTCTACCGCCGGAAACGCAAAATGTCATAACTGACTTTAAAAACGTCCGACTTTTGCCAAATAACCATCGCTGATTTGGAATTTCGAGCGCATCTGCGGAGATAGCTCGCTGACTCAGAGGACTACTAAAGAGGACTGCAAATCTTCTTTGTGTATCTTTTCCGGCATTTATTTAGTATGCCGCAGCGAAACACGTGTGAGTCTGTGGGTTACCAGCTACGTGACATGTGTCGATCACTGTATACAAAGAATGTCTAGGGGCTTCAACATTGGGGCTGGTAACAGCGCTTTGTCTATGGAGCCGACCGGAGCAGTTAATCAGATTACGGTCTGTTGGTAATTCGTTCTGACTCTTTGTCTTTGATAGCTCCATGGTGTGGGTAGGCTTTCAGTAGATGCTGCGTGTGAGAGTGCCATTTTGTTTTCTGGAAACTGCAACATCAAGGAAGGGGATACTGCCATCTCTTTCTTCTTCTATGGTAAACTTGATGTTGCTCTGGAGGGCGTCGAGGTGTTCTGCAGGTTGGTTGCTCTGTGCTGCCAGATGACAAAGGTATCGTCGACATACCTGAGCCAAACTCAGGGTCTGTGTTCTGCTGTGGCGATGGCAGTCGCTCAAGTTTCTCCATGAACATATCGGCCAGAACCGAGGAATATAGGTGATCCCATGGAGGTTCCAGCCGCCTGCTCGAGGAACTTGTCACTCCAACGGAAGCTAGATGAGGAGACACAGGTGCGGAGGAGATCTTGAACTTGGTCTGGTGTGAGGTCTGTACTGTCTTTGAGTGTTGGCGATGTTGTAGGCATCCTCGTTTGGGACGCTTGTAACTGTTAAGACGACATTGAAGCTCACAATTATGTCGTCAGGCTGGAAGATGAGATCTTCAATGAAGTTGACAAATTGGTCGGAGTTCTCGACGTGGTGTTCGGTGTTGCCTACGGGGGGGTGTGTGCAAAATCTTGAGGAGCTACTTGGCTGTGTTGTAGGGCGACCTCCCCGGGAGGCCGTTTTTTTGGTGGAGAGGGACATCTGGCTACATGCCTAAAGGTATGATGTACAACATCACACCTTTATGCCGTCAACAATGCGTCCAACAGCGTGCCCATAAAGCTGGTAGGTGAAACATTTTGTTGCTTGTAATGTCAGGATAATATGGTTTTGCCGAAAGGGTCGTGCACTTTCGTAAAATCACCAAACATCAGAGACTTGTATGTATGACTTGTAATCATTCGCAGACATAGCCTTGGCTTATGCCTACTACCTGACTACACGTACCGTGGAATAGGATTAGGTTAAGTACTTCGGCCTATTGGGCAAAGTTCTAGACGTCATTAGTCCCACTAATTTTGGCCTTAAAATTGCAAGTCACTAACAGCTGAAGAACTCTCCATTGATATTTAAGAGTATTAGCGATCTGTATAAGTAGGCCTAGGCCTACTGTGACTTTTTTGACTCTGAAATCGCAAGACTGGGGTGTGGCAACATAGCCCACGTGTTATATCAAAAATAATGTCCCTGAGTCCCCGTTTATAAATAAAATGCGGCAAGCCTCCAGACAGTAACTTAATTTAATTCGATTATGAGGAAGAAGGTTTACAAATCCAACGGAAAAGGAGAAAAACAAGGTAAACATGTACATTAGCAACTATCCGTTTTGTTTTGTCAAGTTCCTGCTCCGCACATTTTTTCTTGTTGCATGGAAAAATGTAAAATGAAATTACAATACCTTTTGCAACTTATTATTCAACTTCTATACATGTATTTCACTTCCTTGATATATAGACAAAGCTAAGCATTTTTCAGTAGTATGCCAAACTGTTCTGCACTTTTTCATGAAAGGTGGGAACGAACTTTCATTATCTTTTTTTCAAGAAATGTTTGTAGATGTTGTCACCACTCCGACATTTGGCTATTCACAATTAGGAATGGCAACCCGGATCCTAAAGCATGCACCGACAATCAAAATAAATAACAAGATCAAACGGTCTTCTGGAATTCCAATATTCCGTATTCCAATATTTGCAACATGAGCTCTATATGGTATTAGAAAGTGAACTTCGTACAGAATGATTGAATTATTTACAGGTCTGTGATTGAATCATAAAAACTCAATTATACTCAATTAGTCAATAAAGTGACTCTGGGATCATCACATCAATCATAAAAAGGAAGGTTCCATCAGGTATCCACTTTAAATTATTGAAATAGCAAAAATAATCGTTCCACCATCTGTTGAAGTTTCTGTAGCCCCCTGAGTCTGGCGTGTAACAAAACCGCAGTAGATCAGCCAAAGCTTGGTCAAGCAGAGCAAGTTCAGAGTCTATGCTCCATAGCGGTACACAAGGGACTCTTCTCAGTCATCGGTGGAGTCAGTGGGACCAGTCTCAACATAAGGCCATCTACAATAAATATAAACCCAAAACCTTAACAGTTTTAATTAAAAAAATAGCAAAATAATGTTCCAATTTGTTTTCTTTCCAAACTCGATCTCCACAATTCCAAATTACCACAAATCTTACATCATTAACCTTATTTTCATTAATGTAAATTTCCGATCTTCTCGAAAATCATCAGCGTCAATCTCCAGGATCAGCTTAATAGTCTTACTACTACAATTATGACGAAGCTTCATCATCTGCAGGTTTTTACTTCGATGTATAAAAGCAAGAAAATCATTAATATTACAACACTTGTGGTAATTTGCTGAACAACTGTCTTGGGAGGTGAACTGTTGCGTCTACGCGGGAATGACGAACTTTTGGACGATTCCATTACCTTCGGGGTAGATTGATATATACTTAGAATAAAAACAATCAACGGAACACAGTAAAAACATAATCAGAAAAACACAACATTCAATTCATGCACTGGTTGCACTGTAACAGATGTGCTGGTAAAAAAATTATGTTTAATTTGCTCTGAACAGAGAGGTTGTGACGGGGAATGAGGTACTGGTTGTTTGGGATGAGGATGGAACATCGAATGTTGTGTCCTTGCTGGATCTTCAGTACACAAACCAATACGAAAGGGGGCTCAAGTCAGTATGATGTGGGAAGGAGAACCATGGACAGGCCTCGTTGCAGCTGTGGAGGGAGAGCAGTCTTCATCTGACTCCGACGATGTACCTCTTGCAGGGCTACTGAAGGACATAGGCTGGTGAGAATTTTGACAGAATTGAATACATTTACAAAAGGAAATTTTGATGGGCAAAATCATTGACTTTTCATCATATTGCAGATTATTCAAACACGTACCCCTCGCCGAGCCACCATAATGGATTGATCTTTATACCAAACGAGCAATTCTATCTTGCTGAGTCATTTTGCTCATAAAAAACGTACCTTTTCTCACCCAAACCACTGACTGTCTGCTACAGCAAAAGAGTAATTTTTAATTAGACCAAAATTTTTGTTTCTCCCACAGAAAACCCAAAGTCCTCAGCAGAGGCCGGAATCAGCTCCCAAGCAGAGACGTGTCAAAAAGTTTTCTGCAACAAAGAAGTTTGGGCTGCCTGCCATAGATGTTTATGTTTTTATGTCATGATCACTTTCTTTTAAATGATTCCTGTGTTACACACAGTCCTTTTTCAGTGGCAGCTGACAGAACAAAGTCTTCTTCATCCGGCGTTCCTGGCAATTCCAGTGGTCAGATGAACTCAGTAGCCCCAGTTGACAGCCAAATGCCTCCTTCATACGGAGTTCCAAGCAGTGCCACTAGTCAGATGAACTCAGCAGCCCCAGTTGACGCCCCGTATCTCCTTTATACAGGGTTTCAGGCAATCCCAGTATTCAGATGAACTCCACAGCCCCAGTTGAAAACCTGGTGTCTCCTTCATACAAGGTTCCAGGCAATCCCAGTAGTCAGATGAACTCAGCAGCCTCAGTTGACACCCCAATGTCTCCTTCATACAGGGTTCCAGGTAATTCCACTTGCCAGATCAACCGTGCCCCAGTTGATGGCACAATGTCTCCTTCACACAGGGTTCCAGGTAATTCCACTAGTCAGATCAACTTGGCAGCCCCAGTTGATGGCACAATGTCTCCTTCACACAGGGTTCCTGTTAATCCTAAGAGTCAGATGAACTCAACATTCCCAGTTTACACCCCAATATCTCCTTCATACAGGGTTCCATGTAATCCCGCTGGTCAGATGAACTCGGCAGCCCCAGTTGATGGCATGATGTGTCTTTCACATAGGGTTCCTGTTCATCCTAGTAGTCAGATGAGCTCAGCAGTCCCAGTTGACACCACAATGTCTCTTTCTATCAGAGTTTCAGGTAATCCTTGTGGTCAGATCAACTTGGCAGCCCCAGTTGACAGCTCCATGTCTCCTTCAGATAGATTTTCAGGCAATCCTAGTAGTCAAATGAACTTGGCAGCCCCAGTTGACAGCCCGATGTCTCCTTCAGACAGAGTTTCAGGCAATCCCAGTAGTCATATAAACTCGGCCGCCCGACTTGCAGACAGCCGGATGTCTCTTTCATACAGACTTCCAGGAAACACCAGTATTCAGATGAACTCGGCGGCCCCAGTTGACAGCCCGATGTCTCCTTCAGACCGTGCTTTCTCAAATGATGATATTCAGATTATGACAAGCAATGTATAAGCCAACGTATGCTTAACACCGCTTAGTCAATCAGAGACAGAGTTTTTATTTAGTTGACATTGAAACAACAAACCCAGCGGACTTTACAGTTGATGGTGATGGTGAAGCTAAACCACTTTCCTCTAAGCCAGCAAAGGAGATCTGAAGTAAAAATGTCTTGGTAAAGGAAAAGAGGAACCGAGGAGAGGCTTATTAAACGGAGAAACGAAGAAGCAGATGCCTTCTAAGAGAGATCACATGAAAAAGTCGATGTATGTTATGTGAGCCCAAAGGTTTTGACTGCATGGAAATATCCGAAGCAGAAGGTATACACATGCGGAATAGTGGAGGGTGAAAAAAAGACGTGGTAAGCAGCAGTGAAGAAGTGAAAGATCACATAGACAGATTTCCTTGCATGGAATCCCATTACTGTAGAGCCAACAGTAAGTGCCAGTTTTTGTCTTCCGACTTGAACTGTATGATAATACACAACATTTTTAAAAAAAGAACATCCCACTTGAGCATCTCTTTCACTGTATAAAAAGGTGTTTTCCTCGCTCAAACTAAAATTCCACCGCTCAAAAAAGGACACGTGTGGCTTGGCTTGTTCGACACCTATCTTCTTGTGGGACCGAAGATCAGAAGAAGACATTCAGAGAGGAATATGAAAGGCATATCAGTGAAAAGGAAGAGGTTCGCAGACTAAAGGAGCTGGCTAAGAAGAGAGCAAGTCAAAAAAGGCATTCAACGCAGCTGTTTTTGACCTGCAACAGGCCATTTACCTACCGAAGTCGGCACGATCTGAGCTTTTTTATAAACGTCGCTTGGCAAATTATAATTTCACCATCTATGAGCTTGTCGACGAAGAAGGGCATTGTTAAGCATCCCACGAAGGTCAGACAGGTCGGGGATCGTCCGAGGTTGCATCTTATGTGCATCATTACTTAAGAGAAGAGGACAAACGGGTAGTTCGTCAGGTTGATCTGTTCTCAGACGGATACTCTGGGCAAAATAAAAACTCCCTACTACCGTCCATGCTCCTCTCGTTGCCAAATCATTGTCCGTAAATATTGTAACCATGCATTTCTTCGAGCCAAATCACGGGAAGTTGGAAGGAGATTCGATGCACAGTACGATAGAAAGGGCTATCAGTCAAGTCAACGAAATCATGATACGTTCACAACTGTTGACCATATTCAGAATGGCAAGAAAAGACCCCAAGGCCCTACAATGTCATCCCAATTAAGTCATCTGATATTGACGACTGGAAAAGTCTGCCAAAGACAGGGAATCCTAAAGGTTCGTATCTCGGAAGACATGAGGGCTGTTGACTGGACCAAGTTCAGACAAATACAAGTGAGGAAAAATGAACCGAGCCAAATCAGGTTTAAGTATTCCCATAAAGATCAATTGTTTTCAGCTGTCAAGCTTGGTACGCCGAGAAGCTCTGAAGCCGATACACTTTCTTGCCAACCTCTGTATGCGTTGTCGAGACCAAAACTAGCGACTGGGAAGTACGAAGATCTGCAAGCATTGTGCGGTGTTGATACCCCTGTCATTTCCCATCCTGACCACCAAGCCTTTTATTTTCAGCTTCCACATAAAAAAAATCGATGACTGTTTTCTGCCAAAGCTACCTCATGTTTACACATGACCGTAGATGATCCTCTGTGTTGATTTTTTTCCAAATATTGATAGATGTCACCACATAATAATTAACTCCCACAGCCTTTCACAACTTCCTTTTGTTCCAAAACGATTAGCCTAAAGGCAGACCGTGTTTCAAGTTTCAAATTTTAACTTCAAGACATGGAATACATATTTATTTCTTCTAATTCCTTTTCAGTGTATCTCCAACCAAAACTCTTGCATCAGTTCGTAATCACTTGTCTTATGTCATAGTAAATTAACAATAATTTATGACAATGAACCATGAACTTTTCTACTCCTCGGTTAAGCAGGTTAACGTCACTCCGTGGTGACAGTGACGATTGTATATCTGCATGCATATAAATACTAAAATTGTCTCTAAGTTTGCAGGAGCAGAAATAGAGTACATGTACATGCAACTTGCGGTCAATCTTTGTTTGAGAAAATGATATCGATGGGCAATGTTCTTGTTTTGCAGAATTTCAAGTGAGTTACCGTCAATCAAACTTGTGGTGTGGAAAGTCAACCAATGCTCTTCTGACGAAGCAAAGTGCAGAGGAATTTCATTCTACTAAATTCCAAAGGACCTTACCAGATGAGAATAGTAAGGTTAGTAAATAGTAAATAGTTATGCAACCCTGTATTGAAAAAATACCTCTTCCTTGTTTAGAAATTGTATCTAAATGTAATTTGGAAATATTAAACCACATTCATGAAAATACATGAAACGCCAATATATTGAATTACAAAAGAAATATTTATTTCTTTATAAAAATGAAATACTTAATAATGCCCAAATGTAAAGGAATGAAATTAAAGACTTTACCTATTTTTTCATATTTGATTTTTTTAAAAATCAGTGTTAGAATTACCGTCTCAAAATTCATTTACATAATTTCAGCATCCCAGCAAGTTCGGTGGTCGAGTGGTTAAGACATCTGCACTAGTAAGCAGGAGGTCGTGGGTTCGAGTCCCACCCGAGTAAGCTTGTGAGGTTTTTTCGCAAGCTCTCGGACAAGCACTGAGCATACAGTGCTTATTAATATACGTTGGGTAAGAGCAAACCTGTTATATATAATTTCAGCACAGTTCTTTTTAGTTTATAGTACGAGTAGGAAAAGATGGCTAAGCAATCAATTTAAAAGAAATCATTACATGTGAATTTCGCAGGAAACACATATCCCTTTCAATGGAACTTAATTGTACTGCGCATAAAAAACTAACTCATTGAACAATGTTTAATCAATAAACTATGCAAGCTGCTTGCAGTCTATACTAACCCTCGTAGTATTTTGCCTTTCACTTGATGCATGACTGGAGTGGATTATAATGGATGCCTGACATTAATCCGCGGCTCTTCTTCTGGATAAAAATTTTGAATTATGTTGGCCATATAATTCCTTTACATATACAATGTCACGTACAGTGCTTAAAAGAAAAATGATTAATTACAAATTAATTTGCAAAAAAATAAACAAATACATTACTGCAGTAATGCTGGGCAGGAATTTTGGTCTCCCCCAGGACGTTATCATCCAAAATTTCTTATTAGTGTAGTGTAATTCCCGGTGACGAGAGAAAGTGAGGCGGTGAGGCCAAGGTCTCCACTTGGCTCATGAAAAGACCTGCCAGTACAAAATTATTAATTTAAACAAACATGACTCTTTGGTTCTATAAATTAAATTAAATACCAATTTCCATGATCAATGAAGAGTATTGCTGGTGCTACATGTAACTAAAGATGTCATTACCAGCACACTGTCGTAAAAGTTGGTACCTTAATACTTCTACACAAACACCCCTTGCACAAGGGGTTTGTGCACAAACCCTGCCAGACCGCAAGTATCTACTCCTAACCACGTTCAATTAACTCGGCAGCCACAGGGGAGTTCAGAGTCAGCGACTGCTGAAACCGCAGGGTATGCTGAACACGCTATACAGTACATGTGTTTATGCATGCCCACAGTGCACATTGATTATGTCGGTGACCAGGATGGTATCAGAAGGCCGTTTCAACCTCTTCTCGTTTTAAGCCTCCACTTTCAGTCTGTCGGTTGTAAAAAAATGTAAATGCATGATGTTTTGTCATGGGTATGGACAGTTAATGTAAAATAAACTTCATGCAGCGGGGATTTTTTTTCCAACTTTTTCACCAGCTTGATTGCCCCAACCTTGTTTGTCACAACTCATCCTGTTTGTTCCTTGTCTCATTATGTTGTATACTTTATGCTTCAACAAAAGCTGTTTCCTTTGTGGAATTCGCTCACTTCGGAAAGGGTTACAGTTTGCGACAATGATCTAAGCTTCATGACCGTCTTTCGTGTTATTGAGTTCAGCTGGGAAAGACCTATAGCGGATCAATGGGCATAATAAAATGTCATTACTTTTCCATGGATGACTGGAATTACTGGTGCAATAATTTCGATGCGGAGCCCATAAATGGATCAACACTCACATTCCTTGATCAAGATCGAAGATGACGCAAAAAAAGGTTGGAACCATTTGCCACTTTGAGAATCAAGGACTTGTTGCAAGGAACATTTTTTATTCAGGCAAGGAGAACGCCAAAGACGAGCAATATCGCTGACAGCCTTTCTAAGTTTATTGTTTAGAAGTAATTCCCTCCAGAACGATAGGAGCGTTGCAGAGTCAGAAGAGGTTAAACAACGTAGAAATGCTGTAAAATCAGGATGTATACATCTTCTTTCATTGTCAAAAGAGCCAGCAGGTAGAGACTTTAATAGCGACCACGAGACAGGCCTATGAATGATAAACCAGCCGAAAATTACACAACGCCTAACATACAAAACAAGCAAGAACAAAAAGGTAGAAATGAGACTGATTAGCTGGTCACCTCTGGACAGGAGAAGCACGTGATGGTAAGCAGCCCGCAAGAGAATTCCCCGACAACAATCCCCTGCTTGCAGAAATAGAACATAATCCAGCCATTCTTGACAGCTACATAGTTCCAAGTTGGAAATGGTGCACTTCCACATCACATCAGAAAGCGAGGCACAGAGAGGAAAAGCAACAAGTCATTGCATAAGACAGTTACCGGTATTGAAAAAATTGTGACAACCCAGATCCCCGAAACTGTGACTGCCGATACAGAGAAATTGCCAAAAGATTACGGCAGCAGAGGGAGAGTGTCATGGGCATTGCACACGACATTAATTTTGGTGAGAAAGAATATTTTTTTACTACGTGTGGCTTTGACTGTAGTCTGCAGAAAGGGGAAATAAATGAAAACGTGGCTGCTTGGAATGGCCTTCACGAAAGGCGACATAATTTCTATGTTGAAGATTATAGAATCGAGAGATGGGCTTTCTCTGTATGATGACATTGTTCAGGTTAGCTCTGCACGGCATTTCCATGTTTCCATGGAAATAATCGAGCATCTCAGACAACTATTGCCTGGTTTCTTTGCTCCTAGAAGACAAACTGTCACTTTGAAAGCTGAGGTGAATGCAAGAGTTAGCTATTCTTCATCCTAAGCACAGAGGCAGTGTTGCGTCTTGTTTCAAACTTATGTACTGATTGGAGGGTTGAGTATTGACAGGACACGCTAGAACAATTTCTTGTCGCAAGTAAAATATGCTAAGCCTGTAAAACATCGCAGGATAATAAAAGCAGGCGCAGAAATGGAAAAATATGCCGAGGGATACGACCCGACATGCATCAGTGAATTCAAACAATACTACTTATTAATTCCTCACTTGACTGATCATGTTCATGCATGGTGGTATTGTTTGATAATAAATAAACGAATAGGAGTGGGTTTCGGCTCGGTAATTTAAAACCCGCGCTTTCTTTAATAGAAACCCTTAGGCCTATTTCGTGGGATGGACTGTGTACAAACACAAAGATTACAAAAGAAAAATGCTGAAATTGAAATTTCATTAAATACATTTCGATGGAACGTTGAATATCAGTACCCATGCAACAATTGAATTACAAGCTAAGATGTAAGAAACGTTGAAAAGAGAGCATAAATGAATATTGCTGTCACTGTTCAATGATTTTGTCATTTAGCAGTTCACGCATGGTCATCAAAAGAACGGACTTTTAAGACCAATACAAAACAGGGATGTTAGCGCTAGTGCAACTATTGCTGGATAGTTTTTGCATGTCATTTATATGAAATGTCACAACTGTACCTCCAAATCTGAAAATTTCCTGTTTCGTGTATCACAAATGATTTAACAGTGTTGACCATGACAGAAAAATCAGCTGAACTGTATGTTAAACAAGTAGTTAACTTAAAGAAATCTTTCATTGCCGTATCAATTTTAATTAATTAACTCTGTTTAATTTTTAATTTAGTTTGGAAATGTAAATTCTATTAAAAACCTAATGTTTAAGGTGTTCACTTTTGCTGTTCTATATTGATGTAACAGTTACCGATAATTTTCAGTATTTGGCAAAGGTAAACTTTAAGTTATTAAGTTAAGTTATTAATTATTTTCATGTGTAGAAATGAATGTAACGTTAGAAATAATTGCGAAAAAAGGGTACTTAGGCTTATACAGGTTCAATCAAATTGTCGCCTCATATTAGGCATGCGCCCTCTACTGAATAGAATGAAAATTCTCTACCAAACTCGCATTCCCTTTTTTCCATGGGCAACCAGCCCCGTCTGACACGATTAATCCGGCGAAGCAATTCGCATCCCTTTCTCAGCCCACTCGCATCCCCTTTTTCACCGCCAACCAGTTCTGTCTGACACGGTCAAACCGGCGAGGCAATTCGCATCCCTTTCTCAGCCCACCTGCATCCCCTTTTTTACCGCCGACCAGCCCAGTCTGACACGGTCAATCCGGCGAGGCAATTCGCATCCCTTTCTCAGCCCACCTGCATCCCCTTTTTTACCGCCGACCAGCCCAGTCTGACACGGTCAATCTGGCGAGGCAATTCGCATCCCTTTCTCAGCCCACTCGCATCCCCTTTTTTCACCGGCAACCAGCTCTGTCTGACACGTTTATTCCGGCGAGGCAATTCGCATCCCTTTCTCAGCCCACTCGCATCCCCTTTTTTCACGGGCAACCAGCCCCGTCTGACATGGTCAAACCGGCGAGGCAATTTGCATCCCTTTCTCAGCCCACTCGCATCCCCTTTTTTCACCGGCAACCAGCTCTGTCTGACACGTTTATTCCGGCGAGGCAATTTGCATCCCTTTTCAGCCCACTCACATCACCTTTTTTCACGGGCAACCAGCTCCATCTGACACGGTCAAACCGGCGAGGCAATTGGAATCCCTTTTCAGCACACTCACATCACCTTTTTTCACAGGCAACCAGCCCAGTCTGACATGGTCAAACTGGCGAGGCAATTGGCATCCCTTTCTCGGCCCACCCGCATCCCCTTTTTTACCACCAACCAGCCCAGTCTGACACGGTCAATCCGGCGAGGCAATTCGCATCCCTTTCTCAGCCCACTCGCACCCCCTTTTTTCACCTCCAACCAGCCCAGTCTGACACGGTCAATCCGGCGAGGCAATTCGCATCCCTTTCTCAGCCCACTCGCATCCCCTTTTTTCACCGGCAATCAGCTCTGTCTGACACGTTTATTCCGGCGAGGCAATTCGCATCCCTTTCTCAGCCCACTCGCATCCCCTTTTTTTCACGGGCAACCAGCCCCGTCTGACATGGTCAATCCAGCGAGGCAATTCGCATCCCTTTCTCAGCCCACTCGCATGCCCTTTTTTCACGGGCAACCAGCCCTGGTCAATCCAGCGAGGCAATTTGCATCCCTTTCTCAGTCCACTCGCATCCTCTTTTTTCACGGGCAACCAGCTCTGTCTGACACGTTTAATCCGGCGAGGCAATTTGCATCCCTCTCTCAGCCCACTCGCATCCCCTTTTTTCACCGGCAACCAGCTCTGTCTCACACGTTTATTCCGGCGAGGCAATTCGCATCCCTTTCTCAGCCCACTCGCATCCCCTTTTTTCACCGGCAATCAGCTCTGTCTGACACGTTTATTCCGGCGAGGCAATTCGCATCCCTTTCTCAGCCCACTCGCATCCCCTTTTTTTCACGGGCAACCAGCCCCGTCTGACATGGTCAATCCAGCGAGGCAATTCGCATCCCTTTCTCAGCCCACTCGCATGCCCTTTTTTCACGGGCAACCAGCCCTGGTCAATCCAGCGAGGCAATTTGCATCCCTTTCTCAGTCCACTCGCATCCTCTTTTTTTCACGGGCAACCAGCTCTGTCTGACACGTTTAATCCGGCGAGGCAATTTGCATCCCTCTCTCAGCCCACTCGCATCCCCTTTTTTCACCGGCAACCAGCTCTGTCTGACACGTTTATTCCGGCGAGGCAATTCGCATCCCTTTCTCAGCCCACTCGCATCCCCTTTTTTTCACGGGCAACCAGCCCCGTCTGACATGGTCAATCCAGCGAGGCAATTCGCACCCCTTTCTCAGCCCACTCGCATGCCCTTTTTTCACGGGCAACCAGCCCTGGTCAATCCAGCGGGGCAATTTGCATCCCTTTCTCAGCCCACTCGCATCCTCTTTTTTCACGGGCAACCAGCTCTGTCTGACACGTTTATTCCGGCGAAGCAATTCGCATCCCTTTCTCAGCCCACTCGCATCCCCTTTTTTCACCGGCAACCAGCTCTGTCTAACACGTTTATTCTGGCGAGGCAATTGGCATCCCTTTCTCAGCCCACTCGCATCCCTTTTTTTCACGGGCAACCAGCCCCGTCTGACATGGTCAATCCAGCGAGGCAATTCGCACCCCTTTCTCAGCCCACTCGCATGCCCTTTTTTCACTGGCAACCAGCCCTGGTCAATCCATCCCTTTCTCAGCCCACTCGTATCCTCTTTTTTTCACGGGCAACCAGCTCTGTCTGACACGTTTAATCCGGCGAGGCAATTTGCATCCCTTTCTCAGCCCACTCGCATCCCCTTTTTTCACGGGCAACCAGCCTCACCTGACATGGTCAAACCGGCGAGGCAATTTGCATCCTTTTCTCAGTCCACTCGCATCCCCTTTTTTCACTTCCAACCAGCTCCATCTGACACGGTCAAACCGGCGAGGCAATTCGCCCCCCTTTCTCAGCCCACTCGCATGCCCTTTTTTCACGGGCAACCAGCCCTGGTCAATCCATCCCTTTCTCAGCCCACTCGTATCCTCTTTTTTTCACGGGCAACCAGCTCTGTCTGACATGGTCAATCCAGCGAGGCAATTCGCACCCCTTTCTCAGCCCACTCGCATGCCCTTTTTTCACGGGCAACCAGCCCTGGTCAATCCAGCGGGGCAATTTGCATCCCTTTCTCAGCCCACTCGCATCCCCTTTTTTCACCGGCAACCAGCTCTGTCTAACACGTTTATTCTGGCGAGGCAATTCGCATCCCTTTCTCAGCCCACTTGCATCCCCTTTTTTTCACGGGCAACCAGCCTCGCTTGACATGGTCAAACCGACGAGGCAATTGGCATCCCTTTCTCAGCCCACTCGCATCCCCTTTTTTCACGGGCAACCAGCCTCACCTGACATGGTCAAACCGGCGAGGCAATTGGCATCCCTTTCTCAGTCCACTCGCATCCCCTTTTTTCACGGGCAACCAGCCTCACCTGACATGGTCAAACCGGCGAGGCAATTTGCATCCCTTTCTCAGTCCACTCGCATCCCTTTTTTTCACTTCCAACCAGCTCCATCTGACACGGTCAAACCGGCGAGGCAATTTGCATCCCTTTCTAAGCCCACTCGCATCCCCTTTTTCATCGGCAACCACATTTCAACACAATTAATCGGAAAATGTGACTTTAAAACTGCCCACAATTAAAGGAAGCCTCAATTTCTTGAAATTGGTGACTCTGTAAACTGAGTCCTATTTCAAATATATAATTCGGAACATTGTTTTGCAAGAAAAATCCCATATAGATTCCATAAATAAGGTCTTTGGAATGAATAGAAACTGAATATTGCGAGTTGTACAATAGGGAAAACCATGTGATGAATAAGAGCTTGAGATGTCAAAATGTAACAAATTTGACTGCTAGTTTCAGTCCTAGTCCTTTGTAATTACAGTCTCCAATCGTCATTGCTAGATCCTAATGGAATGATGTTCTTGTAGCTCTGTGAATAAAATAAGTCCCTCTTAATTCAGAACACTTTTACATTAAAGCTTATTTGATAAAATTTTGGACCCTTCATTAAATCCTTTGATTATACAAATACATAGTTGGGGGACGAATAACTGAAGCCCATACAGCTTGTGGCGGGCATCCCCGGGCCTACCCTGAGTTGATGGGATCAAACCAAGCACTACTAGTGGCAGAGTCGATCTTCCCAACCCAAGGCTTTTCCCCAGACGAGAGACCACACAGAGCGACCTCAAGGCAAAGGGTGCGGGACCGTTTTGGAGGAAATATACCGCCGATTGTGACCGAGTGTTAATTAGTCTCTGTTGAATTACACAATCAACCGGTAAAGAAAGTAATCCTTGACAGAAGAACTGTCGGTACAGGACGTTCAATTTATTCCACAATAATCAACACAAATCAACAATTGAAATGTACAGTGAAGTGATTGGGAGATTGGTTTGGTTGCCTGTGCATTTACTTACTTGGATTGAGCACTAATTAAGCGTAGGGCCCCAGCAGCAATACTCCAATGCATCAACTATGCACCATGCGCATCAGCCATTCACTGCGCATCAGCCACACACAGCGCATCAACAGTCACACTGCGTCAGCAAAGTACAACTTGTACAACTTCGTACGAGCTTCACCTAACGTGCATGCGAGCCTGCGTCAGCAACGTACAGCTCTCACAGCCTTGTACTTGCAACGCGTCAGCTACACTCAATAGTCAGCCACGTACAGTCTATACAATCACGTACTTACAACGCATCAGCACCACGCAACACTTCGCACAGCGCTGACAATGCTTTCGCTCCGTGCCAACTCACCAACTTCACTCTGCGAAGTCCAACAAGCAAAACCAACTATAATGCGATCGCAGCGCTCACTGCAGTAGCACGACCATGTGCACACAGCGCGCTACGCTATGCCTAGCCAGCACACGTTACCAAGTCACTAGCCAATCAGGTACGTGCACTGCAACTCATTAATAAAATTAGACTAGCTCTAGTCCTATACACTTTCCGTCACAAAGGCCCGAGCATGGCGGGGTATGTCCCCATACACCACAAGCCATAACAATTAAATAAGGAAAGTGTGTCTTCAACTTATAACTCTTCTACAACTCATAGAAGATTCACTGGGTCTTATACAAAGTATAACTCATTAGATATTCACAAGATCTTATACACATTCTAAGGGGAAAAAGAACGCCTAATTTTGCCTCATTAAATATGCGCAAAACTTTCCTACGCAACGCAACGGGCACAAGAACACCAAAATTTATCTAATTTAATATTTACAGGAAAATCTGCTCGCAACTTGGAAATGGCATACAAACTGATCACTGTTTCTCGCATGATTTTACACAAAATTAAGAGACAAGACTTCTGGCAGATAAAATTATATAAGTAGATGTTCTCCAAGGCTCACAATATACGGTTGATTTTACACAGGTTTTAATTTATACAAAAATAGAAAATTTCAAGTACTGCATGATTACACATGATTGAAGTATAGATTTCACTTACTCGTCCGTACCAACTTAAGGATTAAAACACTTATAAAAATAACTTATGTCATCTTTAAACAAAGCTTAAAACTCTTTTATATAAGAGTGTCGGTCCTCGTCTCTGGTTCTTTACTTCCCGGTCGGCTTTCCCTCCGCGTCTACTTCTATTTGCTTCTGGTAGACCGAGTTGTGTTCATCCGTCTTGACGAGCTTGCCGTCTAGATACACCTGCGTGCAAGTGTACTCCCGGACGGTGGCGGTGCGTGTCTTCTTCGCTGGAGGCGGTACAAATGGTAGCGAGGCGGCCTCTTGTTCGTCCTCTTGGGAAGCTGACGAAAGGCTCTCGGCGGCCTCCTCCACGACCATCTGCAACATGCCTTTCGGTTTTCCCCCGGACCGCACGTAGGGTGAGACTGTTTTGGACTGGGGCGACGAAGGGCGCTCCGTCAGTGGGGACATGGGGGTAGGCGACAAGGACAAAACTGCTGCTCCAACAGACTGCTTAGAGGCAGTTGCCTCCGCAACCTTCGGGGACGGACTTGACTCACTGGGCGACATGGCCTTAGTAGTCGGCTGACTACCGGTCACCACCGTTCGCACGGCGCTGAATAACGACCTGTCTTGACCAAGGCTCTGAGCCGGGCTTTTAGCGCCCTCCCCCGCCTCACTAGGGTGGCAGGTCTCCATATGCCGGAACAGCGTGCCTACCTGACCCGCCTGGTAGGAACACCTACTGCAAAACAAGGTACTCTTCGACTGATGTATATTTCGAATATGGCGCCAGAGGCTCTGCCTATGGTTGAACCACAGGGGGCACTCTTGGCAACTGAACCGCCTTGGCTTGGACCTTCCACGACCTTTGTCTTGCAGCATTTCTCTTCACACTCTGCAAGAGAAACCATAACAGAAAGAAATATGTATTTAATGGAACATATGTCGATTTCTGGACATCCCTCGACTGTTAGCAATTTCACTGCAAGTTAGGTACATGCAATTTCACACAAAGCAAAACAACTTTGCACAGCGCTAACGATAGCGCAAGGGCAATCTGTGCGCCCGTTTTGGGTACCGCCTCGACGGTGTTTGACCCGACACAAGATTGTCCTCATTCTCCGAATTTGACCCTTCTCTGACGTCATGAGACACCAGAGGAGTTTCACCATTACTGGCCTCATCAACCAACTCCCCAGATGAACCACTGACATCTGGAACATCAGTCACTTGATCTATCGGGAGGCTCTCCTCCACAACATCCTTGGGTTGACTTGCCCAAGTACCAACTGTTTCACCGACACACGGCTTCAACCTGTCAACATGGACAACTTTCAACTTATTCCCCGACTTTTGCTGAATACGGACGATAACATCCGATAACTTCTTGGTAATTAACCAAGGTCCTTCCCAACGAAGCTGTAGCTTGGGGGAAAGGTTCTTTCTTTTCGCTGGGTTGTGTAGCCACACAAGTTGGCCCTCTTCCAACCCGTGTTCGAATGCTCGCCTGTCATAATTTCGCCTTTGCCTCCGGGCACTTTTCCTGAGACAATCTCTTGCCCTTTTGTGGGCACTCTGCATTTCACTTCTCAATTTCTCAGCAAAGTCCAAAGTTGTGTCCTCTTCAACCTCAACACACCCCGTGACCAAATCCACTGGAACGGTCACTTCCCGTCCCAACATCATCATGTTGGGGCTTTCGCCAGTTGAGTCTTGTGGCGTACACCGGTAGGCGAAGGTGGCATAGGGGAGAAATTCGTCCCAGTCCTTCTGCCTTCGCTTAGGGTCAATGAGCATCGCCACAATGTTGACCAAGGTTTTATTAAACCTTTCGACCATGCCGTCAGACTTTGGATTGTAGGCGGTCGTACGAGTTTTGGAAATGCCAAGGACTCGGCACATTTCAGCAAACACCTCAGATTCAAAGTTAGTGCCCTGATCTGAATGTAACTCTTGGGGCACTCCAAATCGACACACAAACTCTTTCACCAAGGTATGCGCGACCGTAACTGCAGTTGCGTCTGGAAGCGGGAGTGCCTCCATCCACCTTGTGCAGTAATCGCCAATGACCAAAACCCAACGGTTGCCATTGTCCGTCATGGGCAATGGCCCGAGCAAGTCGATGGCTACTCGCTCCATGGGAACCCCAACTGGATACTGCTGTAAGGGTGCAACCCTTCTCTTAGCAGGTGACTTTCTTCTGGCACAAACATCACATCCCCTCAGATATGACCGTACGTCCGCGGACATACCTGGCCAGAAATATCGAAGTTTCACTTTGGCCAATGTTTTATTGACCCCTAAGTGACCACTGAGTTGCCCACCATGCAACTCAGCAATGACTTCCTTGCGGAACTTTGGTGGTAACACCAACAACCACCGAATGGACTTTCCGTCATCGGAGTCCCATCGTCGGTGTAGCACACCTTCGCGGACCTCCAACTGGTCCCACTGCGACCAATAGGTCTTGCAGGTCGCTGACAAGTGGGAAATTGTCTTCCACTCTGGTCGGTTTTTGTTCTCTTCCTTTAACCTGATGAGCCAACTTACGGTGTCATCCTGTAACTGTGCTTCTCTTAAAACACTCCCAGACAGGACTGGTTGGGCGGCCACGCCCCTAACCAAGAACTCACTACCCTGAGGCTGACCCTTGGGTACCATACCAGTTGCCTCAACTCCACTGATCTCTTCCTCACGGCCGCACTGTTTACATGGCCGTCTTGACAGTCCGTCAGCATTTCCATGCTTCTTGCCACTTCTGTGCTCAACAACCAAGTCGTACTGAGACAGAACCTCCAACCATCTCGCCAACTGACCCTCGGGGTTCTTGAAATTAAGTACCCACCGCAATGCAGCATGGTCAGTTCTGACCGTCACCTTCCGGCCATACAGGTATTGTTTGAAATACTTCAAATACACCACCACAGCCAGCAACTCTTTGCGGGTGACACAATAGTTTCGCTCAGGTTTGCTGAGCTTCCGGCTCGCGTAAGCAAGCACCTTTTCGTCACCTTCTTGAACCTGGGACAAGACTGCCCCAATGCCATCACCACTGGCATCGGTGTCCAGGATAAAGTCGCCTTCAGGAATCGGGTATGACAGAACTGGAGCGGCCTGAAGCCTGCTCTTCAGCTCGTCAAACGCCTCCTGACAACTCTCCGTCCACACAAAGTCCCTTGCCTTCTCCGTCAAGGCATGGAGTGGGCTTGCGATTTCTGCAAATCCCCGTATAAACCTCCGGTAATACGAGGCGAGACCCAGAAAACTTCTCACTTCTCGTACACACCTCGGAGTTGGCCAATTTGCCACTGCTTCGACCTTTCTTGGGTCTGTGGCAACCCCTTCTGAGGACACAATGTGCCCCAGGTACGCCACTGACTTTTGAAACAGCTGGCACTTGCTGGGCTTCAATTTGAGCCCGGCGTGTCTTAGCCGCTCAAACACTATCCGCAAACGGGCTAAGGTCTCCGGCACCGTCTGACCAAACACGATAATGTCATCTAAATAGATCAGTAGGATCTCCCACTGCAAGCCGGCCATGATCTTCTCCATGAGCCGCTCGAAAGTGGCAGGGGCATTGCACAGCCCAAATGGCATGCATTTCCACCGCCACAGCCCATTTCTCACAACAAATGTCGACTTTTGACTGGCGTCCTCATCAAGAGCGACTTGCCAGTACCCCGATGCTAAATCGAGGGTACAGAACCACTTCGCCCCTCTCAAGGCATCAAATGTTTCATCAATGCGCGGGACGGGATAGGCATCCTTGATGGTAACCGAATTCAACTTTCGGTAGTCAACGCAAAAGCGCTTCGTACCGTCCTTCTTGTCCACCAGGACAACATTTGCTGCCCATGGACTATCTGAGGGTTCAATTACTCCCCTCTCCTCCAGGTTGCGTATTTGCTCCTGAATCTCCTGCTGATGCAGGTACGGATGACGCCTCACCCTCTCTTTTATCGGTTTAGAATCACCAGTGTCTATGTGATGCTTGACCACGTCCGTGTGACCGATGTCATGGTCACCCTTGGACAACACATCTTGAAAGTCGATCAGACATTTCTGGACATCCTTATGGTACTTGGCCTCCACATTGGCTGCACCCCTCTCATATAGATCTTGCAAATACAGGGGCAACACCTCGTCCGCATTTGCCACCACGTTGAATTCTTCATGAATTGAACTAGCTTCAACCTGGGAAACCACTCCCGCAGTTGTCCCCTCCCGGGCAACTCTTTTCTCCTTTCCAGGATTAAACACCCGCAACGGAACAACATCGCCTTCAGTCTCAACCAGAGACCTGGCCAGCATCAAGCCTCTCTTGGCTAAGTCACCACCACCTTCAACCGGTTCAACGAGGGCTGGCCCGAGCAAGTCTGTGCCCTTCCGAGCGATTTTGCCCGGGACCACAGCTTCATGACCTGGTGGAATTACTGTAGTCTGGGAAACCACAACACGCCCAATGAAGGGTTCGCCTGCACCATTCATGCACTTGATTCGCTCACCGTTGAGCCTCCACTCCCTTAATTGGAAGTCTATGTTTCCACCTGTTGGCACGAGAAAATCCATGCCCAGGATACCATCATACCTCATTTCGGCAAAGACGGCTTTCACTGGGTGCGTGGTTCGACCCACTTGCACCTCCACCAAAGCCTTTCCCAGCACAGCTAATTGGCTTCCGTCAACTTGTTTGACTTGGACATCCACTGTCTCCAAGACAGGTCTCTTCTCTTTTGGGATTTTATGGTACACTTCACTACTTATCAAAGTATCAGTCGAACCTGTGTCGATTAAGAATCGACACTTGGTCGACCTCACCAACCCCTCAACAAACAACCCATAACGAGGATTGCGGCTTGAATCAGGCAGGGAAATTATTCTCTGCCCATCGTCTTGCTTTGACCCCTTTTCTCCTCTGCTGTCATTGTCACCGAATTCTCCTTTGGACCCTCTTGGTCTCTCAGCCTTCCCGCGGGTCCTACGGGGGGCTGATCGCCGTTTCCCTGTTTCGGAGCATTCTTGCACTCCCGGGCAAAATGCCCTTTCTCCTTACACTTGAAACACTTGAAGGTTCCAGGCTCGGCTCTCCCGGGCTTGCTTGTCTTTGGAGAAGACGAGCCTTTGCCTGGTCCCTGACCAGCGATCTGACCTGACAATGACTTCATCATTTCGGCCACAGAACCCAAAATCTTGGCCTGTTCCTTGAGACTTAACTCCAGAGTCTCCAACCTCTGTTCTGTGTCAGAGTTCAAAGCCCTCGCCAACTTGGCGGGCTTCCGATCCAGCAATCTGTGTTGCTCGACCTTTTCAAAATTCTCAGTCTCTAGGGCAGCCTGGACTGCTTCGTCCAAAGTTTTTGGACGGGCCCTGTTTATACCCTCTCGTACTGAGTGACTGTCAACGGCATCAATAAAGTGGTTCTTTGCCAACTTCTCTCTAGCCTCTTCCTGAATTTCAGGGTACGCTCGCACCGTTAACTCATGGATTGCTTGCCCCAATTCCAACAAGCTTTCCTTCGGCTTTTGACGCCGGTGCCTCAGCTCAACGAGATAGTTCTCGCTCTGTCGAGCTGACCCGAACCTGCGCTGAAGCAACTTCACCAGCTCACTGTAAGTGTGCTTTTGGCCTGAGTCACCCACCAACCGTAGTGCGTCACCTTGCAAGCTTGCGGCCAACCACTTCGCAGCTTGCTCTTCGCTCCACTGGTTTACCTCACGACAGGACTCGAAATGGCGGAAGTACTCCTTCCAGAGCACTTTCCCACTATACCGGTCAGGAGTTATGTTTGGCCTGCGATTGAATCGCTCCAAACTCCCCTTCTGACCCGAGTCACCATGGACACGTGCCTCTCGTTTCAGTGGCCAAGGACCCACTGACGAGCTGTCCACTCCTTCAACGGAACTGCTGTCCTTCGCCTCGACGGGGCGAGTTGCGAAACTTAGCAGATCATTGTGCACTTGTTTAGGGGTGGTCTTCTCCCCATCACAAGCAAACGGGTTAGTACTCGACTTACCCTTTTCCACGCCACCTTGCCCTGACAGGAACAGCGTCAGGTCGTCCATGACTTGACTCTCGCGCTCCAAGGCGAATGGCGTCAACCCTGCTTGGGGTTTCATCCCTGGGCTTGGGTCCTTCAGAGGTGTACTTTCCATAAAGCTCACCTCCCTCCCCATCTTTGGGGCCAACTCAGGCGTTCCACCTGCGCCTGACACCTTCCCAACTGCTCCAGAGACGTACCCAGACGTCTCCCCAGGCAACTGAAACTCAACATCTGAATCAACCCGATGGAGCACACGCCCGCTCCCAGCTGGCGTGCCAACGTTCCCTCCCATATTTGAGGAAACACCCGACTGCTGTTTCATGGCAGCCTCCAGCTTCTTCGCAATTAGGTCATTTTCCCTCTGCAGAAACTGGGCTTCCAAACGCAGTCGCTGCACCTCGGCCTCAGCACTTGAGGTGCTCACTTGACCCTGCAAGCCTTTGCTCATACTGACGACCAGGCAACCACCAATACCCACAAGAAAATCACAAGAAAATTAACAACAAAAGCAGAGCAATCAACAACTGACTCAAAATTTCTTAACAGAGAAATCAACTTAATCAGTCACAATCATCCCACTTCTGACACCATTTGTGGCGGGCATCCCCGGGCCTACCCTGAGTTGATGGGATCAAACCAAGCACTATTAGTGGCAGAGTCGATCTTCCCAACCCAAGGCTTTTCCCCAGACGAGAGACCACACAGAGCGACCTCAAGGCAAAGGGTGCGGGACCGTTTTGGAGGAAAAATACCGCCGATTGTGACCGAGTGTTAATTAGTCTCTGTTGAATTACACAATCAATCGGTAAAGAAAGTAATCCTTGACAGAAGAACTGTCGGTACAGGACGTTCAATTTATTCCACAATAATCAACACAAATCAACAATTGAAATGTACAGTGAAGTGATTGGGAGATTGGTTTGGTTGCCTGTGCATTTACTTACTTGGATTGAGCACTAATTAAGCGTAGGGCCCCAGCAGCAATACTCCAATGCATCAACTATGCACCATGCGCATCAGCCATTCACTGCGCATCAGCCACACACAGCGCATCAACAGTCACACTGCGTCAGCAAAGTACAACTTGTACAACTTCGTACGAGCTTCACCTAACGTGCATGCGAGCCTGCGTCAGCAACGTACAGCTCTCACAGCCTTGTACTTGCAACGCGTCAGCTACACTCAATAGTCAGCCACGTACAGTCTATACAATCACGTACTTACAACGCATCAGCACCACGCAACACTTCGCACAGCGCTGACAATGCTTTAGCTCCGTGCCAACTCACCAACTTCACTCTGCGAAGTCCAACAAGCAAAACCAACTATAATGCGATCGCAGCGCTCACTGCAGTAGCACGACCATGTGCACACAGCGCGCTACGCTATGCCTAGCCAGCACACGTTACCAAGTCACTAGCCAATCAGGTACGTGCACTGCAACTCATTAATAAAATTAGACTAGCTCTAGTCCTATACACTTTCCGTCACAAGCTTTATAGAATTTATGTCCCCAGCGGATTTCAAATATTTGGGTACGGCAGAAACAGACCCTTTAGACGGCCTTTTGCGATAATTGATACAAGAGAAATTTCACTTATATTCCAATCCACGAGACATGTGGGTTTGATTCTCTTTTTCCATGCAATGTACCGGTAGGCCTAGATAGACGGTTGTTTAAAAAGTCTGTTTCCTGGCGAATTTTTCTTTCTTTATTAGTTTAAATTAATTTCTTTCTTTGAATAGGAATTTTTTTATAATAATTTATCACATGTACAACACACCAACACAAGAAACGTGTTTTGCAATTAATGAACAAAATTAATGCCTGGCACGATTGTATCATTGACCAGTCATTCAAGGCTAACTAGTGAATCCGTTCTTGTATTAGTATGATTATTGATGTTTGCTGTTAAACGGCTGCCCAAGAGAAAAGGGAAAGCAGTTTATACAGGAAAAGTGACCATGTCTTGAAAAGAGTATATATTATAAATCAATGCCACACCATGTACTATGGGGGCAATGTTCATGATAAACATTGTACATAAAATCGTCAAACTCAGAATAGCATATCACAAAAAGGTGTCCGTTGATTCCACAGCCCATCATCCCACCACCAAAGGTGGGGAGATATATACATGTAACCTACCCCCTCAGGATTTGTGTAAATGAGAAAAATAAATTATTGGCAACAGTACTTTCCAATATTACTTCAGTCTAAGGCCCGCCCCCAGGAAACGCTGTGTCAATACTTTGGAGGTGACTTTACAACATTCTGTGTTGACCGGTCACTGCTGCTATACCCATTTCACTTTGTTAACCAATCAACTGTGGCGATTACCTGACCGCAAATAACGTGGGCTGCTGCCCAAGGCAGCCTGCAACCCAACCCCCAGCTCTCGTTTTTTATGACAAAAATCGCAAAAGCCAGTATAAAGAGTAAGTTAGGGCAGGATTAAGGTACCAACTTTTACGACAGTGTGCTGGTAATGGTAACATGTACATGCTGCGGATTTCCAAGGTCATGCATAATATATTGTACACGTACATGTACAATAACAAAGGTGGAGGTACACGTACGTGCACACCACATTGCAAATTTGACATTCAACTTGGACCCTGCTACATACAGCCCCTTTTATGACCTTATATTAGCTATTATATAACTCGCTATATACATGTAACTCACCAGTCGATGTAGCCAATCTGCCCCTAGCCTAGGGCCCCCAACCCTGCTGGTAAAATTCAGCAAATCCACAGGACCATTCCAGGCCCTGAACCTGACGACTACAAAGTTGTCTAGAAGTTTTGGAAAAGATCCAAGGTTGTGGTGCGAACGACCAATTTACACGTATATTCATGGGCACCGGAGCTTAACTGATTGCAACTTAATTCCTCTATTAATCGATCTGGACAATTAAATATCTACCATTTGCATTTATCTGTAACTCACATAACCAAACCATTAACATTTTATAAATGAATGCATTATTAAACCTGGCACTATCTCTCGTGTCCGCATAGCATGTCCAAAACACCAAGATTACTACACGGCAACGTACCGAGCGATTCATGGACAACATGAATAGCCCCCTCATGTGACTACAGCACTTAACAATTAGCAAACACCACATTAGTATCACTTATACCGAAGTTTCCCAATAGACTTGTGCACACTGCTGAATTACTTCCGCCCATGCTTTCAGGGTAAGTCAGGTGCCGTCATCATTACGATATCCAGGGTTGATTTCACTTCATTTCCACTTCATTTTGCTTTTTTTTCTGTTTGAAACATTTCATATTAACAACACAGTGCTATAGTGGATGGACTCTAAAAAGCAAGGCTTGTCGAGTAGAGACCTCCGGTTATCATACATATACGAAATACATGTCAAAGTTACAAAATACATTTGACCACTCGGGAACCATGTACCGAAAAGTGAGTAGGAAGTACTATACACAAACATGTATAGGCCTAATCGATGATATTGACCTGCTGTAACCCCATGGGAAAAAAGGAACTTAGTTATTTACGAGATAATTATTCAACAACTTACTTTTGTATGTACGCTTGAAGACAAAAAGACTGGCAACCTTTTCAAGGATATGTCAACTGAACTCCATAGCTTAGGCCACTCATGTTTCACACTAGATATTGTTAGTTCGCGCATATGATCGATGAAATTCATGATTCCATAGGCGCTCATTCTCATGTCCGGATCTGCCCCACAGACAGTACAAACGCATAGACCTGTCTTGCACGTATAAACGTGTTTTAATAAGTGTGGGCAAGCATTGGGCAAAATCGGGTTCGTAAGTGTGACGTCACTTCAGTTTTACACAACGCCCTCTGCACATGCAGTGGAGGGGGGGGGGCGGAAGGGTGTTGTGCGACAAGCCCCCCCCCACGTTCAATTTTTTTTATTCAGTATTGTGCAGTGATAGTGTGCACATCCTTTGTTTCGTAGCTGCGTGAACATGGACCACGATCCACGAACGGCCGGCAATAATTTTTATTAATAATTTTAATTGTGACTTGGAGTGTTTAAACCCGCATGATGGGACTTTCACTTGTATCAGAAAAGTTAATTTCGAGATGAAAATTGTCTTCGCAAGAGATTTTGTTTACCTGCAATTCCTTTTTGACCGTGCCGTGCCAACTTGCCAACGCGTTACCCGTACACGCGTTTGTGTGCGACAGTCAATTGTGCGTGCTGCATCTCCACGCGCTGTAAATTTTGATCGAATGTGAAGAATTTTTGACTATAGACTATCCGATTAGACGCCACAACTGCGGTGGCGCCGCACTCACACGCTCATTCTTCAGCTTGACGTGCGCGTGCATTTGGCAAATCACGACACCCTATTGGTCGAAGAGGCATGTAATGCGCGTGTACCTCCTGTCCACGAGCGTTGTGCCAACGCAGTAATGGCTTCTAATTCTGATGGCTGAATTACACCATACGTGCACCCAAATCAATGGACAAAACTTGAATGAGACGCATCACTCGTTTTATATAATGTTGTGGAAAAAGGGTCGTGTTGAAGGGAAGGATTTCCTTTGAACGACTGCGGTCTGAAAGTGAGGCCTTTACACATGTATTTCAGGAAAAAAACCCTCAATGTAGAAGGTGGGAGTTTTACAAATAAAATCGTTGTTATGCATGGAATTGAGGGGTGCTTATTTGAGATCACAGCGCAGCGTGTGCATTATAAACGTGATGGCATGCTGAATCCATGCAACTGGATCGAGAAGCTGAAATGGGAATCCTTTTCTAGAATCTCCTTGAAACAAAAGGCTGGTGAAAATAGAAAGAGTTGAAAATAGAAAGAGTTCTTCAATAATCTTTGAAGATAATGGAAACGCTGGAGATTGGAACTTTAAATGAAACAGTTCCTTATGAACACCCCTTTTAATGAATGGAATAGGCTTACAGACCGCTGTGCGCACATAATCACGCGCAACCCCCCCCCCCGCACTGGAGTTACATGCATTGATCGCCGTTTACGTAAGACTTGAATCACGTCGGACTTGCGTTACTCTTCCTTAGTCAGCCATCACTTCAGCACGTTGGCCTATGTTTTACCCCCATTCAACATGTGGAAATTAACGACTTCGACCGTGCGCGGCGGTTACTTGACCCTCGTGAACCATACGGAAATGTCCTTAGCAACTTGCCAATCCTCTGTTGAGCCTTCTCGTTTTGAAGACTTTGTTTGCACAAAGTTAACAAACGGTCGCATTGAAACTCTTTTTATGTGCTATAGAAAGCTTAAAACCAATAAAACATTACAGAATCATGAAAAAAATACTACATAAATACGAAATTTAGTCTCAAAGTGGTTGCTAAGATGATAAATTATTTCCATTTTCATTCGACCACTTTGTCATTTTTCCACTAAATTTCTCAATTTTAGAAGTTTTCCAGTTTTGACCTGGCGTATGCAGTGGGACACTGCACACGACAGGCCAGAATCTCAACAACACAAACTACACAATACAATCAGTTCTATGTAGCTAAATGTTTTGTTCGACTTACATAGTTATATTTGATGCTTCTGCGCAGCGCTATCTGCAGGCTTACGTGTTTTACATGCACAAAACCGATCCAGCCAGTGTTGAGTATGGGATATAGAGAAATGTTAAGTGCACCCTCTATTAACATGTACATGTTCTCGTGTAACAAAATGTGCTGAATAAAGCCTGCCACGATGAACGTCTGCCCTCCAATTCCTGCCTCTAAAGTCATCTGAATTGACCTACGCCGGGTCACGCAACATGGTGGCAGCGGTGGGATCTGGAACTTAGTGCTTGTGTTAAGCTACAGAACTTTCTCTAGAACATTGGGAACTCTCGAAAACTGTGACAGTTTGCCAGGTCTGGAAATCCGCCGTCGTCATTCTGTCATACAACTGTGGATGCCGCTGTGTGTAGTGTGTACAACGTACGTTATCGGTATGTGCAGTACTGTCACAAAGTCAAAGACACGCATCGTATACCGTTGAACTCACATCGCCAAAAACACTGTCGCCTTGCTAAAGACAACATTATGGCTGCCGCAGCACCAGTCAGTGGTATCAAACCTCCATACCCGCCAGACAGAGAGGCCAGGCAATGTAAAGCACCTTTCTGTGGACTGGAAACTGTTCAAGCAGAAAGGGGTAAACTCTGCTGTGGTTTCGTAACTGGACACACGTGATCGGGGATATCAAGTGGCCCTATTGTTATATACACTTGGCGATGAAAGACTGAAAATCTACAATGGTTTTCAAATTGACACTGAGGATAATGCACGCACTACAACTGAAATCCTCACCAAGTTTGACTCATTCGCAGTCGGTGAAGTCAATGAGACTTATGAACAGTTTCTTTTTAACAAGAGAGGCCAGAAGGAGGGTGAATCTTTTGAGTCATTCCTTGCGACTATTCGCAGCATGATGAAAACTTGTAACTATCACAGTGACTCACAAGACTCTATACTCAGAGATCGCATTGTCCTCGGCATACGTGATCAGGAAACACAGAAACTGCTGCTACGTGAGTCCAAGCTGACACTGGAGCTGTGTATAAACATTTGCAAGGCAGCCGAGAATGCTACCATGCAAGGAAAAGTTCTGAGACCAGAGTCAGAGGCCTCTCCCTCCGTAAAGCTGGTCCGTGGATCAAAACACAGCTCGACTTCGAAGCAACCAACACGAAAGGCACCTCCTTCGAAGTCAACGGCTGCGAACAAGAGGCCACCCACTGCAGCACCGGCCAAACGTGAGTGCAATTATTGTGGTCTCGTGCATGTAATGAGAAAGACAGACTGCCCAGCTTGGTGCTAAACATGTTCGAACTGCAAAGGCAGAAACCACTTCAAGGCCAAGTGTAAGAAACCTAAGGTGCATAGTGTACACGAGGATGCAGATTTTCTCATAGACTCTGATAACGACTATGACGCATTCGTCGCAAATGTAAGCAGCAGCAAAAAGAACACTCTCACAGCTAGGCTGGCTGTTAATGGCTGCCACATCCGTTTCCAAGTGGACACTGGTGCTGACGTAAACAATATCTGTCAGCGCTTTATTCGTCGAGACCAAGTGCGGCCCACGAAGGTGCAGCTGGTTATGTGGAATGGTACAAAAGTCAGACCCCTAGGGGAGGCAGAGCTACCGGTCACTAATATTCGCACCGGTGAAGTCCACACAGCTATCTTCATTGTAGTGCCAAACCACCTACACTGCCTGCTTGGTCTGAAAACTCTGACAGACATGCACCTGATAACTGTCAATACGGACAAATTCTTTGCCACTGTTACAGCCCAGACAAGTCAACCTCTGAGTGATCTTGGAGTGGCCAACCTCAGAGTGGATCCGGAAGTGAAACCACGTGCATTACCTTCCCGCAAAGTTCCCATGGCTCTGAAAGGGGATGTAGAAGTGGAACTGAACAATCTTGTAAAACGTAGTGTACTTGTCCCTGTCACAGAGCCTACTGAGTGGGTAAGCCAGATGGCTGTGGTGCGGAAGGCCAACGGCAAACTCAGAATTTGTATTGATCCGCAACCGCTCAACCAAGCCCTCATGAGAGAGCACTACAAGCTGCCCACTGTTGATGACGTGCTCCCAATGTTCCATGATGCTAAAGCCTTCAGCAAATTGGATATTAAGGAAGCTTTTTGGCACGTCCGATTAGATGATGAATCCAGCAAGCTCACCACTCTGATAACTCCCTTTGGCCGATTCTGCTGGGCCAGACTGCCTTTCGGTATCAAAGTGAGCAGTGAAATTTTCCAATGCAAACTTGTGGAAGCGTTGAGTGGCCTTGCGGGTGTCTTCACCATTGCCAATGACATCATAGTTGCTGGCTGTAGCCCAACAAAGGCTGAGGCCACCAACAGACAACGACGAGAAACTTTCAAAGCTATACCACAAGTGCCAAGAACGTCATGTAATCTTGAATGAAACCAAGAAGGTACTTGCAAAGTCAGAAATCCGGTTTCATGGACATTGCTTCACTGAAGTCGGCGTCAAAGTGGACAGGTCGAAGGTTGAGGCAGTGCTGAATATGCAAACCCCGACTGACATTCAGGGTGTGAAACGTCTGTGCGGAATGATGCAATACATGGGACGATTTCTGCCACACCTCTCATCTGATCTGGAGCCAATCAGAGCCCTCACTGAATGGGATTGGTCCCCTGCTTGTGAGACAGCACTGAAGACTGTGAAACGACAGCTGTCCGACACACCTGTACTCACATACTTTGACACGACCAAGAACATTGAACTCCAAGTCGACAGTAGTAAGGATGGAGTTGGAGCCGTCCTGCCACAGGAAGGTCGACCTGTGGAGTACGCCTCTCATGCACTCTCCTCCAATGAACGCAACTGGGCACAGATTGAAAAAGAGCTCCTCGCAGTCGTGTTTGGCCTCGAACGCTTTGATCCGTATACCTATGGCACAAAGGTGGTGGTACAGAATGATCACAAACCCCTGGCAGCTATCCTCAAAAAGCCCCTCACCCAGGCACCTAAGCGACTATAAAGCCTGCTGCTGAGAGTCCATCACTATAATGTGGATTTTCACTTTCTCAAGAGGTCCAATCTAGAGGTTGCAGATACCTTGAGTCATGCCTACATTGACTCACCTGACCTGAGGCCCCGCATCATGACAATCAACTTCTTTCCAGACATATCTCACACTCGTTTGGAAGAATTCAGAGAAGCCACTGCACGCGATGCAACACTTGCGAGTTTGAAATCACTGATTCACGATGGCTGGCCCGACGCAAAACGCAAGGTGCCAGATGAAGTGCGTCCATACTATGACAATCGTGACATGCTCAGCTATGAAAATGGAATCATCCTGAAAGGTGAGGCCATCTTGATTCCAAAATGTCTGAGGCGTGGCATTTTGCAGAGACCTCACTCTGCTCACATGGGAAACAACAGCATGATGTGCCGTGTGCGTTCACTTGTTTTTTGGCCTGGCATGGCCAAGGATATGAAACAGCTAGTAGACACCTGTGAACCATGTCAAGAACTGAGACCACGGAACCCCGTGAAACGCTAAAGCCACAAGATGATGGCAATGGCCCCTGGGACAAGATCGCATGTGACCTCATGGAGGTACAGGTTCGCCAATACCTGGTGACTATAGACTACTACTATAACTGCATGGAAATTGACCACATGCCCACAACTACGTCTGCCGGTTGATACATTTGCTAAAGAAGCAGTTTGCTCACTATGGCATCCCACGTGTGCTGACTTCGGACCAGGGTATGGAATTCCATATCTGCCGTCGCCCGTCGTCCGTCGCATTTTGCTTTTTGTTGTGTCCCAATTCTGCCATTTACCAGTTCCCAACATGCCATTTTCCGTCGTGCGTCGCCCGTCGTGCGTCGCCCGTCGTGCGTCGCCCGTCGCGCGTCGCCCGTCGTGCGTCGTCCGTCGCCCATCAAATGGGTTGCATAGGACATGCAAAAGCCGTTGTTTACAGCAGATTTCATCATAGGTATACCCGCCCTCAAAATAATGTTGAATCAGTTCGTCTCTTATGAAAACTATTGGGAATCAAACATTGTAAATAATCTATTATTTACATTCCGTTCTGTGGGATATCGTGCAGGGACAGACAGAAATATTGTGGCGAAACAGGGTAGCTTTGCAGACTTGTGTTTAGTCTGGGTCATTAATAATTCAGGAGCGTCTTAATCATGCATTAAACATGCCCGCGGCGACCAATTAGAGGCGCGCATTACCTTAGGTCTGGGCGCTGGCTTGCGTGGGTTGCAGGGACTTCTCAAGATGGCAGCGTGCTAACCAGAGCTCTGTGGAGTTGTGTTGTGTTTCGAGAGTAAATCTGACGTACGACCGCTGGTGGTTGGGGATCTACCTTAAGTGTACCTGGTGCGATCGGTTAGTGTGGTGCTTGTTCTCAGTTGCCGGAGCTGCTGATTATATCAGATCTCTTTGAAGATTGGCAATCGTTAGACAGTCTCGTTTATTTAAGAAGTGGTAGATTATAGGGTTAGGGAACCCGAGCGAACCAGTTAATTGGGGAATTAGCGAAGCTTAGACTAGAAGGATTGTGTGCCGTTGTTCCATGCTTGTTGGCATAGCGACGGTTGGTTGCGGTCCTGGTCTGGGAGCTTGCTTTCCTCGTTGAGGTTTCCTGGGTGCAGGTTCCCGTTAGAGTCTGGTGAGGACTGTTATAATCGCCTTCTTAATCAACTTACCTGTGTTATTTCGTAAATAACTTGAAGTGGGTGAGGGTTATTTAAGTCACCTTAAACCTTGTTGCAGTTTGGGAACTGTGTTGCTTTGTAAGGCAGTAGAGATTATTCTTGTATAAGTGTACCCTGTTGTGTTGTACAGTTACGAAGATTGTAATTGCTTGTGTGGTCAAGACTTATCAGTTATAAGCCATCAGTAGATTATTTATTTAGACTTGAGGGCTACCCTGATCACTGTGAGGGTTATCTGGTTATTGTGAGGGTTATCCTGATCGCTGTGAGGTTTACCCTGATCACCGTGAGGGTTATTGTGGTGTAGGTTAAGGATAAGGCTTATTAATCACGTTCGTGGTGCAGTTGACCACGCAGGACTACCTCCCTGTGAGGATAATTTTGTATATAATTAATTGCTGTTGTATATAAAGGATAACTGAGCACTGACATTGAATAAACCAATCCTATAATTGCCCTAGAAATCACTGGTCACCGTGAGATTTAGTCAGTCCTGTATCACTTGTATTGACATTAAGTGTAATCTTTATTGACATTGGGATCAATTACCTAATCACAGAGCGGTGGTAAACTTCCACCAAACGAACAGCCCCTAAGGCATAGTCCACCGTTCGTTAACTGATATCCCCCCTGCGTTTGGATAGGCGCTCATTCTTGCGTAAGGTTAAATAAATATATTTGTGGGGTTAGGCCAGGCCAATTCTATCTCCGATCATGCCAGTCTGCTGGTCCGCCACAAAAAGGTGTCAGTTGTCCCGCCACAATATCACATAGGCTATAGACCTAAAGTCTGGCTGTTAACGAGTAAAGTTACGTCTAGAGTAACTAAGTTATCGAGAAAAACAATCTACCGTAACAAAAGTCTATTTTGTTGATTTGTTTATGTAACCAAAATAGTGTTATTTCATATACACGTTACTTAGTCGATGTCAGGATATTATTTCTCCTTTCAATAGGAATATGGCGCAACTGCAAAAACGAATACATGTACATCTTCTAGTTCTATTGCTCAAATGAGAGTCAGGCATTGTGGATCGATCGAACAAGGACATGTACATGTGAAATGATCAAGGGTCAAAGTTAAAAATACCACTGCACAATCGTGACAAAAAAAACACGGGCGACGCAAGACGGGCGACGCACGACCGGCGACGCACGACGGACGACGCACGACGGGCGACGCACGACGGGCGACGCGTGACGGGCGACGCACGACGGACGACGCACGACGGGCGACGCACGACGGCAGATATGGAATTCCATACCAATGTATTATGTACTATTTACGACAAACATTTCTCTCTCTCTTTAGCGTCCATCCAGGCGACACAACCAGACGACGCGACGACACGACGGTTCCCTTGCGTCGTGCCGTCGGGTCGCACTGTCGCCTTCTTGCCACTACTTTTGTACACACACGTCGCGTCGCATCGTGCGTCGCATCGTGCCGTCGCCTGTCGCGTCGTACTGCCTTGGGTGCTTTCCATGTTGCATTTATTGCCGCCTAAACGTCGCCCCTTCCGTCGCCCGTCGCGTGGTACCGTCGTGCGTCGCGTCGACGTCGTGTCGTGCATCGCGTCGCCTATTGTGTCGACTGAAGCACGACGCGACGCACGACACGACGCGACGCGTCATGTGCTGTCGCCCTTTGCTTCTTGGTGTTTATAGAGGGCGCCTTTTCTGTTTTCTTTTATTTCCGCCCCCGTACTTGCATAGTACGGTACAGTCCTCTAATTCAAGTTCCATTGAAAACAGTGTAAAATCGGCACTGTTCAGGGCCCAATAACATGGATACCAACTTCCTTGAGATTGCTGAAACACAAATGAAATTATTGTCTGGTCCCTTATCTTTTGATTTCCTTTTAATGCTTTACTTTTAATGCTAATGAGCTGACCAGAAATTCTCACTTGAATAGTGGATTGCATGCACCCAGTACATGGTATTCGCTCTTTGTACGCTGCCGCCATGGGCATGCAGAGCCTTGAACTGACAGCTTTTGAAATATTGTCCAATTGTAGAGTATAGATGGCAAAAGCATTAACGCAGCATCATGCCCAAACTTACTTCGCAACATAAATGGAAAAAGCTGCCAGATCGAGGCTCTGCATGCCTATGGCGGTAGCGTACAAAGAGCGCATAGGTAGCAGGTCTTGTTTCTGTTGTTCTTTTTCATGCATGCTTTCTAACTTTGTGTTTTCATTAAGAGTGAGTTGTGGAAGAAAAGGTTGGTTTGTTTTTTTTAATCAAATGTAATTAGAAAGAGCGTCATGACCAACTATCAGCCTTGTCTCCAGGAAATAAATAACATGAGCCACAACGTTGTTTTAACTTTCCATCTCTAATTTTGATCTTCCTAATAATTATGCTATAGAATTAATTTTGTTCCCCTACTTTTTGAAATCCTATCTCCCCCAGAATTAGGTCATACAATTTGTGCAGGTTGCTTGGCAGCGCGTGTGGGCAGTTGGTAGCAGAACTTGCAAACAGCCACAAGAGTCCTTGAGAAGGAGCTGATAACTTCCCTAGTTAGTGACCTTCCACACTTCACTTGACTACTAGACTGTCACAATGTGTTCTGAAATATATTAAATTTATTATTCTTTGACTCACATATACCTTGCACTGTGTTTGAATCCCCCTCTTTAGCAATGAGGTTGACCCAGGGAGTATCTGAGTTTATCTTTCACATGGAAATCAGCATTAGGCAAATTAGGTTTTGCTTCAGTGATTTTGTTTAACACTGAGATGCCATGTGCATCCCCCAAGTCACTGCCTTACTAGCTTGCACTGTGAGCAGTCACCTCCTGTGTGGAGTGTACTTTACATTGGTACTGTGTGTACCAGGGAGTGGCCCATGATTTAAGCCAGTATACCATAACTGTAAGTGGTTTCTTTTCTCTTTTAGTGGAAGAACATATTCCAAGATAAGGATTTTGGGATGAATTTTACAGATGTGGGGTTATTTTCTCTTCATACTGGTTACTTAAATTATTGGATGTTTCTTAAAATTATAATTGAGAGAGTAGGTTTGATTCAGGGTAATTTTCATGCCAAGGAAATTATGGATTAATTATCATATCCAGGTTAAACTTGACGGTGAATTTTGAGATTATTCAAGTGTTAACTAAAAGCTAGAATTTTTTAGAATACTGTCAGTATCCACAATATTTGATCTTTTTCTAAAGGGCTTCCCCCCGTGGGTACTACATGAGGCTGGGTTGTTTGTCCTTAGTGGACCACCATTTAAAGCTTAAAATAATCCTGAGTGGATTTGGTGTGAGGTGGACGACGAGTCTACTCCTGAGTAGGGAGAGTCCGCCGTGTACAGTTGTACACAAAGCTGAGTCCTGTGTGGACTGGTGAGTTGGGGCCCGCTGCCTACGAGTACCTACCAGCCGTGTACCTACCTCAGGCGTGTCAGGCCGACGGTAGCTGGGGAGACCAGAGAGACTACTTACCGGGGAATCTGCTGCAGAGCCAGGCCATATCTTCCCTACAGTAGTGGCCGTGGAAAAACCGCCAAGTCCCTGTTGAACTCGGACGCTTGTCTGCTGCTGAGCATATTCCTATGCAGTGGTGGGCTAATCCCTGAAACCTGGTATCGGTACCGTAGAATTACAATATCTTGGCCCCTTTAGACAGCAGTTGTATATATATATATATTTATTTATTTATTCTCTTGTTTATCTTACTTTTGGGATAAGATAGATTTGGTACTTAATTAAATTAAGAGTTTATTTTCTGAACACAATTTTCGCCCTCCTGAGTTTTTCCTTACTAAGTCCACACGTCTCTCAACCTTTACCGCTGCAGTCCTCCATGGGAAAGACGGACCCATGTTGTGACATAGACTGAACAGAGACTGTTCTGTTGTCTCTCTGTGATTTCTCCTTGCATCGAACCTGCCATAATTACAAATTCGTCCCTGTCCTGCTCTAGGCAAAAATATTACCAGTGTAAGCCTATTGAACCACACATGCATACGTTGCTGGACAGGGGGTGGCCTGGACCAGAGCCCCATGAATTCCGTTCCGAAACCTGATTTAGTCGAGGGGAAGGAAAGACTGTGCACTTGAACCCTAAACATCATATAGGCCTAGCCCAACAAATCTTCGCCATCCATTCAAGCTCTTTTTATTGCAAGCCTTTCTAATGCAAACTCTACAGCTACTTGCAAAGTCAAGACAAGCCAAGCCGTCTCCAACTTCAGCAATAGATCGTCTTCAAGCTAGGCCCTTTATTTATTTTCATTGCTAATTCATAATTTGTCTGTTAAATAGAATCCCTGTTTTTTTTCATTATTAAAAAGATGCTTTCTCTAACGTGAGGGTATTTGTATTTTCGTACGTACTTCGCAAAGTACATGCTATTTACTCTTTGGTGTTGATTTGTTCTTGTTTTTATCTCATCCATTCCTCGGTTAGGAATAATTTCTGTCATGTTTTAGTAAGAAAAAGAAAAAAGAGCAAAAAGAAAATCGGCATATGTAGGAACTGCTCTCTCATAATAAGTGGAAGCCCAGAATTCGTCACTCTTTAAACCCAGCCAATGATTTCTTTTTAATACCGTCGATGCACTTCCCATTTGTGGTAGATTTGTAATCTTATAGATACCGGTATTTCTCCGTGGTCCATCCCGGTAATTTCTAAGTAGTACTCCCAATTCCCCAGACAATTTGTCTACAATTGTATGACTGCAAGTTTGACCACTGGTTTACTGGGAAGTTACCACCGAGCCTGCTCTATAATACCCTCAGAATTTTCCGTCGTAATCTTCCTTTAGGCCAGTCGTCCTCGTTACCTTCATCAGCACCACACTTTCAATGATATTAGTCTGTGTTTCTGAATAAAACATTATACAGACGCTATTATCATTGTGGCCGTGTCTTTTTTTTCAACTCTGTTTGGCCACACTCATGTATAATTTCTCTTCAGATCCGCATCTTACATTAGCAAGCACGTTATAATGATTGATGTATTGTATCTTAGAGTAGATTTAGAAATATTGTAGCGGGCAAAATATGAGAATCATGACACCTGCTTACATTATTTATTTGTTAACTAGTTTACGCCTTTTATTATCACCTAACCGGTGAGAATTAATTCGTTTCCGGCTAATCATATAGTGAAAAGTTTTCGCACGGTTTACGAAAATACAAATATCCTCGCGTTAGAGAGAGCATCTTTTCAATAATGAGAAAAAATAGGGATTCTATTTAACAGAAAACATTATGAATTAGCAATGAAAATAAATAAAGGGCCTAGCTTGAAGACGATCTATTGCTGAAGTTTGGGACGACTTGGCTTGGCTAGTCTTGACCTGGCAAGTAGCTGTACAGCTTGCAGTAGAAAGGCTTGCAGTGAAAGAGCTTAAATAAATGACGAAGATGTGTTGGGCTATATCATGTTTGAGGTTCACGTGCGCAGTCTTTCCTTCCCCTCGACTAAATCAGGTTTCGGAACGGAATTCATGTGGCTCTGGTCCAGGCCACCCCCTGTCCAGCAACGTATGCATATGTGGTTCAATAGGCTTACACTGGTAATGTTTTTGCCTAGAGCAGGACAGGGACGAATTTATAAGTATGGCAGGTCCCGTGGAAGGAGAGATCACACAGAGACAACAAAACAGTCTCTGTTCAGTCCAGCAGCCAAGTGAAGTGGAAGGTCACTGGCTAGGGAAATTATCAGCTCCTTCTCAAGGACTCTTGAGGCTAGTTGCAAATTCTGCTACCAACTGTCCACACGCACTGTCAAGCAACTCACACAAATTGTATGACCTAATTCTGGGGGTTCAGGATTTCCAAAAGTGGGGGAACAAAATCAATTCTATTACATAATTATTAGGAAGATCAAAATTAGAGCAGGAAAAGTTAAAACGAAGTTGTGGCTCATGTTATTTATTTCCAGGAGACAAGGCTGATAGTTGGTCGTGACGCTCTTTCTAGTTACATTTGATTAAAAAAACAAACCTTTTCTTCAACAACTCACTATTAACGAAAACAGAAAGTTAGAAAGTAACCATTAGAGCAATAACAGAAACAAGACCTGCTACCTATTTCCCCTTTTACGCTACCGCCATAGGCATGCAGAGCCTCGATCTGGCAGCTTTTTCCGTGTACATGTATGTTGCTTAGTAGCTTTGGGCATGCTGCGTTAGTTCTACCCATATACTGAACGATTGGAGAATACTTCAAAAGCTGTCAGTTCAAGGCTCTGCATGCCCATGGCAGCAGCGTATAAAGAGTGAATACCATGTACTAGGTGCATGCAGTCCACTATTCTGGTAAGAATTTTTGCTCAGCCATTAGCATAAAAAAGTAGCAGCTCAGCATTTTTCTGAAATAGGAGATTGTTTGGCCCCGAAATGGTGAGATTGTGTAAATCGTTGCCAGGATCAACTGTCTGGGTCTTTAAGCTATCCTATGAGAGCAGAATGGATAAAAACTACAACTGAAAAATGGTCCTAAGTGCCCAAGAAGGTTGAGGGTTGCCACTTGAAAAATGGCTCCAATCAGACTTCGGAAAAATCACTTTTCGGGGGTGATTTTGTTTTGCGGGAATAATTAAAAATGTAATTGGTTAGCCCACAATAAATTGAAAAGAAATCGAAAGATTAGGAACCAGACAATAATTTTATTTGTGTTTCAGCAATCTCAAGGATGTTGGTAAGCACGTTATTGGGCCCTGAACAGTGCCGATTTTACACTGTTTTCAATGGGGTTTGAATTAGTGGACTGTACCCTACTATTCAAGTACTGGGGACGGAAATGAAAGAAAACAGTAAAGGCGCCCTCTATAAACACCAAGATACAAAGGGCGACAACACACGACGTATTAGGCGACACGATGCACGACACGACGTATGACGCGACGCACGACCGTATGACGCGACGGGCGACGGAAGGGGCGACGTTTAGGCGACAAAAAATGCAACATCATGGAAAGGACCTAAGGCAGCACGACGCGACGCGTCGTGTGTGTACAAAAGTAATGGCAAGAAGGCGACGGTTCGATCCGATGGCACGACGCAAGGGAGCCGTAGATGCTGCCTTCAACGCCGTATCTTCAATCCTGCGCGAAACGGCTCTGAAACCCACCGGGGCCAAGCAACGTAATGGCGCCCCCTTGTACTCACCACATACCACCCTCAAACCTCCTGGTACGCAATGTTCTTCTCAAACATTTTGGTGCACTCGGAAATGGTGCGGCCACAGCTTCCATTTTCACCGAACCCCGATTTTCGTGTGTAGGCGCGATCGTTCTGTCGGGTACACGGTTGTACGTTCCTGGTGAATTTTGTCTCGCCGTCAAAAGCAGGCAGCATGATTCCCCTTGTCAGCGCCCCAGATGTAACACCTGCCCCTACATAGTTAACAGCCCGTCGGTCGTCGGCCCCCGCGGTAGGTACAGAATACGCGGGGATCATACGTGCATTACTAGTAATGTGTTTTATTGCATTACATGTCGTTGCTGTGGTAAACTGTACATCGGAGGGACCAAGTGTCGCCTTGGTGATCGCTTTGTGAAACACTTGCGCTGTGTGTTCCAACAAGCACCCGGTTTCACTGTTGCGCAGCACTTTTGCGCGCCGCCACATTCCCTCGGTGATGTAAGCGTCTGCATCCTGCGGAAAGCGTCATCTAATGTACAGCGTAAGAAACTGGAGCAGCGCGTCATTTGCGAACTTGGAACGCTGCATCTAGGGGGAAATGAAAATGGATTTTTCTGGGTTTATTAAGAACTGAATCTGCTTGCCCTGAAGAAGGTACTCGGTTACTTAAAGCTCGGCAATTACATTTTCCAGAGCACTGATTTTGTATTATATTCATGTCAATATTCTGATCACGGTGCTACGCAGCCCTTCCATATTTCTCTGATCATATTCAATGAGCTCAAAACAGCATTTCTCTTTAAACTTTGCCCCCTGACACCCGAAGCTGGATCCGTCCCTTAAGCCTACTTCTCGCAGAAACATTGCCTTTCACTTCTTCTTTTCGGGCATATCCCTTGAATCTTGTCGAAATGCATCTTGATTTGTATCGCAACTGGCTTATCCGTTGCTTTGTATGACCAAAACAGACCTTTGCTTTATTTATAAATCTTAGCCGCACCTTCTATGGGCGGCCAAAAGAAAAATGTTCTTCTACGCTGTAAAAAAAATTATTGCCTCGATCCGCCTTTATCCTCCAACGATTGTTGAAATGAGAAGTAAGGCCGTAATGTTTTCTTCTTTCTCCACTTTTTTTTCTAATCTTATTTTCAACATTTTCCATTTTTTTATAATCATATTTTATTTCCGAATATATGTGTTTATGACTGTCATCTCTTTACCAGATATAGTACGAAAATATCTACAGCTGTGATGTTGCCCAAGAACAGGTTTCTTGAGGCCTTCGCTCGCAAAGCTCCTTGTAACTGCCAGGTCAAAACTGAAACTTGTTGAATTGGGTCTGTGCTGCAATTGCACACCCTACCTGGAGTCATCCTTCTTTGAATATCGAGGGGCCGGTCTGGTCATGTATTGTAGGCCTTTGCCAACAATTTGCTATTGAGTCGTACTACACGAACTCACTTACTGTCTTTTAAATTTCTCCTGAACTCATTTAGTCGCCAAGTAACTGCTTGCTGTGAGCTACCTTATGATATCCCCATTATCACAGGTTTCCTTGTTAAAGCTATATCTAAAATGGCATCTTGGCCAGAGCATTTGCAACTAAACTAATCCAATCCTTTGTATTTCTCAGTGTCGGCTTACGCTAAGAACCACTGTGCATAACACCATTAGGCACTTAAAGGCTGTCTGCCACCAACGCAGGGCTAGTTATCTCTTGAAAATGCCCTTGCACGTTTGTATTGTCTGGAGCCTGTCTGTCCTAGAAGCCTGTTTGTCCATTTAGTATTTCTTATTTCTCGTTTATCCACCATTATTATTGCTCAGTTGTTACACCTTAAAACACTAATCCACATATGTGTGTCAGTGTTTTCAAAAGATTTTGCAAGACTGTAACAAACCGGTGATCATCTTCATTAAAATACTGTTGGCTTTCCTAAATATCAAGTCGATGGTAGCATGGACTTTATTAGTGTCTATACGGGATGTTATATTTGGGGTCAACAATTTATTAAAATGTGGACGTGAAACAAGGGGTTTGGGTGACAGTCAAACTGTACGGTTGGTTTATTGCTCTCACTTCTCTTCATTAAAGTTCAATGTGGGTTGGAAGAAGGTGTAGCTTAACATAATACAACACACAAAAGGCAAAGTTAAAGAGAGGCGAAGTTGCATACGAGTGTAACTGAACTACGGTTTGGCAGGAACATTGGAAATGCAAGTCGGACAGAGTGGGTACGGTACGTGTGTGTAGCATCGCACAGCTAGGCCACACTAATCGGGCCGGGCCGTGGTGGGAGCTGTCCCGGACCACCACGGTGACTAGCAAGGGCTGGACGGGGCCAGCGCCGGTATGTACCGACCATACTGCCGCTCAGACCGCAACGTGATGAGTGCAATGATAAGATCGCCGCACTGTGTACCATTGGCTCAGTGTAGAGACGGGGAGGACTGGGCTAGTTAGCAGGACAAGGGACACGGGGGTGTCTCACCCGGCAATCGGTTCGGACGTAGCGGTGACGGGCCGCTACGACTCTCTACCCTGGGCTAATTCGTACTGCTCTCGCATCGGTCCAAGCTAAGCTAGCTGGCCATTCATGTGGTTACATTTCTTCGCCATAAGAATGGTTACTATCGCACTTCTCTCGGAAAGGGTCCAACCGCCGCACTACGTCAGGTTCCGCTCTCGCAACTAGGGTTTGGTCTGCCGCGCCTGACCAACGAGTTAGGGAAAATCTACTCTATTTATAGGATTCTAGAGGCTTAGGAATTAATAAAATCTAAATCTTAATAAAATTCTAATCAAAGGGGTCACATGACTTCCTGCTAGAGTCGTGTGCGAGAATCTAAGTGTCGTGTGTAAAAAGGTAAAATACAGAATAAGAAGTCACGTGTACAAAGTGTAGAGACGGGAGCGTGAAAGTGCTCACCCGGTCATCTGTAGCGAATGATTGACAGTTACAAAGTCAGAGGTTTCTGAACATTAGCATTTCAGGGAACCTTCCACGCCCAACCACGCAGCCACGTGAAGGGGAATTTCGACATGCCAAAACTGAGCAGAGAAAACACAAGGACAAAGGAGTGAAGGAACACGCGATCACGCCAGAGTACAGCATGAATAACTAAATACAAAATTAACGTCTCTGCTGCATGTCCATAATGCATAGCTGAGCTAAATAAGAGACCCTGAGAAATGCAAGGACCGAGAACGAGTAAAACTACGGGGCACTAGGATTCCAAGATTTGCGGGTGTGCAACAGTACATTACACCGAGGGTTTCCCACAGGTCTACATGAAAGTCTTTCCACTGCAACGGGCCCTAAACCGATCATCATAAAATGTCGTGCACGACAATCCCCAAAGCCTTTCCTTAGCGTTTACATTTAAAACTCGCGGCAAGCTGACCAATTTAGCAGGATCATGGAAACGGAATGAGCACAACTGGAGCGAAAACGAAACGCGTAAGCCCGTGGAACAACCTGATTTTAAATTGATGACCTCTTGCGTCCTCACGCTCGCAGCGATGCAAATAGAATTTTGGAGCTCTAGCCTAAAAAATGTTGGCACATTATAAGTTTCCCATCCAAGGGTTCTGGAACCGTGCCATGAAGGTCAACTTTCAGGTTTACACGTTTGTTCGGTCCCCATAGACTGTGCGTGCATTTTGTTTGTGAATTCGCGCTTGCACAATAGCTACGTATGGTCGTCGTCGTCTTTTTTCCAGCTAACTTTGCGTCTAATTTTCACAATTTTGCCGGGTTTACCTTGAAATAACTTTGATGCCACATGAAAGACTAGTAACTCTTATGATAAAAAAAGTTTATTACTTCTAGGTGGAACACTGTCTGGAAGACTGATGAATCGTTTGTATCCATCAGTTTATTTCTTCAAGATAGAGAGCCATTTGTCTGAAATGCGGTTCGTTTTTCATGCGGATTTCAAATTTCCACACTGAGTCCGACATGACCGGACAACGGTCAAAAATGAGATGTCCGGATTCGGGGCATGGCATACACGTACGCACACACACCTTGGGACGAGTGCGTTTCGTTACGAGTTGACTTTACAGCATTGCACTAATAATATACGTACAACGACATCAAATTGCACGACTAAGAGACTTTCCGTTCTCGTCCATACGGTTGCCTTCTTGCATGATACTTTCTCACTAGAGTGTTCATTATATTCCTCACCATTCACAAGTAGAAAAATGTCAGGGAAAACTCGGTAAAACTGAAAAAATCCCCTCTAAAATGGAGGCTTCACTTCCAACTTCTGACCCTTACATGTACTTTGGAGGTACTTAAGAAAGACGGGCAAAAATTTGGCAGGAAAAGGATCTGTATCGCATGCAAGTTATCAAAAGGGACTTTTAGTGTTTAAATACTAATCGGTATGGAAATAAGGGGCAAACAACTTTTTTCTGAGCTTGATGTTGATCAATTACTTTTGGGGTCCACCTGTCAGAGTCAAGAACCATTTTTTGGTTCTGGCTATGGTGGGATTCAGTGTGCATGCGCACAAACTAAGTGAGGGGCATGAACAAATGGTTGCGTTCGATTAATTAGCTTACACGTGTAAGTCAAATCGTATTTACACGAGAGCGTTCATTTAGCCATCACGTGATCTTCGTGCCTGCCCTGGTGTCAGCCATCACTACCCCAGCTGGCGAGCAGGTCTCTGGAGGCTGCCCGAAGTAATGACGTGTAATGACGTTACGGGTGGACCTTTTTCCCAGAATGCCTTGGCCAATACACTGCAGCGTTCGATCAGCCTCATTTCGAGGCTTCCCTTGGTGTACCACTGATGTTTTCAGGGAAGCTAATCGAACGCACCCTATGTGTATTGTGTCGAGTAGCTCAATTTTCGTCCCCTGTAGGGAAACTGCAAACTTCCGACATGTTAGTTCAAAAGGGGGATTTCGAGTCGGTGGTTGTGCGAATCGTGCTCAGCGCTAGTTAATATTTAACCTTACTGTGTCAACTGTTGCCGCAAGTCCGAAGGCCAGATCGAGTTTGCATCTAAGTTCTCAAATAAACATTGACTTATAGCCAGAATTTCGTGGACTGCGGAGTATAGCTTTTGTGTCACATGTACTGCAACAAGGCTGCTTGTATCAGTATCACAAAACACTGCATGCTCTGATGAAAATGTTCACACGAAGGGTACGTAAAGTAAGTCTCCTTCTTGTCGGGGCACTCGAGTGTTTGTGTTTTGGAGGATGGATTTTTGGCTGGGCCTCCTTGGTTTTTGTGTTTAAACAGGAAAAGTACTTTGCAGATAAATGTCAGTCATTGGGCAGCACAGGAGAGCCTCCCGTCGCGACCGTGACAGCCTCATCAAGTTCTACAGTTACCCACGCCAACTACACTGAAGGGCCCTGCGCCGAACAAGACGCCGAGCTGCAGCTAGTATTCACCGTAGCTAACTTCTCTGTGTCCGGGGCCGCACTGCCTCTGGGGCTGCTGTACGACAAAATGGGAACTCTTTTCATGAGGATAACTATAAGGTGATACACCATTGCTTTCATGGCATTGATATGAAAATTAGGTGCCTGTATGACATGCCCTAACCGGTTGGCTGGTGTAACATTTGCATGTACATGTACATAAAGCTGTACTCCTTATCGGTCGTTATTCATCTGCAACTTTCGGACAGGTGCACTGACAATGCATAGTACATGTACATGCACATAAAGTGGTTGCGTGTCACCCGGTCCCAAACCAACTCGGTACGAGGTCGGTTCGGTCCCAGGTCAAGTTGGTCCCAGGTCGTGGTCTTTGGGAAAAATGTACGTGAATAAAGGTTGCCTAATTCCATTTTAAGGTCTCAATAAGTTGACCTCCGCGATTACGCCTATAGGCGGTGCTAGGCAGTGGTTGACTTTCAATTATCGTAATCCTTTACCTTCCATTACACTCAGAGTTGCCAATGTTCTGATGCTTTGACACTTCTTCCATGTAAACTTAAGCAATATAAAAACTATTCACTTTAGTGCAAGGCCCAGACTAAATACCGTGCTACTGCCTTTCGAAACTTAGTTAAAATGAGCGAGGCAATAGCGCGGCAGTTGCGTTAAACGCTGAATTCAAATAGAGCAGTGTCGTGACACTGCCATATGGAACTACGATAGCGCAGCAAAGCCTGTCAGCTAAAGGGCTTCTGTATCTGTATCATTTAGTCAGCAAGGTGCCATCTTTTAACACATCCCACTAACTTAGCACGTTCATATGCAGTGGCTTGCTGTGCCAAATTCAATTGCTGAGCCGAATTCAGCCGAATTGCACCAAACGTGCTATTGTCGTACCTAACTTTTAAAAATTGAATTGAGTTCGGCACGGCAGTAGCACGGCGTATAGCCTATAAACCACATAAAGCCAAAACTATCAATCAAATTTTTTTCGCGGCCAACGTCTTTAATCCATTTCATTTCGAATCTTGGCGGAATTTAATTGACTTGGAAACCACACGAGTTAACACTACGAAATTGTCCGGAAAACCTATCACTCTATCGTATGCATGGTGGGAGTTCAGCTATCTATATTTTAAGTATCTTCTACTTCTACGGTACTTGGCACAGTCCCCACACTGGGATATCACAACACAGATGCATATAAGACCGTTGAACACGAGTTATACTTAGGGTGGTTTTGAACTGGGAAAATAAAGCACAGGTGATTGATTGTGGGAGGTTATTCCAATAATAAGGAAACAAGGATCATTTGTAGATATCGGTGCGAGTAAAGGCAATACTATTAAAGCAAATTCTTTTGAGGAACTCTATCAAAGGCCTTGAAAAAGTTTATTATAATAGTGTCAACTTGTTCTAAAAATGTGTGTTCAAGGATTTTGTAACATATGGATGTGATGGAGACTGGCCGATAATTTGATGGTTTCAATCGATCCCCCCTTTTGAAAGTAGGTGCCCCATTGCCATGATTAGCCAATCAGGTGTAATTTCTTCTGTATTTAATGGCTATTAGTAAGTTTTCTAAGAGGAGGTGCTAACGTATGTGCATGAAGCTTGGGAATGCTTGAGGTAGGTTATCTAGACCAGTGGCTTTTGTAGCGTACAGCGATTGCGAGAGTTAAGGACCCCCCTGGAGAAAGTCAGATTTGCAATTTCAACAATGAGGTAAGGGGTATATTAGGTAGGTGTGCCTTGCTGACTGAAGGAGACTCCGAACAGGTTTCATCAGAGGCCTGTGGTACAGTTAGGATACCAGACCCGATGATTCTGACTACTCTGCGTATCAAGGGTCCGCTATCACCCATTGTCTGCGTGACCAAGACTGTAGGAATTCCTCCAGTTTTCCGGAAATAGCCAAAATATTCCTAAGTCGCCCCGTCGATATTTGGCATGTTCGGATGGTACCATTGACGTTCGGTTATTCCCGACCAGGTAGGTAGGCTAGCTGTTGAACGTAAACTCCCGTATCTTAGTGGCGGCTGTTGATCCTACAATTTTTGACTTGCCACTGAAATCGAAGGTCGCCTAGGCTGAAATCATGACCTAACGACGACTGGCAAATGCCCACACGCACACACCAGTGTGCATTTGCCTGCAACTGGGGACCCCCTATTGTTCCTCTTTTGTTTGTACTTTAACTTTTTAGAAGACCACTCATATGTTTTGCACACAGTTGTCAATCAGGGACTCTCTGTCAATCGGGGACCTTATTGTCCTCTATTGTTCAGGGTCCCCAATTGAATGCAGAAACAAACTCAAGATGCACCACTGTAATGAAATTGAAGACACCCAGGCTCTCAACTTGTGACCCCTGACCCTTGCGTCCTATCACTTTACAGGGTGTCCCAGAAAAAAACAACCCTGAGGAATGGGTTAATGTGCCCAAACCACGAGATATGATTATAATGTATAAGGATCTCCGAAAAGTAGAAGCAGTATTCTTTCTAATGAAACCTTGTTGACTTGACTGAACACCATTGCCTTGAAAATTGCCTTGAAAATGGGGCATCCGAACTCAGTTGTAACACTTTGGATGAACCAATGAATGAGTTTGTCCTCTGTCATGCTTGTCCTGGTTGAAAGTGACAACAAAAGGTCATGTTAATGAGGGATAATTGCCTTTTTTCTCTTTCAAGTTGTGCAATAATCTGGTTTAAATGTGTTGACTTGCCCCGAGGTAGGCCAGTGCAGTGTTGAAAAGTGTTCGAAGCAGGACAGCAAGTCTGCAAAATGGTGCAACTTACCAAAGAGCAAAGAGTGTTTGTCGTAACGAAATTTCTTGAAAACAAGAGCTTCAAGCCACCCAAGCTGTATTTAGGGAAGCCTTCCCTGATAGGGATCCACCGGCAAAATCGACCATCTGGGAAAATGTGCGCAAATACCGAGAACATGGGACAAGCCTTAATTTGAATAAGGGTCATTCGGGAAGGAGGAGCACAGTGCAAACTCCTGAAAACATTGCTGCAGTTTGACAACAACTTGTCGAACAGCCAGGGAACCAGTTGCAGGAGGAATGGACTTGGACACGCGGAAGGTGTCGGTGCATAATGAACAGTGAATTACGTAATATGTAAATAGTCGGTGTGCCCCTGATATATTATCCAGGACAATCATTTTTCTTGGAAGATAACAGAATTGAAATATCATATGCGAACTACAGGTGTATTGATTTAAAATTTGAAATGATTTGTTCATATTGTAGTCATATACACGACCTGTCCTTGCCTCCTTCTTGTATTCAGTTAAGACAAATTGTTTTTGGTCAGTATTTACGTAACTGAGGAAGAGTTGAAAGTAAATCTGAACTGAAAATAATTGGATAAGGTTAGATGTGAACCTAAACACTGACACAGTTAAATTCAATATTATTGTTACACTAAAGAAAAAACGCAAAGACGAATTATTAAATTAGGTTAAAATTAACATAGGCCTATAAATAAAAATAAAGAAGAAATACATAATACAATTGTTATAACACAAAGTGGACATAATAAAAATTAGATAAAAATGAGATCACTTAAAATGAAGATCTATAATCGTCATATAACACACTACATCGCTGCGAGTAGAAGAAGAGAAAGCGAACATCAACCTATCGTACGTCAAATTAGTATACTAAACTGTTAACGTCTGTCATACATGCAGTTGTAATGTTATGTCAAGGTTGCAGTTTCTTTGTCTAGTCCAGTTTGATCTCACAGTTTTTAAGGATGTACAATTAATTGTAGGCCTACCTCCTAAAGAACCCCACCTGATACTTTTCCGAATCAATGACGTCACCCAGTGGTTTTATGAGCACGCAAGGCATTATATTGTAGGTTTGTTTATTGTTAAGGATTATCCACGGGACGCCAAATATCAATGAACTGTTTATCTGTGTTTGAGTTTTCCTTAGCTGGTTATAGGTAAATATTGGAAGCAGCCCAAGCGGTGAAATCGTTGATTTCCTCTGTTGCTGCCATATTATTCATGAACTTCTTTTCAGCTGGATTTTGTACCGAAACGTGAATGCCTTAAAATTAAGTCAACGCCAAAGTGAAAATTTTCCCGGTGATCGTTATCGTGCGGAATTCGTTTAAAGTCAAATACAATAGTTTCAATCTGGTGAACGACTTATTTTGTCTCATAAATTAATTTGTTGACCCCCCCAGATGTAACAAAGGTTTTCCCGGCCAATTTCCGAAAGTGCACCTTTTAATTCGTAAAATAAAAATTCAATTTGGTGTGGATTTTGAAAACGACTTAAAACCTGGTTTAATTTTCGCAATACGAGCATTCGACTTCGTTTTGGATTCTTCAGGTAACAAATTAGTGATTAGGGTTTGGATTTGGCGTATTCGTTGCCAGTTGTAACCAATGTGCAATCTTGTGCAATTAATTCACCGAAAACTTGTCTTTTACCGTAAACCGTTAGTATTGAGTATTCATTTTCATCTGCTGTAATTCAGGTTTACAAAACTTTCGCTCAATTTGATTAGAAATATACAGGGTTAGAGAAATCATGACATCACTTTGATGATGGATGTTATGTTACTCACGAAGAATTATAGTGTGACGTGGTTTATCATCAAATAGTACGCCAATTAAAGTCTGTGATTTTTCTGTATTTTCTCGTTCATCCATTGCAAGAAGGCCGTGTGTGAACTTTTATGTGATTGTAGCAAAAACGTAGCACGAGAAGGAAAGGTTACCTCGGTGTCGGTGTTTGTATAGGAATCATACAATAGTCGGTATATTTTTTAAGACAACATGAATAGTCTATTTCAGTCACGAACATTCAAACATTTAACCATTCAACTAAACACTTCTATTACAACACACACGAATTCCAATTCTTGACCAGGCATACCTTTATAACACTTTCCGCGAAATCGCCTGAACATTTTGCGAAATAGATTTGATTCAAATCAAGATAAATGCAGGATTGAAGAGGTTCTTTCAATTTCGCGCAAAAATGAATGTCAACATTCTAAACCAGTGCAATATCGATAGATCAAACACTGACTATATACGACTGAATGCACCCTCACTGAAATAGAATTTTTATTTGTTAAATAGAAACGGGGATTTGAATGTTCATTCCACTTCTCTCGAAAAGGAATGCTGCCTTTACTTATTCATTTACACATGTTCCGAAATTGGCCGGGGAAACCTATAGTACCTGTTTATAGTATGGATACAAAATCATACAGGATATGCCAAGAATATTTTTTAGACTCTTAACCCTGCCTACAACAATATCAGCTCCGTTTTGGAGTGCCATTTAGCTAATTACCTGATAAAAAAATACGGCCAACTATCAAAACCTTCCATGATATCCTACCTCTGTTCATGCTGAAAAGCCTGGTATAGTCGCTGTATATACAGGGGCTTCCCCGTAGCCATGAAAAAAATTTCGAGCCGGTCCCTGAGTAAGGCCAATTGAACTGTGTACAAACATCTTCCAGATGTGAGTCCCAAGTAATTGTTTACATCAGGCCTGCACTTATCAATGGAAATGCCCTCCGAGGACCCTTTCAATGGGGTGGGGCCCCTTTGATGTTCGTGGCTTAGGCTGACCATAGAGACACATGTCTAGACAAGCATTAACCAAATCAGCTCTGCTCATAGTCAGTCAGATCTTCGGTTACACACCACTCCACCCACCCACCCCCAACCTAAAAAAATTTCAATGCCATTTCTTTTCTTTGGGAGTGTGGAGGACATCCATGTAGCAACTTTGAACCATTTACAACAGCTTTTGGGTCAAAACAAATACAATTCCCACAGTTGTAATACCACTCTCCAAAATGGAGCGTATAACTAGCACCAATGAAATCAGAGGAAACAATGCTGTGTAGGGTTAATGAGTATAAATCAATGAATATTTCTCTGCATATCATGTCTCATAATGTGTCTTTTGTAACTTTGCAAATAAAATTTTTAGGTTTTATTACAATATTTTGAACAGTTCATTACGTTTGTAGAGTATGTCCTCAACAAGTCTTATGGCGCCTCTATTCACTAGTCTTGGGCAAGCAATGTTATTAGTGGCTTTGGCTCTTTAACGCAAATTCACAATGGCAAATTCGAAGTAGCCACTGAAGACCTGACCTGAAAACGGCCTGAACTACTCAAATCCACCACTTTAATTGACACACCTGCAAACGTACAAGGCTATTTTTGATATTGTAATCGTCTCGGTGTTTCAATACTTAGCATTCTGATGTTGACTGGTAGTCTGATGTTTGCGCTGAGCTTCATTAGTCCTATACTGGTATTCCCCGCGGCAATCTGTGTAGCGGCTGGTGGTGTTCAGCTCCTCGTTGTTAACCTGCAGGTAAGATTAAGCTGCGTCTTGCATGACCTGACCGTGACTTTTAAATTTGTAACAAAGGCTTCAACAGGAAGCGGTTGCAACTTCTGGTCTAATCAATGGCTGAGGCGCTCTTGTTATACCGGTCATGGAACCTTACCGACCATGTAAACACTGTCCCGGTCTTGGATATAGGGTCACAGCCCGTATCAATCACATCGAACTGTGCTGGATCAGATTATTTCAATATACAAAATATCAAAATTTCTGTACATGTGGAATTTGTGAGTTTAAATTATAACTTTTGTTCGAGTGTTTCAGCTTCTGAATATCAAAAGGTGAAAAGTCGCATGAGAGTTGGTAGAAACAATGATCTTCTTCTGTGAGGGCGGAGACGATTCAGAACTAGCTTTTCTTTTGTAAGAAGTCTAGTTGTCCATTTTTTCTTTTACAGGAGTTCAGTTTACCCCAGTGGTTGTCTTTTGTTCTAGAACTTCTTTCACATTCGGTAATTACTCTTACCAAACACGCACGTGCCAAAATAATGAGGATTTTCTCCTTTTTTCAAACGGGTTGCTGATGATGCAATGAGTAAAATGTATCTTAATTTTTTTCCGTTCCACTTAGACCCGTGTTCTAAAGCAAACAGAGTATTGTATCGCCTTAGTCAAAATGCCCCGTTTGTATAAGCCAGCCTGTTATCAAAAATATAACGTTTATTCATTTGTATTTCTTTTTGTTGTCCAGATATCCAATCTCTTTGGACGAAATAAATGGATAGTTATGACTTTATTTTGTGGATGCTTTGACTCCTCAGCATGGGTGTTTCTGGTTGTTAAGGTATATGTCGTGTTTCCCTTTTGTTATTATTAAAATTTTTGTTGACCCCCAATGCGATAAAAATTTGTCTCATACATTGCCAAATTTTATATTTGATCAATTTGTCTAAATCTGGAAATGAAAAAGGCAAAAACACGAACAAAACAAACTCTGTCAAACGGTGTGAACGGAAAAGGCTTGACCATGATAAGATTTGATAAATTGTTATCTGTATCTGTTGCCGAGGTTCAAACAAGACTTGTCCAAACACTCCAAAACAGTTAAAAATCCAATGTCAATTGATAACTCGTCAACGTGGCTCAGTGACAAAATAGATATAAACGATGTTTGCACACGTTTGCTAGTGTCTGCGTGTTTGATTAGCAAATTCCTCTTACGTGGTTCCATAGAGTTCGACATCCCATAATATCCCCGCAGTGCATACTTGGTTTTTTTTCATTAAGTCCGAAGAGGAAAGGGGATAACAGGTAATATCTACATAAAAGGACACGATAACGTTGTAATTTGAAGTGATCGAGAAGAAACTTGATCACAGTAGGGGGCCTATAACCGTGGATCTATCTCTTCTTATTTGCATTATAAGCGGTTACACATCACACCTTCAAATAGGGCAGAAGGCAATATGCATTATGACCTTGTATTCAATATGCTGTCCAAGGGCGGCTCCAGAACAAAATGTTTGGGAAGGGGGATTTTTCGGGGCCTAACAATTGGGAATGTCTTTATATAGCTTTTCGTGATGGCCTTTTTGTAGATTGGGATTTTTGCATGCCTTAGGAAAGAATGGGAGTGAAAATTTCCAACTTTGTTGTTCTCTTATTATATTTCGAAAAGCAACAAACAAACAAACAAACAACCCAACAAACAAACACCAAAACAAACAAAAACTCAAACACCATAACAAGAAGAAAAACAAACTTTTTGACCCTCTTTATTTTAGAGGAGGGGGCCCCTAACTATGAAAATGACGCTGTGTATACAGAACTAGTTCTGTGCGGCGAGTACATTTTTAAGGCTTGGTGTGAAGTCGCACGGTACGATGTGCTACCTGTATATCATTGTGTATAAAACTAACTCGGAATAGTGTAAAGTATAGGTTATATTAACCAATGTCATGTTTCGGTACTCTGGATAAAAACCAAGGCTGAGAGACTGATCTTGACTGGTTTAAGTGCTTGATTCACTGCAACCTTTGCAAAAATGGCTTCGCTGTGGCGCTAGACTTTACGGTTCGGTAAAAATACTTTTCGGGGGAAACTGTATGATTTTGAAATGCAGAGAGCTTAATTAGCATATTAGTTTGGAAAAAAAACCAAGCACGTTCATTACACTACATCTGAAATGATCCTAGTATTTATTTTATTTTTCAGTATTAAGGAAATTTGAGCGGCAAATTTATTTTCTTCAACACCTATTTTGAGAAACGTGGGGTTCTGTGCTGTGATATCTCTTCAACCGAAAAAAGTGATTTATAAATGTTCATAATGAATAAATCCAAGCAAACTTTTGAAAAAAGGCTTCTTATCCTTAAACCTCATGTTCTGCGCACTTTTCATAATAATAGCTCAGCTACGGAACAGGTGCAGATGGGGGGGGGAGAGAATCAACTCCCTGCCTGGCTCATTGCCAATTTTTATATATTTAATTTTTTCCCCCTACATCTTAAGATTGACGGACCCACAAAGAAATATATACCACCCAGGGGGCCTATTTTGTGCCTTGGTTAGGACAAAATAAAGAGATTAAACGGATTCGCTATCGGCGTCAACCATGTGATGCGAACAAAATTGGATCAGCCCCTGTGGTATATGGGCCTTGGTCTATTGCAGCTGCGCTTCACACTTCTGACAGATTTCCAAATTTTGCTAACTGTTGAGGTGCCAAGAGTACCTACAATGATTTCTGCTTCAAAAAGTTTTCCGTCTTTTAAGAGAGGGGGTCTACAACATTCTTTATATGCCACTCCGTGGATATAAAAGATCCCAAAGATAAGTTGAAAGTTTAGCTCGGTAAACAAGTAGGAAATAAGTTTTCACAGTGTTTTGCGATCCACGTATGTTCGAACCTAGTCTGTTCCCCTGCCCAAAGATTCCCTGACGACTCTTGATAAAAAATCTTAGGTCAGGCTTTACCCACGGATATAAATAGATATGACGCAGGGGTCAGGGGTCACAAGTTGAGAGCCTGGGTGTTTTTGATTTCATTACAGACGGGGTGCACCGTGTATGTGTGGACATAATACTCTGCAATGAGCCTTTTGCGAGTTAACATTGACCCAAATATGGTACACTGGGTTCTTTAATTCACGTGAACATAACAACTTAATTCTCCTTACTAAAACCACTGTTGCTATACCTCGTGATTCGGGTCAAGCTTTTGTTAAGGTACATAAGAGACGCCTTGCAACAATCTACTGTTCTCAATGGATAATGAGGGCTGGCATAAAGGAACCAGGCCATTCCAGAGATGGTGGTCGCTATGCGAAAGCTTACCCCGAATCACGAGGTATAGCAACAGTGTCTTTAGTCTGGGAAAGTCAAATCTTTATGTTTATGTGCACTCAGATAACTCAGTGACCAGATTTTATTCAAATTTACCTCGCAAATGGCTAATTCGTCTAGCTTGCATTGATTTCGGGCAAGGTGATCTTCGATTTCAGTGTAAAGTGAAACAGCTGCCATTAGAATACAGGAGTTTACGTTCAACAGCTAGCCTACCTACCCGGCCGGGAATAACCGAACATCAACGGTACCATCCGAACATGCTGAATATTGATGGGACGATTTCGGAATATTTCGGCTCTTTCCGGAAAACTAAAGGAATTCCTCCAGTCTTGGTCACGTGGACATTGGGTGATACCGGATACCGTAGAGTAGTCAGAATCATTGGGTCTGGTATAGTTACCCCCCCCCCCACTTGGTTTGTGCGCTTGCGTACTTAATCTCACGAAAGTCAGAAGCCAGTAAGATGGCTCTTGACTCAGCTAGCTCTTGACTCTTCACAGGTTGACCCTAAAAGTAATCGATTCACCTCAAGTTCAGATATAGCTGTTTCCCCCTCATTTCCATACCGACTAGAATTTAAACACTCAAAGTCCCCGTTGCCAGCTTGCAGACGATAAAAATCTATTTTCTGCCAAATTGTTGCCTTTCTTCATCACGTACCTCCAAAGTAAAAGAGTCAGAACTTGGAACTTGGTAATGACAACATTTTCGAGGGGATTTGTTTTCCAGTTTTTCGGGGTTCTCCCTGGCTTTTTTCTATTTGTGATCAGTTAGGAATATCATGAACAGTCTAATGAATGTCTATGCAATGCACCGATATGATCGGCGAGGAACAGTCTAATGAATGTCTATGCAAGAAGGAAACTGTATACACGAGAACGGAAAGTTTTAGTTTGTACCTCTTATAGTCAGGCAATTTGACGTCATCCGTACGCAGTAGTGCAATGCCGTAAAGTCAACTCGTTCCCAAACGCACTCTTATTGGGTGTACGTGTGCGTGTAAGTGTATGCCATGCCCCAAATCCGTATATCTCATTTTTGACCGCTGTCGGACTCAGTGTTGAATCGGTATGAATAATGAACCGCTTTTCAGACAAATGGCTCTCAATCGTGAAGAAATGAGCTGATGGAAACGATTAATCAGTCTTCCAAACAGTATCACCGATGATCCGAGGGAATTCAACAAAAGTGTTAAATTCACCATTAAGTAAGGCGAAAAACATGGACAATGACGAAAATACGTCCCAATGAAAAAAGAAGTGAATTTCAAAGAAAGGCTTTCTTTCTAGAAGTAATGAACTTTTTGTTCATAAGAGTTACTAGTCTTCCACGTGGCAACTAAGTTATTTGAAGGTAAATCTGGCATATTGTGAAACTCAGATACAAACTTATGTAAAAAAAATAACATTTTTTTCATAAATATCCTTTGTTGTAAAATCAAAAATTTCCACTTCTTTGATTCTGTTCCGGAGATTTTTCTTACCAGAAGCTATTAAATATCACCATTTGATAGATTCTTGGCAATTTATTTACACACGAGGTCTTCAAGAGAAATACCAGTACAAATCCCTCACATGGGTCACCACCGATATGCGTCCTCCGGTAGTGTAATACACAAACTAAATGCACGCACAGTCTATGGGGACTGAACCTACGTGGATCTCGAAGGGCGGACTGGTGCCGTGAGTAAACAGCTATTATACGCAGATAAAGAATTGTCAACGTTTGATTTTGTATTTTTGTTTGTTTACATTCCTCTGGTAACCGACGGGCCAAATTACAGGAATGTAATTGAATGAATGCAATAAAAACAGTTGAAGGTAACGTTAAAACTACAGTTAACAACCAACTGAATTAAATTAAAATTAACTAAAAAATACACATGCACAAGTCAATATAATTTTATAAATAAAGCTAAAATTCATTAAAGATGTGACCATGATTAGAGGTAGTGTTAAATCGGTTAAGATTTGAATTCGGTCCAGGTGGATTTGTGAATTTAATAAGTCAATATAGTATAGAATGGGGCTGTTCCTACAGCGATTGGTTCTGCAATGTAGCACTGAAATAGTCTGTGAATTACGTAATCTTTTCCTTGTAGGTCTTTCGGGGGGGGGTTGAGATTCTTAGTCTGTTTGCAACTGATCACTAACTGAGCCAACTTACGACTCCGATCTTGTCTACGACTCAAAAATTTATCAGGATTGCATTCTTTGATTGCATCTTCATAGAATTTGTAATTTCTGCCCGACATAATCTTGCACGCTCTTCATTGCACTGTCTCTAAAATGTGAGTCTGCACATTAGAGAGCATGGTATGGAGTTCCATGCTACATCTTTATTTTGTAACAAAGGCCTGATATATTCTTTATAAACCTCACAGATCATCTTTACTGAAACCCAATTTTTCAATGTGCATAACATCTGAAATCTATTTTTTAACATGTCATCAACCTGTTGCCACAAATCGCGGATGCCACAAATTCGAGTAGTTTGTTATCAGTGGTCAAAGCCGGCTGAGGAGGATAGCTCTTGAAACAAATCTGAAGAGCCTTACATTTGGATGGATTCAAGGTTAAATTATTATCTTTTGTCCACTCAACAAAACGGCCCAAGTCCTCCTATAGTTTTCCAGTTGCAGAACAATCACAATTCTCAGCCAAAGTTAGAGCATCTACATACTTCCAAACACTAGCCTTGGTGCCAGATGCAGCAGCATTTGTAAAATAATGAAAACCCTCTACCTTGTGGGAGGCCACCATTGGTTGTCATATAATCAGATAAAATATGATTGTATCGGACACACTGTTGTCTGTTTAAAATAAAACTACCAATCCGTGAAATAATGGACTCCTTCACCCCTAACTGCAAAAATGTATTGATCAGGGGTATGTGATCAAAGGCCTTCGAAAAATCAGTCAAAATGACAGTGCCTCTATTGTTGGGTTGATCAGCCCCACGATACAAGAAATGCATCAGACTCACCAAGTAGTGTGAAGTAGTGACACCTTTCATATTACCATATAGGTTGAAATCAATTTTATAATGAATATCTTGAAGCCCTTAGTTGACAACAAACTCTTCGCTAAATTTTGCAAAGCCGTCCGTCAAGGACACAGGTCTTGAACTTTATTGCGTATAGCAGTGACTTTTCTGTAATGTCCAACCATGTTGTGGGTAAATTGTCACACAACAGGAAAGGATCGGAAGAGGCCTACTTTTGTTCACATTATGAATAGGCTTTCATTCTGTTATACCTATAGCTTGGCACCGATCATATTTCTGCGGGATGTAATGTACACCATTGTAATTGCCTTGTGTAATTTCGTTTTCTCGCAAAACAGAAATGGATTTAGAAAGTGTGGTGTTAAAACCAATACAATACGTATTCAGGAATTTCCTCGTAAAAGGCACAGATTGTCAGTAACACATCGAGTATATTGGTGTGTATTGGTGTGTGAAAATAACCAAAATGTTGGTTATTTTCAACCAATTTGTTTTTAGAGTGAGGTCACCACGGGTGGAGCGTCATTCCGAAAGTAACATCAACTCCAACCCCAACAAAGTAACAACAATTGGACCTCCTAAAATTAGTTTGTTTTTGCTGTGATCATGTTTGTGTAAGAGGTTATATTGCTTTTCTACGATGAGATGATCTGATGTGATAATTTCGTGGAGAGCGTGTTTTATAACCCAATAGGGCGCAAGCCAGGACTGTTTGCTTTTAATGATTACCTGAGTTTTGTTGTTAAAGTGCCACTTTGGAAATAACTAAAGGTGACATCAGTACATTTTCCGTAAACTAATTAAATTGTCACGAAGACTTAATCTGTGATTTGGGTTGAAATGGACAAGCACAAAGTTGGCGCAGACGGAAACATGTCACTTGTTGAGTTCACTGACTGGAACATCGTGACACACTTGCCGACTCGGACATGCAGGTCCAGTGGTCCTACAGTGAACGAAGACAAATATTCACCGACCCCAGAGTGACTGAGCACCATACCATGCCGTTAAGTATTCAACTGATTCTAGAAAAAGTTCTTTGTTGCTGTGAATAGTACTTCACGTACTTGTGATACGCTTTGTGTAGGTATTTACCCGGAATATGTTTCAATGTGTCACACGTACTACGTGCAAAGCTTCATTTTGTCTGTTCCTGCGACATGTTTACTTTACAGATTTTAACAGAACAGTCAGTCTTGACAAGGCAAACAAGACAAAACGCTTCACGTACGAACAAAGTCAACAATGGTGGGCCGGGACTAATGTACCGGTAGTCGACTACATATACATGTATTTGTGAATAGCCCATCCATGTAGTCTGGTTCCCGTCCCGTACGTAGTCTCCAGACGTCTTACAGACGTCCTCCAAACGTAGGGACCGGCAGCGGGTAATAGACCTTTTAACCAATAACTTCATAATTATGCACGCATGCGCTCAAACAGCCTTGGCGGCAAGAAATGTGAGCGAGCCATTGAAAATCTTCAGGGGTGCGACTTTGATGATCATTTTCTCTTGTGTTCTCTGGCTTTTTTTCATTTTTTTCCTTCAGAAAATCCCAGTGAATCGTTTGTTATTATTTCCTAATTTTAGTGGAATTTTGAGTACTCTGTAAAAAGATTTTAAAAATCGTAATTTTTCCTATGCGCACGAAATCGTCGTTTCTTGGCATGGCCCCCTTCCATCATAAGTAGTATTAACTACATTGTTAGTGTTTTTGGAGCCAACTTTTGCATTTGTAAAAACACGTATTCAATGTACATGTACCACCGGTACTGTACCCATTCGATCCGCTGCTTTCTGAACTTGGGAAATCTGAAGAACCAAATGCCTTTCTCTTTGGAATCTGCACTTTGTCTTGTACAACCCCAAACACAACAACTGGATACCATTTCTTTCGGTATTAGGCCGACTCCATGCTATGATCAAGTTCAATGGTAAGCTGTGTGCGTACAGGCTATTAAGAGGTTAATTAAGAGACAGAGCTTCCTGTCTAGCGGACAGTATGAATGCAACATGATTGTCAAATATCACTGTAAGATCGGATTTTACAATAGTCAGCAGTAAAGATTACACGAAGAGTTTTACCCTGCATTTTCCCCTGGCACTCTTTTGTGTTTTGGTCAAACCACAAAACCAGACTTCTGGAAAGGTCCAGAAGACAAATTATAAGAATTAGTACCAGTTATGTCTTTCACAATATAACGTACCGTTTAAGTCGTCTTCATTTTCACAGGTTCTTTACGAAAACCTCAACATTCGTGTTCAAACGTCATTTTTTATCCTGACGGGTACGACGCTTTTCTTCACACTGAACACGCTCTTGCTACCGAAGAAGGCGAGTATCCCCTGGCCGCTGCCACCAGATTACTTTGACAATCATGTATCCGGCAAAACTTTGAATATTCATGTCGATGAACCGCTACACGTGTACACCAATACCACTACGGATAATGAGGGCGAGTACTACCCTAAAAGTGAGGACACGGAACGGGCGGAAAAAACGGGCCAGATACAAGTCGAGAAACATGAAAACAATGGTTTGTAAAATAGAAAAACCACTTTTTAGTCCGGTTATTAAGTAACAGATTTGCAGTAGCACCCTGCAAGGAAATCTCCTTTGCTGTGTTTCTAAAAAGAACCGAAGAACCAGATGGTACTTTATGAGGCTGCAGGGGTTCCGTAGATCCACTCCAGCCGAATGTTTGTTACAGCCGATAATGTAACAATCGGCCAATAATATAATATCGGGTAGTGCGAAACTGTTGTGTTATATACGAACACAAGCTAAATTGAGGAGCTCACACGTCAGAATGAACATAATACTCCTTAAGAAGCAAGCCTTAGTGTCCCCTAGCAGGTCCGCATCCTAACTCTCAATTCAACAGTATATACTGTGATTCCTACCCTCTAACCTCGAAAATAGATGAAAGTGGAAAATATCCTTGCACACACCTGCCAAAATCTTGTTCTGGCTCAAACTACTCCTTTTCCTCCTATTTATGTTCTTAATTGTTCTCATGTACACACAGCTTATTTTTGAGCTTTCTATAGTTTCTTTAGTATAAGAGGGATCTGCAGGGAAAACTTGAAGAAAACCTAAGTCCCCCAAAGCCTTCTAAGAAACAAGCAAATCTACAGTTATTACATTATCGGCCTCCGTGTTATTACATTATCGGCCGCTTTGGGGTTATTACATTATCGGCCGATTTTTATTCCATTATGGGTCGGTATTACATTATTGACCGATTGTTACATTATTGGCCGTAACAACGGTCACTTGCATGTTAACTCAAAGCCAACTAGTTAGGGCCCTGGTCCGTGTCAGGATCACACATACTCACAGTAACGAGATATCCATGGATGGTGCTACAGCAAACTACCTTTATCGTGAACAGCTTAAAAGCTTATCTCACTTTTAATCATGTTTATTCTGAGAACTAAAAATCTGAGCTTCGTAATCTACAAAGAATTCCTTAGTTCTCTAATAATTTTGGGATTTCTGATTAAGAGACCGAATATCATTAACCTTGATAGTCCCAGATCCTCTAATTTCATATGATTTTTCAAGCACCCTAGGGGGTTAGGGTTAATCTCTTAAATATTGCATGGACTTACTATTTTCTTTGCTTTTTTGCCTTTAAAGACCTAGAACACTGCAGTGGCGAATGTGACGATGGATCCCCGACAAGAGTCGAGGTTGAAACACACGACAACTCAAGCATCACATTACCCAGCAACACACAGATCAATTCCGTCTCCACAGACTTTCCGTCGTTGAGGTCGTGCATCCTGTCGCCACTCTTCGCCTTTTTCTACTTCTGGTTTTCCATTCTTCAACTAGACGTTTTGTTTTTTGTCAGTACGCTCAACCCGGTGCTGAATAAACTTGCTAATAATAATGAACAAATCGGTAGGTGCAATTCTGATTATTTGTTGTGGCTCCAATCACATATAACCCATAAGCACAGGTAAAATAATTCACCATCTTTGATGTCGGGTCGTTTGGCAAAGATTTGTTGTCTGTAGTGATGGGTATTTGCCTCGGTTGTAGACGTGATAGGGAACGTAAAGCATCTGTACAATGAGTGCTATACCTATTCGTGACTTGGTTCAATAAGCCATTTGCGAGTTAAATTTGAATAAAATCTGGTGCACTGAGTCATCTGAGTGCACATAAACATAACGATTTGAATTCCTCAGACTAAAGACACTATTGCTATACCTCGTGACTCGGGGCAAGCTTTTGCATAGCGACCACCATCTCTGGATTTGACTGGTTCCTTTGTGCCCTTTTTACCATTAAGAACAGTGTATTGCTGCAAGGCGTCTCTTTTGTAACTAAGCAAAAGCTTGCCCCGGATCACGAGGTATAGCAACAGTGGTTTTAGTAAGGATAATTCAAATTGTTGTGTTCACGTGAATTTAAAGAACTGAGTGTACCAGATTTTTGGTCAAAGTTAACTCGCAAAAGGCTTATTCAGTATCTGTACAATCGGGAAGTACCCAGTTATGGCTCCGGGTAAATATGCAAACCTTTGGCCTAATATCCGCTCGTAAAGGTGTTTATGTCTTATCATTCGAGCACTGCATTTATTTTCCCATTTTAGGAAGTAGTGGTCATGGAGTTGGGATTCACCCAGCCGTTAAACTCTGAATAGTCACACGCCCTTTATACCAAGCAGTTCTGTATGACGAAATCTGTTATTAGCACAGCCATTAACTCCTCAGGTTCTGTACTTCTACAATACACCACTTCCATGATATCAGTATCATTTTGGTAAACGTTTCCTAGTAGATACACCGGTTTTATTTGGTTTGTGTGTGTTTTGGAGGATATGGTTTGACCACACCGATACCTTAAATGACAGATTTTAAATTCAAAAAGGATAATAAAAAGCTGCAGGGGTCTAGTTCAGTTAAAAACCTTCGTAATTTAAAACGATTATTGCTCGATCGGTTTCAGTGAGTGCATACACCAACGCGCTTGCCTTCATCCAGCTAGGAGGCATCCTATGCGCACCATTCAGTGGGTTGATACTCAGCAGAAACAAGCGGAGAAATCGGTGCAAGAACAGACAGATGGAGGAAGGTAATGTGAAATGTATATTAAGACAGTTCTCAGTAAAAGATGTTTGTTATTATTGGCTGAATTTCCGCCCCGACTAGACCTTCGTTGAGGCTAGATGTGGGATTGGTGGGTTGAATGCAGAGAATTCCACAGTCAACCCGCCAGGCGTGAGTGTCCGAAGATGATGCGCTGTTACTTCTCTAAGCGTTGATCCTCAAACGTTGTCGTGGTGGGGATACACACGAGCGTAATGGCTTGGAGAAGTGACGCGCCGCAGGGTGTCCGGGTAGATGGCCTTTGACACTTCGAAGGTGCTCGGTGAAACGGGGTTTCACTTTCATTTGACTTGCGGAAATAGCGATTTGAAACAGGTGCGGCGGTTACTTGACCAGACCCCCGTAAATCATGAGGAATAGTCATTAGCAAGTTGCCCATCCTCTGTTGAATTTTCTCGTTTTGAAGACTTCGTGTGCACGAAATTCACAGAAGAATACATTGCTTATGTGCTTAGGGAGGCGTAAATTAAAAAAAAAATAGAAGAAGAACTGCTTCCTGAAGGTGAAATTGAGCCTCAAAATATTTCCACCGATCTTTTGTTCTTATTTACACGGCATTTCTCAATTTAAGAAGTTTTCCCAGGGCCGCGCGTATCTAGACGTGTGTATCGACGTATATTATTCATGGCAGTGGTGGTAGTTCATATGTATAACTACTAGTGTTGTCCAGCGTGTTACTCTTTCTCGATTTTTCTACCATTTCCTAATTTTCATAAGCATCCTATGAAAATATTTTTGGTCCAGTTTTGTTATTTCTAACAATAACGATAAAAGGACAAACATAAATAACAAAATCACAAAGATTGGCAAAATCAAAGGATCTCAAGACAAAACGAAAGGATCAATGGACGGAGTCAAACTATCAAAAGACAAAAAGAAACAAAGACAATATAAGCGAACATTGAGGGCGGCAATTGCTTACGCCATGACAGCGCGCGTGAATCAGATCTCAAACCCAGCGTGTCAATGAAGTCATAGCTCATTACTTTTGGAGCGTTTAGTTATAGATACAAAAACGATTTTGTTATGATAACCGAGGAGACCGCGAACCGTTTACTCAACGCTCTCGACAGAGTGATGGATGCGTTACCGCCAATAGACGTCAGCGGCGGGAGGCCTCGGCCAACTGACAGGCCTACCACCAGGTCCACCTCTGATGGCAAGATCAGGAGGCGTAGTCCCAGGTCCGTTATGCCAAATATCACTACCAGTTACATCAGTATTACTGGCAGTACTAGCTCGGGCATTGCCTCATCCATAAGAACAATGCGTGTTCTAGGCCTAGGATGTGCGAGTGTCGGCGCAGTCATTTACTTTCTGCTTTCATGTTTATTGCAACAAGTGTCAAATACTGCTTTAGACATAAGGCGATCATTTTTTGTTTCTCCTCGCTCTTCTTGTGGAACTCTCCTCTGGACTCCCGCAGCTCCACCTCTGCCCAATTGTTCTTGTTACATTTTACGCAGCTGTCCATAAGCTTCTCAGTAATCCTGCAGACCTTTAAATATATGTGCCTAATATTAATTTTGAAGAATGACTTATTCTTTAAGTCTTTTGGATTAATAGTCGTCCATTGAATGATTCCAACATACAACTTGTTTTTATCCACTTTACCACAGTGTATACCTTTTGGGGAGAGAAAATACTTTCGGATATAAACCATACCAAATGAACATTATTAACGTTTAACAACATGCTTAAATTAGTTGCCAGTGTTCTGGAATTTGTGTGAAAACGAGATATTGCTTCAAGTTCTGCAACGGGGAGCAAAATTGCGAATGGTTCAGTTTCATTTCTAATTGGCATTATTTTAGTTGCGGTTGCTGTGTGGAAGAAATGGGAAACAAATGTAATATGGGAGGTATTTTAATAATATTTGGTGGAAGTATTATTTTTTCGGGATTGTAAGATATTTGTAAATTGTTCTTTTGCATTTGTACTTATAGCCAGGGATGCACTTGCAAATTACCAATTGGTAAAATTTGCTGTTTATGGCATAGTAAAAGAAAGGTCTCTGTTCACTAGCGTGCACGATCGAGGCAAGATGGCGCCCTGTGGTCCATTACAATGGAAAGTTCTTGGGGATACAATATTATTTTTAAAATCCATGTCACAAAATAGCCCACAATTTCTGTGCTGCTCACTTTATGTTGTTATTAATAATGAAAGGATACACATTGGAAAGCCTTCAGTGAAGTCCATTTTAGGTCTAAGCCTCATCGTTGTTGCGTGGTCCAAAGGCAACACCAGAATCTCAGCGTAGATGAAGTGTCGAACTGTAAAGTTAGCTTTAATAACTACCGAGCTGGACCAAGAGAGCGTGCAATTTTCTAAGCAACAGAGGCAACACCAATATATTTGACTTTTTTCCTGCAGAGAGACTCCGAGAGCGTGGTCCCTATAGTGATCTGAGAGACGCCGCCATTGCCTATGCAACCTGCACGTCCATTTGTCTTGTCTTTTGCATCTGTGGCGTTTTGCCAGTACTCGAAATCCAGTACGCCACCTTCGTCCTGTCCGTCATCAGCAGGTCGTTTGTATACAGCTTGACAGCTTCCGGAACTTCACTTTTGTAAGATAAATGATTTTGGCACGTTGACATAGACATGTAAAACCTCATTTCAGCCTCCACGATGTTTTGACGATAGTTAGACATTGCTAGAAATCAAGTTTGTGCAACATGAATAATAGCCCTATTTCACCATCCCAATAAAGAACGGATCAGAAATGTACTTCCAGAATGTCGGCTAAGCATACACGAAACTCAATGGGCCCTGTGTGTTGATATTCGCGCTTACACTCCGCTTATTACAGGGCCTGTCTTTTGTTACGGATCTGGATCCCAACGAGTGATCCCAAAGCTGGTTTACTCTGTCCAAAATTGTTGGGTTCTACAGTTCCATTTAACCAACGACGTATCACTGATTGCAAACCAAATTCAGGTGAAACAAACAAGCTTTTAGACAGAAAGACCCGACCTTACTTGGCCTGGTAAAAAAATAGTCAGATTCCCTGACCACTGCTGATAAAATCTATCGGTAGATCATGACGAAACATGTCAAATGTCACAACTTCACAAGGTTCAAAACCTAAATGGTACTATTTTATTTCTCAGTTTGTGACCTGCTTAAAATATTAATTTCCTGCTCAAATTTATATGCTTGATTTTTTTCATAGGAAAAATGCTCACTTCAACATAGCCTTATTTATTTAGCATGGCAACATATTTCAGCAAACTTGAATAGGGTTCCACGAATCTGGCCCAACTCAAGTTCGACATGAATACTGCGACGCTGTATGCATTCATGTACATGTACACCAAACTAACAAGTGCAATGTAGCCTGTGAACTTACTGATATGCTGTGTCGTCATCCTGTCGAATGTCAACAAAATGTATAGGACTATATATTTTGTTTGACTCGACTGCAGGAAAAAAAAAGAAAACTATCCCTGACTTAATTATTTTTTTTCAAACATGAACGTGTCTCTTTTTTGTTTTGTTTGTTTTTGTTTTAGAGTTTATGGCTACAGTGTATATGATTTCAACTTCGCGTTGTTACTCTCTATTTATAGTTTCCCCATGAAGTATTTCGGCACATTATATGGCTTGTTGATCTTGTTATCAGCAGTTTTCAGCCTCCTGCAGTACCCGCTCTTCATTATCACACAGAGGCTTCTGAATGACGATGACTTCTGGGTAAGAATATCTTGGCCTAGGAGACAGTAGGCCTGCATACCAGTTGAAACTTGAATGTGCCGTGCAAAGTTAACATCTAAAAGTGAAAATATAGATATTAACCATTAATTATTAATTGATGGATATATTAATATATTAATAATATTAATATATTAATATAGATATCTCTATTACAAATACAAATATTTCTATTTAGTTCCCGGTTCTGGAAGTTGGGGTCGTGTGATTGTGGTTTGAAACCTTTGTCACTTAGAGGGTCCTTGAGATAAAATGTTTGCGTCAAACTCGTATACATGCATGTGCGTGTGCATAGTGCTACCGTAGTTATGGTACATCTCCAGATTAAATGAGGCAGGAAATTAAGAAGTCCTGCTTGTGCACCGGCGTATGGCCTTGGCCAACACAGGGTATCGAGTTTGTAAGTAAAGGTAGATGGATATCCTATATAATTATGAAGATCACTTTTATTATAATCGACCGTTCAACTTCGAATAAGTTTTGGTGCATAAAGAGGACTTCCTATCTCAAGTCCCACTGTTGGTTATTTGTCGTGATTACTCAATGAGACAATTTTCTTGTGTTGTTTTGTTATTTGCAGGTTAAGATCGGGTTGCTGGCTGCCAGTCTTCTGACCTACTCTCTTTCTATCTACCTATTCTTCTATGCAAGAAAGAAAGAGAAATTACGGAAACGTGGAGAACAAACTACTTTCTAAAACCTAACCGGGCAGAATATTCTACATGAAAAAATGTATTTAGTTTCGGTTCTTTTGGAAGTAATACATGACACTTCTTGCACGCCAACGCAGTGGGCACGCGGATTGCTGTGGCTTCGTGTAAAAATCTTGATCATAACTTTTGCTTGTACAAGCAAACACACGTAGGTTCTGAATACAAAAAATATGTCTGACTAGCACCGCAGTTTTTGGGACAAATTGTTGTTAAAGTACTTTTTAAGGTCTTAGCGTAGGCATATTTTACAGAAGTCACTGGGTAGGTGCTGCAGCCCTACCATGGGCGTTGTGAAACTTACTCCTGACACAACCCAAATTTCAACGTCGTTTATTAAATGATGTTTTTATGAAGCACGTTTCTGGCCACATTGCTGGTATTCGTTTGTTCAAAAATGATAAAGTGCAGGTAAACCAAGTCTTAAATGTTTTCAAGGTGGGTCCTATATAGGCTTTATTGCCTTTGAAAGTTGGTAACATTGTTGGGATCGATAACCAGCCTACGTAGGTAATTGTCACTCAGGCAGTTGGGGACGAGCGAAGTTGTTTTGTTTTAATGGCGCTTTCAGCATCTCAGGCTATTTGCACCAATAACTGTACGTTTATTCATACACTTTATTAATCAGCATCACATTACGGAGTTAGGAAGAAGGTCCAGTTTTAGAGGCAGGAGGAAACCGGAGTACCTGGAGAAAAGCGAGGAAAGAACCACTACGCTAACCCGGTCCCCTGACGAGCGAAGGCAGGCAGGATCGTGTTTTATAGCCTACGTATTACAGGGTGTCCCAGAAAAAAATATGCCCAAACCATGAGATATGATTACAATGTATAAGGATCTCCGAAAAGTTGAAGCAGTTTCTTTTTAATGATACCTTGATGGTATCCCTCCTGTCATGCATGACTGAACACCATTGTCTTGGAAATGGGGCATCCGAACTCATTTGTAACACTTTGGATAAACCAGTGAATGAGGTTGTCCTCTGTCATGCTTGTCCTGGATAAGATATTTGGGGCACACCAATGGTCTACACATTACGTAATTCACAATTAATTATGCACCGACACCTTCCGCGTGTCCGCCTTCCCTTTTAGAGTTCACAACGGTGACGCATGTCAGCCACAGCTCGTCTCACCACTGCAGGGTCATGTCGTAAGATGTCAACCTTCTGTTGAATGCGATCTGGTGAGTCTTGGATGTTACGAGGTGGACTGGTGAAAACTTTGTCCTTCAGATACCCCCATAAAAAATAATCACACAGGGTGAGATCCGGAAAACGGGGCGGCCATTCAGTTGGATGGTTAAGAGCAATTACTCGATGTTGGGACAGTTCCCGCAGGACATTCCTCACAGCGATGAGCCTGTGAGCGGGTGCCCCATCTTGGACCCACCACAGATGTCGGAAAACACCACTTTCATGTCGTTGAAAATGCATTCGAAGTTGGGGTGACAAAGTGACAAAATCTTCCCTCATCAACGTGTCCTTTTGTTGTCACTTTCAACCAGGACAAGCATGACACAAGACAACTTCATTAACTGGTTTATCCAAAGTGTTACAACTGAGTTCGGATGCCCCATTTTCAAGACAATGGTGCTCATCAGTCATGCATGACAGGAGGGATACCATCAAGGTATCATTAGAAAGAATCCTGCTTGTATTATTAGAGATCTTTATGCATTATAATCATATCTCATGGTTTGGGCATATTAACCCCTCTCCTCGGGTTTTTTTTTCTGGGACACCCTGTTTAGATAGAATTAGCTTTGAAACAAATTAGAAAGTCCATTGATTTTTTTCTTTGTTGTTTCTTTGGTTCATTTTGGGTGGTATTTTTGTTCATATTGTGTTAACCATTAGTGACTTTAATATACGCTGCCTAATTACATTACAAATAGCCTCGTATCTATTGTGAAACTGTCCAATATGACCTATATTTCAGTTATGCATTAGGCTCACTCTTTGAATGGTGACCATATCCCTCAAGCCCCTCATACCCTAATAAGCGAATGCAGATATTTCTCAAGGTTTTGTTCCTCAATTTGTATTTATTTTTTTAGCGATACTTTACTTGTAAACTAAATCTGTTGGTATTCCGATAGCAATACCAAAGTCTTGTCATATGGGAGATACAAAGCCTGGTTTTCATATGGTCGTAACGAATGCCGACGGCCTGCATGACTTGGACAGCTGCAGTCGCGGAAGAGACGTCATTCATCATTCATTCAACTTTACATTCATCTACAAAAACATGAAAACATTCGAAAGTTATCATATCACACACACTCACTTTTATTATTAGTATTTTCTGAATTTGATATCTTAAAAGTACGTTGTAAGCATTACTGTCGGAGAGCATGGACTTTGCGTGTTTTTTTGGTATTAAATTCCATGGTTCTCATTTCTTTTACCACTTGAGATATGGTCGGTCGGTCGAAAAAAAATTCTTTAAAAAATTCCATGTTGCTGGTGTAGGGCTATGCACGAACCTCAGTGTTTTCAAAGGTCATGCTGGCCATTTTTTCCCTTCATTTTTTTTGGGTTTAAGTCTTTTTAGCAGGGTCGGCCGGAAAAAAGCTTTTTTTCCGTGATCGGGAGCCCGAAATAGGGTCGGTCGGAAATGAGAACCACAGAATATAAAAAGGGTGCCCTTACTTCAAAGAAAACTAGTCTTATGGGGGTCAGTCTACTCCGAGAGTAAGATGACTACACAACTGAAAGAAGTCTGAAGAAACAAAATGCATTATCGCACAAACCAAACACAATTAAAAAAACGTATTCCACAGCCGGGGCAAGATGTGCCCGAGGACAGGCTGACGACCATTGCTCTACGCGGCCACGCCTGTTGCCGTATATAAGCTGAGAACCCTTTCTATGTTAAATAAAATTCCACACCGGCATAGGCTAAATAGTTAACTAATTCAATTTATTTATTTGGTTAATTACTCCCCCACCTCTAAAAGCATTTTTAGCATATTATGATTCGAAGACGGTTAAACGTTTAACCGTTACGTGAATAATTTTCATTATTTTATACTTAAAAAAAATTCAAATGCAAAACTACTAAGACTATTTAGTATACCATTTAATTGTGGACAGTAAAATGCAAAAAGGCATTAAAAAGTTCATGTAAATTTAAAATAGTCCGCACAGATTTTCACTATTTACATTTGAATTTATTCCCGGCTTGACAGGGACGTCAGGCGAATGAAATTTGAAAATACCTGTTTTAAATATTGGACCTGATGGGAAGACAAAACAAAAACCCGTACTACCTAATTCTTCATAAATTAAATGAAGCGGCTGTTGCCGCGAATATTGCCTGCAAGATTCTTTTTACGGGTGGTATCAGATGTGTTAAAGACCCCGCGTTTGAACGAGGGAACTATTATTTAGGCTGTGAATGTTCAAGGGAGCTGCACGAATTAAGGCGCAAGAGTACCAAAATCGCTCATGAAGTAAAATCGCTCATGAAGTAAAATCCAAATTATGTGATGCCAGGAAATCAAAAATGATCGAGGGTACAAGACACAGTCTCGGTTTGAGTGGTTTCTTCGTGTTGACTGGTTGCAGCTTATCTCCACATTATCATGCATGATTAAGTAGGCCTGCACATGATTCACATGACATAAAAAATGATTAGCTCAACGAGATGGTACAGACTAGGCTAGATGAGGAATGATTCCTTAAACCTCGTTTTGAGTAATCGGAGACTGAAGTTGCACATACGCTATGCCATTTGGACAAGCATCCAACCAACAGTCGCCCCAATGTATATCGCATCCTATGTGAATGCGGCCAGGTAAACATCGGACAAACCGGCAGGAACCTCCCCACAAGGCTCCAAGAACACCGTGTGCACGGCCGACTAGGAGAACACGGGAAATCGGCCGTCGTCAAACATGCACACTCCTTGGACCACAACATCACATGGGACAACGCAGAACTCATCGCTCTCATCCATAACAGGCTTCCAAGAAGAATCCGAGAAGCCATCGAGATTTCCGGCACAACTGCGTTCCCAAAGTATCGGTTTCAAGCTCAGTGACATATGGTGCCCGCTCTACTGGCACCCAAGACAGCCCCCACCCCCAACAGTAGGGTTCCCTATACCCAAAACCCATACCATGCACCCACCCCAGGCGTTAGGGTCTTCTCTACCCGAAGCCACAACCCCCGCACCCTTGGCATCCCTGATCCACCACCGGATCCAACACCTTCATGCTCCAGTGCCCGTACGGCCAGGTATACAACCCGCGAATCCCGTTACAAGCCCCACCGCATCTCCACTCGAGTCTAGCACACTCTCCAGGGGACAGCTAGAGTATCCTGGCTGAAAAGTTGAGTTAACACTCTCTGGTTCTTTTAATAACCACACATCTTCCAAGAGATTGATTCCATGTTGTACCTGGAAGCCTACATGTACATCTCAACTTCCACCATGCAAAGCTTCAAATCAAGCCCAGACTTTGTTTTTTTTGGTGCCTTTTGCACTCCTTAGCTTGTAAGGCGAGTGCACCCTGGATGTCAAACGGTTATTTATTCAACGTTCGAAAATGGAGCGGTTACTTGTTAAACATTGAATGTCGAATGTCAAACGGGGACCGAGGAACCAACTTCACACCGCCCTCGCTCCTGTTAGTCGTCCTGTGAGGTAAGTCGGCAAGCATACCGCGAATTTCAAAGGGACAAGTTCTGGTAAGACTTCTTGTTCGGTATCATTAGTTCATTTTCCCACAGTGATGGAGGTAGAGTCGGTACTGGAGGAAAAGATTATTTAAACTGGGAGAGAACAGGTACGAATTTATCCAAGCCCCCTTCGGACTTTCAATTCGATCGTCTAGAGAATTTCAGAGAAAAAGGCAATATGGGGCGTTGCAGCGTTTACAAGAAATATTCTGGAAGTATGATTCATTAATTTTCTTCCCGCGAGAGGTGCTGGGGTTAAGAACGAAGGGTGAAGCGCTGTCAGCGGCTCGGAAAAAACGAGAGAAATGAAGAAGTCTTATATTTCGGTGAATATCGGCACGGTTCACAACTCGACATTGCAATGTAGCATGGGCTGGGGTCCAACATATAGCCAACGTAAGAGGCAGCCGATGAGGTGATACATTTTGGCGCCATCTTTATGGAGTATGGCTACGGATATTACAAGGCACGGTGCAATGTTTTTTTGTATTTGTAATTACGGTCACGCAATATATTTGTGTGTCCAGGTACATGCGAGCGGGGGCCGTGGCAATGATGGCTAGAATAAGCCTTGTGGCATGGGAAGCCGGACAAGGAGACACTGGTGGGGAACGTTGTGGTACTTTGGACCCTATAGGCCTTGAAATCAGACATGGATAAGGTGTACAAATGTGAAGTCCATAGTCACTAAGGGAACTAAATAGCTATGTTCTCATAAGTTCTCCCGATTTTCCCTTAAATTCAGGGAATCGGCATGGGCAGCTGAAGTGCTGATTCATGAAACAAAGGCCAGGTTTGAATCTTAGTTGTAAACTGCAGTGTAAAGATGTAAGCCTTCCCAGCGCAAATAGCCCAAACATTGCATTCGTTGTGGAAGCCCCTTGAAAGTGGTTTTTCATTTGGGGAGGATTTCCAAGGAAATGTCTGAGTAGATCGTATTTAGCTGTAGGTGTGTAGGCCTCAGATGTCCAGGAAGGTTTTTACAAGTTGTCAAAGGTGTAACGAAATGGCCCTGTTTCGGTTTGTTGCTAAATGTGTAATGAGGATTCATGTCTTGCATTCAGCTCTGGGTGGCAGTGAGGGGTCCAGCCAAAATTGGCACGGTCAGTGCTCCCTTAATAATCTATTTGCGAGTTAGACTTGAATAAAATAGGGTACACTGTATTATCTGATCGCAGGTAACCGTAGCAATTACGATTTCCCAGTCTAGGGACATTAGCTCCTGCTATACATATATACAGGTACCTGGATGTACAGCGCCAGGATTCGGAGGGCGAATAAGGTCTCTTGCGGAACGCCATTTTTGGGGCAGCGTATTTGGCTGTTTGCCACTGACGCATTAATATACATAAAATGTAAGGGCACGGTTGGCACATTTTACAGGCTCAGTAAAGAAACGTTTTAGCTTAACCATTCCGCAGGCATGAAAATGGCTCATTTGCATAGTTATGGTCTGACCTTCGGTATTTGTTTCGCACATGGCAAAAGGGGAATGAACCCTTAGGCCTACTTATGGAAGTAGGCAAAGAGTGGCTTGCCATTAAAAGGTGGGACGAAGTAAAAGGTAAGCAGAGTTCAGAGACACTGGGTAGTTTACGTCAGAACAGTTGTGGAATTCAGGCATGGCTGAATACTAAGTGCAGTTGCAGCCATGTCTAGTATGGAGCAATTGAGCGCAGGCCTATATTACAATCAAAACTTCCGCTTTAGCTTTGGCCACCCATGAAAGTATAAGCATATAGCAGACGGAGATGGCCTCTATATGCCAGAAGAAATTTATGATTTTGATATTAGTTGCAGGCAGACGTGTCCACTCAGGTATGTTTGAAGCGCTCACTTAAATACATGTATTTGTTACGCTTGATCATTCGGCCAATCAAATTATTTGCAATACCACTCAGTTTTCAGGGTTCCATGCAGCCATTCCGAGGCAGAGCAGCTACGTCAGTCGCGATACATGAATTTGTTGTCATTACAGGTGCCATTTGCTCCTGGGGGAGAGTTATATAACTGTTACTCCAAAGTGATATGTAAGGGTGGCTGCATAGAAGGCTTTGCGAATGTTGAGCCGGAATGCCCCAATGACATGAGAAATAGTGGGCATGATAGGGCAAAGGATGGATGGTAATGCCATGGAATCCAGTAATGCTGAGCAGGCGTGACTCTTCGGGTATTGGTTGGAAGGAAAGATTGAAACTTTTAGTATATGAGGTAGAAAAGGAGGGAAAGGACCCGGAAATTATGAGTTTATAGTGAAGCTATTGGAGGGGCTAAATAATGGTGAGGAATAGAGGCATTGTGACACGTGGATAGGCGTTGAAGCCTGTTTGGATTGAGTTTAAAATAGCCTTCTGCCTATCGGGGTGCATTACCTGTTGGAAGATCCAGGCTACTGGTGTCTGGCTATAAATAGATTAATATCGGGTTTCTAGTCAGGACTATCGACAATAGTATTAGGACACCAGCATATATCGAGTTAGATAGGACTCACACTGTGTTCTGATGAAACTGAGTTTCTTGGGTAGTTCTATCATGTGGAGGATAAATTGAACTTGTAGTTGCGCGTCAGCCTTCTATATATAGCAGCGCGATTAGTGATAATTTTGAAAGCATCAGTTTAAGGCTTGCAAATCGTAGTTGTAAGAAAGCAGAATTAAATGAGGGTTAGGGCATCTCGACAGATTACTCTAATGTTGCCTATGTGCAACAGGGCGTTAAAGGTCCTTCCGTAGTGCAATATGCCATCCAGTGGAGTCCTTTTGCGCTTGGTATTTGAATTTAATTCTCAGTGGTATTGTTACTTATGACGGGAAACCTATAGGAAGTCCATAATGGCATTTTCTTGGTAGATTGTAAGGTGCTGACTACGCGGTTATGCTACAAGTTGGTGATTCGATCGCGGGAGCGGGAAGAGACGGCAGAATGTGGCACGCATATTGCTGACAGTTTTTAGCAGCCTTGTCCAGCTCCAACTTTACTAACTTATGTATTCAAGTTACCGGACTGTTTTATTAAAGATCAGGCACACAATACTACTACACAGGGCAAGGACAGTGACTACGATACTGAGGGAGTATAGCAGAGAAGAAATGAATAGATGTAGAGAGTACCTTACACAATAGCCATACGAACACAGAGGGTTTATTTGTTAATGTGTTAAAGCGCAGAGAACGTTACTGTGAACAAGATTTATGATAGGCCTAGGTGTTTTACAAAATGGGTGTCGTCTATTTATGGGGTTTAAAAGCAAATGCTTCTGTTGGTGGTTCGGCGGACTCGTGCAGGCCGTAATAGCAAAATTGTGCATGGATATGCCGGGAAGTTGTGTCAGGCGAATCGATCAGCCTTTCGTTTACAATACATTTCGCATTTCGCCGCAGTGTGCTGGAAAGGGAGAGGTGCTTTTGAAGCCCGCTGTAAAACAGCGACCGAGCTTTGTGCATCGAGATATGTACGGCGTAGACCACGGTCGCCAAAATACAGAAGTTCGGTGCGATTTACCAGAAAGCTGAGCTGGGTGAGGGGTGGGTGAGTGAGAGATAGGTGAGAAATGGGATAGAGATGGGAAGAGAAAAGTCACGTTGGGTGAGAGGGGATACGGGAAAAGAAGGTTGAGTGGAGTCTAAGAATAAGAGCGAAGAATAGGCTTTACTTTGATGTGCGTCTCGAACGCCTGAGAAACTCTTGAGGTTCTAATTGAAGTTTGAAGTTCAGGAATTTACCACTGTTGGTTAAGGCCGTTTTCCAATACTCAGTTCGTCTCCATGCAGGCTTCATCTGCGAAACCAATCCCCGATTGTGGGCCTGAAGTGTTTAAATAAAATTAAAGTACTGTAATGTTTTGCTGTTTTACATCTTACCTGATGCTTTGCGGCACTATCAGACTTTCCATGCGCTTACAACTTCAAAGTTAGGTAGTAAAGAAGTTGAAGCCTGACGGAGGCGAATCGAGTATTGGAAAACGGCCTATGGGTCCAAGTCCACTAATTCAAGCCCCATTGAAAACAGTGTAAAATCAGCACCGTTCAGGGCCCAATAGCATGCACGCCGACATCCCTGAGATTTCTGAAACACAAATGAAATTCTTGTCTGGTCACTTATCGTTCAATTTCTTTCAATTTTTTGTGGGTTAACCAATTACATTTTTAATTATTCCCACAAAACAAAATCACCCCCAAAAAGTGATTTTTCCGAAGTCTGATTGGAGCCATTTTTCAAGTGGCAACCCTCAACCTTCTTGGGCACTTAGGACCATTTTTCAGTTGTAGTTTTTATCCATTCTGCTCTCATAGGATAGCTTAAAGACCCAGGCAGTTGATCCTGGCAACGATTCACACAATCTCACCATTTTGGGGGCCAAACAATCTCCTTTTTCAAAAGATTCTGTGGAAGGGGGCACTTTTAATGCTAATGAGCTGGTCAGAAATTCTCACTTGAATTGGTGGTCTGCAGCCCTAGCCCGGCCCCATGGATATTCAACAGCGCCCTCTTGAGGTATGATACTTCCATTTCTTCGATCGGATCCGATCCCACAGACTAGGGCCGTTTTCCAATACTCAACTTCGGCTCCGTTTCAGATTCGTCCCAGAAACCAATCTCCAATTGTGGGCCTGAAGCGTTTAAATCAAATTGGATTATTGTAAGTTTTTGCTCTTTTGCATCTTATTTGATACTTTATGGCATTATCAGACTAATTGATGCGCTTACAGCTTCAAAGTCAGGTATTTAAAAACAGTTGAAGCCTGAGACGCAGCCGAAATTGAATATTGGAAAACGGCCCATACATGTGTTTAATATAATCGTCGGATCCCCATCTTTGCCCATTTTGCAGTGGAGAAGTACATGTACATGTACATGTAGGCCTGCATCCACGGTGTGTACATACATACATGTACATGTACGTACATGTACATACTGTTTACCTGCTGTACCGTTGAGATGGACAGAAACAAACAACTAGGAAAGAAGATATCAGGAAGGAGAGGTATGATTATATCTTTAGTTTCGTGATATGCGTTTTTTTGAGTTGAAACTGTAAAGGGTTTCTCATAGGCTTACACGGCATTAGCCCAGGTTAGACGTTGTCTCCATTTCATTACGGCTGGCGTCCAGGGTATAGAAGTTGTGTATAAAACGACCACAGATTTGGTTCTAATTTGTTCTTGGTTTACCTTGTTGAAGAAACTAATTTTTCATGTTTACAAGTTCTTCATGGCCTTATCTGTCCGTCAGGTGAGTTTAGGAATTTCAGAACGAACCATGGACTGCAAAAATTAAAAATATGTGAGAGACAATGTTACTTTTGTAGACGTACATGTAATTCATCCATATCTATCCGTCCGGTGGGTTTAGGCATTTCAGAACGAACCATGGACTGCAAAATCGAGGAAAATAAGTGAAAGACAACTTTACGTTTTTAGACGTAATTCATCCGTTCTCGAGTCTAGTGCATGCACGTACAGTACAGGAATCCGAGCTTCGTGCACATTTCCAGCAAAGGTCTGTTGCTCGCCTGCTACACAGAGGCTGTGACTGGTACCCGGCTTTAACCCGTCCGCCGTCGAGCTGATATAAAAAATGCAGTTCTGTTTTTGTCGGATCAGGGGCTTCAGACTGAATAATTAACCCCTAAAATGTTCATATTTTGTTCTTCTTTAAATTTCAGTTTATAAACATAAATTTGCTACACAAACTGCTATTTTATAACATGTATAAGAATAACCTCAGTTAGCGTAGAAGGCTTTGTACACATGCCGGGTTCTTGTATGGGAATAAGTTCATCAATGATCTCTCTTTGAAGTGATGTTTAATTTGTTCGTAGAGATTTATTGGTTAAAGATGTATAAATACATGTACATCATAAAATTAAAATGAAACGTTAACTTATCTTGATAATTGAGGAATAAAAAGAGGATTACATTGCGGGCATGATGATCGTGATAGACAGGCAGAGCGATGTTATACTGATAGGGAACACAGTATGCAGAGGTGTACTGGCGCTCACATGTGCGGTAAGTAGCGATCCCGCTCAAATCGTGCTGTTGATCAACCTTTCCTTTTTTATTTGTAAACTAAACATACAATAAGCAGACTTAATTGGTAATTGGCAGTGATGACTTGGATGTTAGAGCAATGGACAGCTACACTGTGTCGAAGTTTTTAAACCCAAAGTAGGCCTAGGTGATATTTTGTTTTTAAATTCAGGCCCAAGTGATCATGATTGTTAATTGCCATTTTTGACTCTCATATCAGTTGCCTAGTTTATTAAAACCAATATTCATTCAGCCAGTGCTTTCTGGAAAAGTTCTCCATCTCTAAAAAAATGTCTTCGGTATAACTTTTAAAATGGAACAAATCAACAGATATTAGTAAATTGCTAGCAACAGAAATGTGCCAAAGCCTTGCTGGATAATAGGCCTACCTTCTCCGCTCGACACAGAACTGCCAGGTCCCTTAACTTCTATCAAATTTTGTGGACACCTTTTGTCTGTCTATTTAAGTCCACTTGTTAACACATAATACATGCTAAAAATTGTACAAATCATTTGTACAAATCCTGAATTTTAGCTTTCCCGTACTGGCCATAGTAGACTCAGCTTGCGTGCAGGTAACTAGGCCAGCTGTCACCAACGCACGTCACAGCCTCGCCTGGCCCAATGTTGTGTGTACTGGGCATGGAGATCAATGGTACTCATGGCTGAGAACCACCGTGCCGTTGTGCGGTATGTGCTTTATGTGAGCGTTTTCCAAACAAGTGGATTTGTTTAGACTTCAGTTTCGCTGGTTCCATTCAGAACATGTAGTTTCGATGTGCGTGTGAGTGGCTCGGAATCTCGTACGCCGAATAGTTGCGCACGCACACTGTACCAACTGCACTGGAGAACGGCTGAAAACAGTCCACATCAATGGCAAGAATTGACGTTACCGTACGTCCAACTTTATTTTCCCGTTTTTGTCTTTGGTGGTGATGTGTCGAATTTCTTAACCCACCAAAGTGGAGATAAGGATGCATAGGAGTTACAGACGTGAAATTGGCTCCATGGAAAAGGTACAAATGTTGCAAATTTTAGTTTCAAAATTTTTCACCCGATTTGCACCCTTTATACCTGGACTCCCTCTTTTATGTAGTATGGTCAGGGAGTTCACCAGGGCCAACACGGCATTAGACCCGTGATCAGGGCCCGACAAATACTCCTCCGTCGTATACTGGCACAACAGGGCCCCTTCCTGATTCACAGGGATTTTATCCGGTGGCATAACTAACGTGACTAAACATCCGCTTGATTTTATGAGCTGAAATTGCACCGGTGTGTTAACTACTCATGGGGGTAAACTAGACCGGTAAACAGGGCCTGACGAATACTCCTCCGTTGTAAACTTGGAAATCCCGATTTATAGGGATTTCTTTCGAAAAATTTATCTGGGATATCCGGGGGCAAATCTAAACATCTGCTTGATTTTATGAGCTTAAATTGCGCTGGTATGTTCACTACTTACGGGGTAAACTATCTGCTAGGTTGCTAATTGTATGTATGATAGTATGCTCTTCAAAAGAGAATTGGGAAATCATGTCAAAACTATTGTAAAACTACCTTTTAAAATTGCCAGTAAATACAAGATTTTGAAAAAGGATTTATTGAACACAGACATATTGTACTTGTTAGGATAAAAAAGGTTACATGGCTGTAATAAAGAAAATAATAAAAGAAGTCGTTTTCAGCCCGATGTTTTTTCTCTCCTTGTCACCAGTTCTTCCTGCTGGAGAAATTATTGCTCTGGGTGCCAAATCTCGGGCAGGAGGTAGCCAAGACAGCTCAGAGCTCCGAGCCAACCCAGAACGCAAGCGGGAAGCACCCACCGCCTCCATAGGACCTCCGCACAAGATTGCCAAAGTCTCTGGGCAGACCTTCACCCCGCTAGGAAGAGGGTTGTCTGACAGCAAGGCAGGGGCAGGAGAGCATGTAGTCAAGCCGGGTATCAAGACCATTGATGGTAAGGGTGGCAAGACCATTGAAGGGTATCAAGACCATTGAAGGGTATCAAGACCATTGATGGCAGGGGTATCAAGACCACTGAAGGGTATCAAGACCATTGAAGGGTATCAAGACCATTGATGGCAAGGGTATCAAGACCACTGAAGGGTATCAAGACCATTGAAGGGTATCAAGACCATTGATGGCAGGGGTATCAAGACCACTGAAGGGTATCAAGACCATTGATGGCAGGGGTATCAAGACCACTGAAGGGTATCAAGACCATTGAAGGGTATCAAGACCATTGAAGGGTATCAAGACCATTGATGGCAGGGGTATCAAGACCATTGATGGCAGGGGTATCAAGACCATTGAAGGGTATCAAGACCATTGAAGGGTATCAAGACCATTGAAGGGTATCAAGACCATTAATGGCAGGGGTATCAAGACCACTGCAGGGTAACAAGACCATTGAAGGGTATCAAGCAGTGTTGTAGTCGAGTACTTTCGGAGTACCAACGTTCTCTGCAAAATACTGAACTGGGTAAGTGGGAATAAAGCCAGAGTGCACAGGCATTTGATGGTAAATGTGCAAAGGTAAGATTACAAAATAAATGTTAGACTTCAGACACTCCCAGTTGTGTAAAATTTAAGTTTTGAGGAGAACAGTACTCGGAAAGTACTCGGCTGAGTACTTTCCGAGTACTTTTGTCCTAAAAAGTTAATTTTAATCAACAGTGACGGTCTGAAGTCATTATGTTGCTTTGTAATCTTACCTTTATGCATGTACCATCAAATGCCGATGTACTTCAGCTTTGTTCCCTTCTAACTAGTTAAATATTTGGTAGAGAACTTGGTGATACTTGGTATCAAGACCATTGAAGGGTAGCAAGACCATTGAAGGGTATCAAGACCATTGAAAGGTATCAAGACCATTGAAGGGTATCAAGACCATTGATGGGCAAGGGTATCAAGACCATTGAAGGGTATCGAGACCATTGAAGGGTATCAAGACCATTGAAGGGTATCAAGACCATTGAAGGGTATCAAGACCATTGATGGCAGGGGTATCAAGACCATTGATGGCAAGGGTATCAAGACCATTGAAGGGTATCAAGACCATTGATGGTATCAAAACCATTGATGGCAAGGGTATCAAGACCATTGAATGGTATCAAGACCATTGATGGTAAGGGTATCAGGACTATTGAAAGGTATCAAAACCATTGATAGCAAGGGTATCAAGATCATTGATGGTGAGGGTATCAAGACCATTGAAGGTCAGGAACCCCAAATGTCTATGAGGAAAACCATACTTTTTTCAAAACTGTTGTAAATTTTGGTCTATTCAAATGTTTAGGACAAGTTTCCAGCAGATTTAAAATGTTGCATTTATAGTTTGAAATATTTAAGTGATACATCCTTAACTACAAGCAAATTAAACTATTTGTGTTCTGTCCCTTTTCACATCACCTCCAACAAGTTCCAGCCGCAGAATTGTTGGATCAGGTCCTCGATGCAGATGGGGCAGAAGATGATGACCGCATTGATGGTCTGCTGTGTGGTGCCCTAAAAACCTTGAAGAGCACGCGAGCCAAGCCTGGCTCCCAGCTGTACCTCAGCCTGATGTACTTGGCCAAGATCAAGCCAATGCTGTTTGAATCAGAGGATGTGGTAGATGTAAGTTTGATGAATTGGACTGAGTCATAGTGCATGCCATCAAGATGTTAATCAATGTTAAAGCCAGCCATATTTTAGTGCAGGACAAAGAATAATGGCAAACGGAGGGAACGAAGTGACTGGAGTCTCGCGGGTCATGGTTGGGTGTTCACTTAAGGGGACTCTAGATTGTTTTTCAGTGAATTTTTCTCTCTAAATTGATTAAGAGTTCACATCTTAAAAATTCTTCTAGGTACGGTAAAAAGATGAAATTTCCAAAGTGGCTAATGTTCTTTCTGACATTTTGAAGGATTTTTGTGCCAGTTGGTTGGCTTTCTCATGAACCTTAGTGCTGGACGGTAGAATGCTGTGGTGGAGATGCCCACCTGGCACCTACTAGCATCGCTATAACACTGATGTTAATACTTACCATGAACGGGCAGTTTTTCAGAGCACATTACATGAATAGTATATGAAAATGTTTGACACAGTTTTATGTTCTTAAAGTATTTCTTCTGCATGAGGGCTTTATACATATTCAGTTTTTGGCCAGGCATAATTTATATGTGGAGTTTTGTTTGAACAGTAAGCCTTTGTATGATGCGTCCAAATCTCTGGAAATGATGTTTGTGTATAAATGTGCCAAAGGCCACTCCAATTTAATTAGTTGTTTTACAGATTTTGCAGACATAAATTCTTCAACACTGGTTTTAAAAATCACAAACAGAAGTTTTTATTTTATTCCTCTTTCCCTGGTGATAGATATTATGTAAAATTGATCCCAAAGTTTCTCAAAACAAGAACACAAAAATCCAAATACATGTAAACACTGTTCCAGTCCATTCTCCTTGAAACTCCTGAGGTGCTATGCCATTTACGATCCTGTGTAGATTCATCCCATTATCGTACCGGTAACATATTTGATTTAGATTCCCTCCCATTCCATGCAGCAGGGTAGGCGTAATCCTGGGAACAGCCCACGAGTATGTTCATTGTATGCATATACTTGATATATAGCAGTACAAAAGAAAAGGGATTCTCACATTGCCACCTTGTTCATGAAAAAAAATCAAGTTTCTAGAGTAAATAACATTTATTAACAACTGTGAATTTATTCTATTTTATATATAGTCTCTCTGGCTCTGGTTTTCTTCTTACAAGTCAAATTCAGATGCCAACAATGTGCTTAAAATCATGTCCATGAACAGTCCTTTTACAGTGATGCCCACTGCTAAATAACAAGAACTATACTACGAGTATATTGGCAAAGAGCCAATCTGTAGCACTTAATTTGATGCATTGTACATGTATGTTATGTCTGATCAGAAATGGGCATTGTGCAAACATTGCAAAGTGTTTGTTCGAAAGTAGAAAAATAGTCACTGAAGAGTCAGTTTGTTGGAGTCAAGCAGCAAAAGCAAACCCTTCTCTCTGGGATGTGTATATGTATTTTGCACATTTCTAGATATCTGATGAACAAAATCCTGTCATTCACTGACTTTGGGAGCAGGGAGGGGAAATTCTCCGTAACAGCTCAGCTGAGCCATCCAGTCGTTATTGGCTGAATCTGTGCCTAATTTTCTGATGTAGCCATTGTTGAATTTTGGACAGGATTTCATGTCGCTGAAATTATTCACAAGGGTTCAATAGCTTGTATCATGAAGGTAAAATGGTACCAGTTTTAAAACCAAATGCATTAGAAGTTTTTTCAACAAGAGGTTTTACACCACTGTCAGTGAAAGTCAATGTGTGCCACCTTAGTTAGTACATGTACACATGGTGTACAGACCGACCTGCCAAACATTGCTTCTCTGCAAGTATAAACTTACATGTATATTTTCCATAACTTAAAAGTGAGTTTGGCAATTTTACAATAGTGTACCTCTAAGAGTTTGCAACGTGTTGGCCAATCACAGTGCCCGAAATGTGTTGACCCAATGCATGTTTGGAAAGGGTCAACAGATTTAACAGGTCATTGGCCAACACATTACAAACTCATGGAAGCGCACTGTTGTGAGTCACCCGTGTTACAGATACAAATAGCACAACCTTTACAAAAGAAGCTTTAGGTTTTTAATATGTTTACTTTTCTTCAAAAGAATAGTTGGAATTAATTAAAGCATACTGGTACATTTACATCCAATTATCTTATTGTACGGTGTAAGTACATGTGTGTGGTGAATACCGTATGTTCTTCAAGTGTCCATCTTGTACATCTACACTGTATGCACAAACTTTTATACTGGCTTTTGTGCCCTGTAAATTTTCAGTCCTGCTGTTGGCTTGTTTGATCCATTTTTTAATCCATTCCTATTGGTCAAGAGTCTGTGTGCACAGAACTTGCCACACGTACCAAGTCCATATAAACACTGATAAAGGGATTCTTTTGGACTACTTGCACAAGGAATATACCATAAAATGAATGGGGATGTTTGGAAAATTGAAAGTAAAATTATGGAACAAAATCCTTAGGAATGTATCGTATCTTGATTTCTTTTGACTCACTAACTAAAACGGAATTTAAAAACGGGATTAAATACATGTATGTGCTTAGTCAGTCTTACACTAATGTCTAATGATAATACCCTTGCCTGTAGCTCGAGCATTAGTCGCATCCATTCTCCTGAGAGTGCCTTCAATGCATGTTTGAGACCGGCCAAGAACATATTTATTCCCTTATTAAAATTGTACTCTATTTCAAGCTTTCCATAGGTTTGCTTACAAATGTGGATGTGGTATGGTGATTTAGTGCACATTGCACCTGAATGTATGTACATGTATATGGTTAAAAGTGTAGTGACAATACTGATAGTGTTGACAGTTGAAGTGGTAAAGTTTTAAACTTGCTGTACTTTTGTTCCCCGTTCCAGTATGTGTGCAGTCTGCTCAAGAGAGACATTAGCTTGAGCTTTAAAAGCAAGGGCAACCCCCTGGTGTCAGTGCTAGCCTGCAACCTCCTCATGTGCGTCTATCGCTTTGAGAATAATTGGCCTATAGCATTTGTCAAGGTAAGACCCAAGCTGTGTGAGGGGCACTTTTGAGGATTACAGCTTTTCTATCAAGTTTGCTTGACCAATATTTTACACATTTCTTTGCCTAGGACTGTGCACTTCAAAGTAAAAATGATCTATAATTCATTGGATGAAAGCTCGAGTACTGAGGCCAGTGGGGTCACACTGAAGGTGTACATGTATTTGAAAGTGCAATCACTTAGTAAGTGTTAAAAATTAAAAATGTGGTGGAAAATAAATGTACATGTAGTTAAATAAAAAAAGAGCAAAAATGAAAATTCTTTTATGTTAGTGTCATTTTTGTTGATTATTTGTTGAAATTAATTGATCACTTGCTACTTGATGGTTGTTTATGAAACTACTAATCTATGAGCTTGCAGTACTGCAGGTTGATATAAAATGCTTACGCATTTTACTGACAATCATCCTTACAGTAGCATTGATTTAAATTTTAATAATTGTTTCATATCTATGTCTTGTTGCATGTTGGTTCAGGTCTTCCTTGAAGATGCTATGGGAGAGAGAGTCTGGGTAGACCACCCAAGCTGCCATGAGTTCTGCAGCAACGTCCAGACAGCATTTGGCACTAAGATGCCCCCTCGCCACCTCCTCCTGCCAGTGGACCAGCTAAGACTCTCCACTGGCAACCCTGATCTCTTAAGTAAGTTCTGAAATGCCCACAACAGTGGCTCACAGAGCTAAAGGATTTATGACGTTTTACAATTGCACAGAATTTGGGCTTGGTCATATTTCAAGGCAAAACCTCTGGCCTTTGGTATTTGTTGGCCTGAGCGACAATATTTTTAATCTAGTGGAAACTTTAACAAACTTAAACAACAAGAGATACAGCCCTTTCGAAAGATACAAACCTTTTCTACATGTAGGAGTCAATTTACACATAGCACCCGGCAACGTCTAAGCAGACTCTTTTGATAGATACATTTGCAGCAATCCAGTCTGAGAGGAACTGACTTTATTGCTTCACACACATCTCAAGTTCCTTTTAGATAGTCAAAGTAGCAAACCAATCATGTTCATGTATCAAAATTGTTTTTGTAAGCATGTGTTTTTCAGTGTAGAATCTTTTTCAGTGTGGAATTGTTGCCAACACAGTTGTGTTTCTGTAGTGCACAGGTTGCATTTGCACACTCAGTGATCCTGCAGACAGTCATTAAAGAACTAATCAAAATGTATTTCCACGTCTGATTAAAGTTTTGTGCAACATGCATGAAAGAATGGTCTTTACATGTAGTTGTAGTCTGTACTCCATCCCTTAGACATTCAAAAGCTTAGACTAAATAGTATTGAAATGGAACATTCAAAGCCTTCATTGCTAAGTCCCCCTTTCCAAGCTCTTGTAACTGTCCTCCTCATCCAAGGTGGAAGTCCACTTCGTGATGACAGTGATTTATCCTCTGAGTCTACCTCTACTCATCAGACAGAAGATGTAGATCTGACTGCAGACTTGCAGGCTGAGGGAGTCACTCCAAGGTACACGAATAGTGGGCTGATTCTGCACCATTGTCATCTGTACAGGGTCGGCAGAAACTCAAATCATACTAAAGATAACATCCACAAAGCAGCACTTCTTGCTAATTGGACCCGAAACTTGATAACCAGTTAGTTAAGTGGGCTGTAGTTCTTTCCATTGAAGAATAAACTCTGATATTCAAAATTTTTCAAATGCCAAATTCCATAATTAGAAAAGCAACTGGTGTCTCTCCATTTGCTGATTATTGGGAATGAATAACTATGAATAGGACTAAAGGGAGTCAGTAGCTAACATCACTTTATCAAAGTTCTTTGGTTTGGAGTACAGCATTCTTATGAAGCTTTTCAGGTTTTGACCTTACTGCCTTAAAAGTGTGTGCATTCTTTTCAGCTGTACCCACATGGGGTAAAGTATGCATTGGTTTCTGCATATAAACATTATTTTTGCACAATACAGGCTTTTGGTATTAAAAAAGTACGACTGATTCATTTGACTTAACTTGGAATTTTCTTCTGCGAATAACATTGGGTGTTTATTTATTGAGAAGATGACAGAAAGCACATTTCATTTCAGTACATAATAAACCCCTTCGCGCCGGGAAGTGGTAAGACTCGCTGTAAAAATTGAGATCCCTCAGCCCGCTTTTCAGCTATTATTCTCGGCCTATGCTCGAGCGAACACGGTGAGAGAAAGCATACCCTGGCTCTTGTATATTTGGTGATTGGCCTTTGTGTGTTGCCAAGAAATGAAAAGGCCGAATTGGCATCATAATCACCAGCTTCACAATAGTCCCCACTTTGAAAAGAGGCAACGGGAATTTCGAAGCGTGAATAGAGCCACATGCCACCGAACAATGAGCTTTTTCTGTAAATCAAAGCGTGCAGAGCACGCAGGGCCACAAAACGAGAATTTGCGGTTTGGCAGGTGGCCTTTGTGGCCAAGCGAGGCTGGAACTCTCGGAGTCGGCTTTCAGAAAAAAGTCCAGGCGTCAAGGGGTTAAGAAACCAAGTTGAAAGTTTGAGTGTAAAGTTGAAAATTTAGTCTCTGGAAGGCAAATACAGGTACTTGGTCATGCATTGTAGTGCTAATTGCTCACCTCACCTGTCACCTTCCTGTCTGGTCTCAAGGTTCAATGTCCCTGACTGGTTTCCTCGACAGATACAGTCTTTTCAAAGATAGTGTAGAGACTTATGTGGTTGATTTTGTGCGAGACCAGCTGACCCGTCGTCAAGGCATGGACACACCTAGGAACTTGCTGCGTGTCTTGACTGCAGCCTGTGGCTTCCCTGAGGTTCGACTCTTAGCAGCTTCAAGGCTTGAGATGTGGTTACAGAACCCTAAGGTAGGATTTTGGGTTTGTGCTTAAACCATATGGACTGTGTTACCCCTGTAGAGTATGGTTTTGGCTCTTTTGCCTTGGTCAATTGAATGGAGTCACCAAGCAAGAAAGAGTGCTTAAATAACAAGTTCATTTGCGCAGAACAAAATCAACTGAGAGACCTATAACCACTTCCTGCCGGGGACTCCGAACTCGGACAAAGGAAACAGGGCCCTTTAACAAAAGACCGTACTCCAAACAAAAGACCAGGCTGCTGGGCATTACCGACATTTTTCACTCTCAAAAGTGGTGATAATCCAGCCTTGTTTTAAACCAAGGTTTGGGGCATTGAGAGCAAGCGGAAAACCACCGGGGACAAAAGCGCTCCACCACCGCAGCGATGAGCCACACAGCACCGCTGCACGCTAATCTGGCCCCATTGAAATGAGGTCAGCAGTGCACTGTGCCAGGTTCGTGAACAAAAGACAGTTATCCAACACCGCACAATCTGGGCTCTGATAAAAAATTACATAATTTTAAAGCTCTTAACATGGCATTCATTCATAACATAAAATCAAAATTATTCTACATACTACTGAAAAACCATGCAAATATATGATCTTTGACCTTGATTTGCAGAAATGCATATCTTTTTATTGTTAGCTTAAGATGTAACCAACATTTCCAGAAAGATTTAGGATGGGCACGCTTCAGGTTTTTGAGTTATGTTCATTAAGCCTTGGCAAAAACTTGCATGTGAATTGTAAATACATTTATGTGTATAAAATGCACATGTACCTGTACATACATTTAGGATGGGCACTCTTACAGTTTTTAGTAATGTGTATTTCAACCTTGGCAAAACTGAATATAAATTAAACATACGATGTACATGTACATACATGTACATGTATACAGTGATGTGTATAGTACTATGTACATGTACATGTAGGTCTACACAAAAATCATATCACCATGGTTGTGCAGGGTACAATTTATAACTTGACTCGTGAGGTAATCCCTCTTGACCCCTCAATTAGCTAAATTGACCAGTGGCCACAGCATTTGACCCTAAAAGAGCCAGGGTATTTTGGACTACGGGGGGAGGCGATTCTGCTGCCCCACCCCCAGAACTCAGTTATCCCATGCCAAGTTTTTCTTTTTTAAACTTGGCCTGCATTTGGATATGCTCATTATCAGTACAACTGTGAAGTTTCATTTTAAACTGACAAATGGCTTTGCTATGGCCATTTGAAGTTCAAGGCCTCATTTGTGTCATCCAAATTGCATTGAGCACATCAGTGGAAAAGTATATATCTCTGGCTGACGTAAACAGGTGCTGTGTGAGAATGGAACTTTTCCTTTTGATTTTCAAAAAATGGGTGTAAAAATGACCAACAGAAGTTACTAAAAATTACTGAAGGCTTAGGGCATGAAAAAAGGGAAGTCAGGGAAGGGAGTCAGGTTGGTGTAGAGGCTCTTTCCTTGCCTTTCACCTCTGCGACCCAGGTTCGAATCCCACGTACATGTAGGTCAGCAAGTAGATTGGGTTTTCTGTCCCTGCCTGGCTCCGTAGGTTTTCCCTGGAATTTTTATTGTGGGTTTTCCTCCCACCTCTAAAACTGAACATTTCTTTATTGTCCTCTTAATTATCACTTCACCCCATTGTCATGTTTATTTTATTTATTTATATCTGTTCATCCAACAGCACATTAAGCACCAATACGGTCGTTTCACAAAAGTGCACCTCCAAGAGTTTGCAACGCGTTGGCCAATCACAATGCGAAATCTTTCGATCCTGTCCAAACATGCATAGGGTCGAAAGATTTCGCACATTGTGATTGGCCAACGTGTTTCAAACTCTTGGAGGTGCACTTCTGTTAATCGACCGTATTGGCGCTTAATGTGCTGTTGGATGAACAGATACAGATAAATAAAATAAACATGACAATGGGGTGAAAAGATTCCGACTCCCCCAGCCTCTTTTAGGGTTTAGCTGGCCACAAGCATAAACATTGCACTTAATAAAACAATGAAATGTGGTACTGACCAATGTCTCAAAGCCTTCAATTGAGCGGGGTGAGAGGGATTACCTCATAAGTCGTGTCATGAATTATACTTTGCGCTGCCAGGCTAGCAGTTTTAACTGCACACAGTACTATTACATTGTATACATGTATGTACAGGTACATGTACATTTTATACACGTATACATGTATGTACAATTCATATATTTGTAGGTTTTGCCAAGGTTCAAATGAACATAACTCAAAACCTTACAAGTTTCTATCCTAAATCTTTCTAGAAAAGTTGGTTACATCTTAAGCTAGCAATTTGAAAATTATGCATTATGAAAAATACACATTTTCACAAATCAAGGTCATATATTTGCATAATTTTTGGTAGTACATTGGATGATTTTAATTTTATTCTAGTAATGAAGGCTATTTCAAGCGCTTTAAGAGAATGTAACTTTATGTCTGTTGGTGCTTTACTTCAGGAGATATGGCTGTCCAAACAAAGCAGGTCAAGCTAATTAGTCAAAAGTTTATTAACTACTTGCTGCCTGGTGCTTTTTTTAAACGCTATACACAAAGCCGGGCGATTTGTATCTTTTCTTCTGAACTCCATAAAAGAACTGTCTTGTGGCAAGTCTGTTCAGCCAGGCAATCTTTATTGACCCTTGAGTATCACTTTCACAGCGCCTGGTCTGTATAGAGCCCCCATTGTGTGGTGTTGCATAATTCCTTCTTTGTTCCATGAAGCGGCCCAGCGGGTTACTATGCTGTGGGGTTGCTATGTGGAGGAATTGATGGTCAATACTCCAGCGTGTATTGTGTGGCGAGTTCAAGGGAAGCTGTGTCCATGTTCAGCTGGCAGTGTACGGAGTGGAATGTGTGCAAGCAATGAAGGAAAAATGAGTCATGATATACAAATTGGGGTCTAAAAGGTGTGTTTTTTTGCGGCGCTGTTACATGTAAAACCTTTGCTATTTTTGGAAGGTATGGGGTGTTTTCTGGCATTTTTTTTCGCATATCAAAATATATATTCCCCTCAAACCACCCTTATATTTTATCCCCAACTTGTCCATTTTCCCTCCAACGGGGTAAGTTTTAGTTCAAAATTGATATTTTCCCAACCCAAAATTTGATTGCCCCAAAAGTTGTAAGTGAAACCTTAGAAACCAATAAAAGAAGAACACAAGGAAATACATGGACACAAATTTTTTTATTCTCTTTTTCTTCTTGTCATATTTCTTGCATTTTCTTCTCTTCTAATTTCTCTTCTTTTCACTGAAATGGTTGAATTCATAAACCAAGCAAAATAAATTTGCAATAAAGTAAAAGGCAAAACTCATATAAAGGCGAGAACTGTAACACATTTCACTACGACCACTTCTACGACCAATACAAGGAATTTTGGTACTTTTTTCAATTGATGAAAATATAGCATGTCCTATAACCAGGACATTCATGACACTGTTTTTTGTCATTTTTTCAAAGGATGAAAACATGAACTATTTTGTAAAACCAGCACAAGGAATTTAGTTACTTTTTCAATTAATGAAAATTTAACACGTCCTATAACCAGTACATTCATGACGCTTTGTTTTTGTCTTTTTTTCAAAGGATTAAAATATGACCCAAATAGCAACACCAGCACAAGGACTTTTGTTACTTATTCAAGTGATGAATATATAACTTGTTGCAAAACACACAAAATAATGTCCATGAAAATGGAAACAAAATGTTCAAGTGTCCCTCAGTGGATGGGATGATATTCCTTGAAGCAAGGGTCGATGCAGAGGGGCGTTTGGCAAACGTTGCTCTTGAAGTGGGTTTTCTTCTGCTCCCCCCAAGAAAAGTAGAGGATGCAACGCCAGTGGAGGTCGTCGCCGTTGCAGGCCCTCTCCAAGACAACGGGAAAGTGGCAGCCAACGAAGCGGGAGTTCGTGGCTGGCGGAGCATCGTGCTGGGCCCGATACCCAGGCAGGGGCTCATTGAAGAGAAGCTCTCGGACTAGACTCGTGCGGTATTCAAGGAAGGAGAGGCGGTGACCAACGGCCAGATAGATGGCGTAGCTGTTCACCAGGCTCAAGTCGAAAAAGTAGAAGAAGAGCTTTTTATACCACTTCATTGACTTGCGGGTGGCCCAGTGATTTGCCGCTAGCTGGTCGCTCCTGTTAATGCCCCCCATCAGGGCGTTGTAGTCGATGATACAGACTGGTTTCTGCTTCTTCTCCCCCATCCAATCTCGCTTGCCGCAGCCAAGGACGTCTGCCGTATGCATTGTTGACAGCATACGGATATTGTGCTTGTCGCGCCACACCATTGCTAGGAGGAAGCCGTTCACACCCAGGTCGGCCGACTGGAATGCCATTTCGCGGCGCTTCAGCTTAACGGACATCAGGTCTTTGGGCATTCCCTTTCTGCTGGGCATGACGGTGCCGACAACATTGAATTTCTGGCTGTGAAGGCGCCTGAACGAGTCGGGACTGCTGAAGGCCCGGTCGAGAGCAAGGTTGTACCCCTTGCCCTTCAGGTCACTCACCAGGTCCATGACGACTTGGGTAGACGGCAGTCCGCCAGCGTGGCACTGTTGTTATTGAAGTACAGGGCCTGCAGGATCTGAAGGAAGTGGTCTCGCGGCATGACCGATGGAAACAGACTGGTTTTCACGAGGGGGTCGGTGGACCAGTAGTTATGAAGACTTGGTAGCTTGGAGATGCCCATCATGGCGCAATGACCGAGAAAGGCCTTCAGTTCTCTGATAATGACATCGGTCCACGCTCGCATGTTTACAGATGTCGACACAGGTCGTTGGACGGCATACCGATTGGTCTCTTCAACGATCAGGTGGTATATATATAACATCATCGAAGAACAACCTGAAGGCCTCGGTGCACGTTAAACTGCAATGCAAGCGTGGATTGACGACCCCACCAGGGCCGGTGAAGCCATACTTCAAGGGAGTGCTGTCTTCATCTTTCCAGTGGAATGATGTGGCACCGCTGCTGGTAGTAGTGGCGGACTGTTGCCAACACTTGGCGTATACAGCCAGGGGCACATCGCTGTCTATGTCGGTGCTTGACTGTGCTCTGGCAGGGGATAGCGGCGGTGAATCAGATGAGGAACCCTCGTCTGAACTCGACTGGATAAATAGCTGTCGTAGTCAGAGGAACTTGACTCACCAGATATTACTTCGGACATTTTGTCAGCGATCTGAAACAGTGCTTGAAACACTTGAAACCCCCTATGAAAAAGCTCTGGGCAGTACGGGGCGACCCCTGTCAATCAACAGGGCAAGGGCCAGCAGCGCCCGGGCCAGGTCATTCATGGGTCGCATGTGCACTGGGCGCCCTTTGTTCATACACTGATAATCCGCTGTGAGCACAGACATTGTGAACAATACTACAGCAGATTACTCTCACTAATAAAAGCGCTTTGCACTGGAAGGCTTTAGCCGCTTGATCTTTCATTCAAGGATTATACAAGTTTGATAACCCTGGCCCCAGAAACGAGCTATTACCTAACAACTTGTCTGCTGGCCCAAACTTTTGACCGAGGGAAATAAACTTGAAAAAAAACAAACAAACAAAAAACAAGCAGCTTTATTAATTTTTTATATTAGTTTCTGATTTCGGGTCCCCTGGTTCCATGTATAAAGGCTATGTACTCGAAAATGGGTCACCAGACAGGAAGTGGTTAACCCATATCTTAAAAACTAATTGACCAATTGACACAAAATTTCAGACCTGGAGGGGGGGTTCTCAAGAAATACAATCAGTGCACCGAATTTTGTTTCAATCCGTGACGGTCAGTTCCAAAAGTGTGCTGAATTGACACGGAATGACCCAATTTGTGGCTTATTGTACTTGAAATGTGCCAGCAGGCATTACAGAGGGCTCAGGTTCAAGCCTCGATCCCATCAATTTTGGTGTAATTGATATTTGATTGCAGCTGACACGCCCCGCCCAAGAGCTTCTGATGGCAGTGTGTCTAAACTGTGATACCCATGACCAGGAGGATGTGGAAGTCATAGGCCATCTCATCAAGATTCGCCTCAAAACCAAACCTCTCATCAACCACTACATGCTCAGCATGAAGTAAGTCTGTACCAAATCTGTTTTACAATTATAGCTTTGTGAAATCACAATGGTGGCTAGGCCTTGATTTAATCTTGACTTCAACTTCTTTTGTTACAAACTTCTTAGTAAATTTGGTTAGCCTTCACCTTATCAATCACTTTTAACCCCTTTTCATATTGCGCTGAAGGAACAGTTCTATTCTGAAAAATGTTGTGCCTTGACAAGTTTTTATTAAAACCATGTACCAGTGTACTTTGAAACTTATAGAGAGTGGCTTTTCTGCTTGGCTTGAGCCACAGATGAGCAGTTTATCAGCCTTTTGTTGTGAATGTACATGATGCTAAACAGTTTTGTACCTTTGTTTCATAGAGAGTTGTTAAGCCAGCATTCAGACAACCTGTCCACTCTCCTAAAGCACACCATCTACAATGAGTTGTCTAACTCTCGTAATCCCAACAACATGGCTCTCCTGGCTACTATCTTCCAGCATTCACCAGAGGCTTCGGCAAAGGTACGACAGTGGGGCAGGGTATTGAGATGGGAGTTGAAACTTCCACAACATATGTTGCCTATTTTGACAACAGATTTTATCCTTGGCTCACAATATATTTATCAGCACTGTGTTTTCAGCCTTAATGAACACATTGTGAGAAAAAATTTATAAGGTTGCTCACCCAGTCTTCTGTTGACTGGTGTAGATGTCATTCTGTTTGCAGATAATTTGTTAGAGCTCAACCAGAGTAACACTGAAATCTTTCCTTAGGAGGTTTTAGATGGCACTCACTTTCTAACGGAGACATCTTAGACTTTGACTGGGATAAGTTTACAGACCACAGCCTTCCCACAAGGAAGCAGTCAGCTTATTTGTGGCTAGTCATTCAAGGACACACTATTTGTTGATCCATGTATATAGCTCTATGATAAAATTAACTAAGGAGCTGGTTGAAAATGCTTCATATACACTGCCCTAAAGTACATTTATAAAATATAGTTTCTCCTTCTTATAAAAGTTTCAAAATGTAAATGCTAATTTCTTTAATGTTATTTTCTTCTGCCTTAAGTTTCCTAGTCTTTATCTTAGTTAATAGTTATAAATTGGAAACAGAGTGCAGTAAAAGAATGACAAAGGCGCATTGATGTGAAAATGTGTGTATATTATTGAGCCAAAACATTTCGTTTTTCAGCCGTCTTACCATACTCGGATAAAAAAGTTGAGACCGTGGTACACTTGGGTGTCTTGTATTCAGCAATCCAAGGTCACTGTCTTGGGTAACCATAAACCATTCTGGTGGGGCCTGTTGTGGCCCTCTTGGTACATGTGAACAGTTGTTCATGGTTGTCAAGTTGCAAATAAAATGTTCTCTGCAACGCGTCCAGGACAATCACAGACTTTCTTGCAGCTGAAATATATGGTTCTACCCACAGCTTGTCCAAGACAAGTTTTGAGATGTTTCCATTTAATTGTCAGAGAAACAGTGCTGGTTAAGGGAAAAAGTTGAATATTTATGTCTCCACAATCATATCATTAATCATGTAGATAAATATTCAGAAAAGAAAGAATTATATGGACACAGATCATTACTTGCCTTATAATAAATGTGTATTTTGTTTCCCCTGAAAGTTTTTGGCCAATGTGTTTCAAGACTTGCTGATGAACAGAGATGACTATCTGCGAGCCGTGAGGGCACTGTTCAGAGAGATTGTCAAGTCACTACGTTATGACCTGGATTTCCCCTCATTCTGCAGAGGTCTCATGAAGGAAAGAACTGACAAACAGTTCATTGACATGGAGGCTCAGTTTAAGGTAAATTATATTGGAAAATTCATTTAGAAAAGATTAAACCTGAAAGGAACCTAGATGGGGAGTGATACGCCTCTCCTGCATTTTCACTGATATTATTGCAGTAATTTTTTGTCATGTGAGCTTTCAAGGAGTTTTCCACAATTGTGTTGCGGTCATTTTGACACTGCTTTTGTGAAAAATCAAGACATTTTGGCTTTTTGTCAACAATCCCATTTTTTCAAGGCTAGTTTACCATTCCATTGACAAGTGTTCAGTGCACAAACTGATGAATGTGATGGTGTGAACTGTATACAGTACAACACCGCTGTAACAAACACTGCTGTGCCAAACATTTTGGTAAGCGAACATTCCCATTGGCCCCCTAGTCTTTTGTACACTTTAATACCAAAACTGAAATTTGCTCACAGAAGGAAATATTAAGAATTTGAGACTCATAGCAATGAATTCAAGGAGAATTTCAATCTTAATTGCTAAGGAACTTGAGCCAATTTGCAGTCTACATGTTTATCTTTTGTGGGTTCATGAACATGAGTGCGCAGGCGGCCATGTAGGCCAGGCCAGCCTACTGGGTACAAACACAACAGACAACTTTTAGACAGGATGTCTTGCTTTACTTGAATGCTGCAAAGGCAAGGATTTTTTACTTGGTAATAAATTCATATAAACAGATACACATATACATGTCGACATATCAGCTTTTTGACGTAATTTACAAGTATTTTCTTAGTTTCATTTGTTTCAACAACCCTTGCATGACATTTCTCATGTTGCATAGTTCAGATATGAATCTAGTGCTGTTGAATGGTTCCTGGCCTATTCATTATACTGGTAATTTGAATGTTGCAATTGGAAGCAGTGTAATGGTACACCATGTTGTCTGCAATTTCTTTGATTACTCAATGAAAACTTGATTTTACTTTGCTAATCAACTTTCAGTGAGAAAAACCCACAAGGTAAAATGTGGAAGGAATAAAATCAGAAAAATGCTTGGATTTCTGTGCTGTTTATTTGTAGCCTTGTTTATCTGTAAAATAGTCAGTTCAAGTACAAGTGTGGCCATAAATCCTCATGAAGACATCTTTATGAGGCAGGCTGCTTCATGTTTGAATGCTAAGTGCTGGGTACATGAGCAATTGAAATCAATCATAAGATGCCAAATGATGGCTATACCAAACATTTTTGGTAAGACCTTTTCTTGTTGTTATAGTGCCATTGTAGTACAGTAGAACATCACTATACCAAACACCGCTGTACCGAACATCGTCCTTGGCTCCCAATATTTTGTGCACAAAACCTACCAAACATTATGTAGTTGCAAATCAACAGAGATTCACCACAGCATACATCAGAGATCGATCCTGAACAGTAGATTCACGACTTTTAGGATAAACTAAATATCAAGTTTGTAACTCAAGATTTAATAAAAAAACAAAAATAATTAACAGATACATTTCTAGAAATGTCAAATGTGAAGGCAACGGCAAAACATCACGAAAACAGCGAATCGTATCACAAGAGGGTGCACGTCAGTTAGACAAGAGAGGATGCTATTCAACATTGCAATGAAACCTTCGGCAGTTAATTTCGCTATGCCGAGCGACCGCTGTACCGAACATTAAGCGTGGACCCCATTGTGTTCGTTATAGCGGCGTTCCACTGTATATGCCCATAACAGTGAAGCTCTCTGTCCGAAAGTACTGAAAATTCACATACATGCATGTCAAGTTAAAACAAAAAGTCATGCAGAGAATGTCCATTAAACCAAGCTCTTTGAGGGTTGATTATCAAGTTGGTTCATTTTTGAAGTTCCTGAATACCTTACAGTACAGCATGTTACAGTAACTACTCTCAGTTTACAGTTATATTTAATTTCTCAGGATCTTTGATACCAAATATGAAAATACAAGGACACATTGAAATTTGGAAGTATTTTATCGTTGTGTTATTTTTCTTGTTCTGTGTATTTGCTTAGGATCGAATGCTACTTTCCCTGGCTGACTTGATTGTGCTAGCTGCTCTTCTTAGTGTTAGCCCTGTGATCAAAGAGGCAGTAGCGGCCTACACCAGGGGCGACAGGAAAGGTTTGTTGCTGAAAGCAGAGACTGTGTTTCCTGCAATATTACTTAGTTACACATAGTTCTTATGTAGTTGCAAGAAGTGGTCACTCATCCAAGATTGAAACCGGGTTCAAATAAGATTCAGTAGCTCAGGATCCCAGGCTTGTCCAAGTTAGTTAGAAGGCTTTCCTTCGGGCAGCCCAGCCATTGATGAAACTCTCTTAACCCCTTCGCTACGGATGACTGCTACTTACAGCACCTTTGTGTGAGCATTAGTGCATACCACACATACAGTCTATTCACCATGCACCTGCTTGTTCAATGGGGCCTGCTGCTGGACAAAGCCATCCATTCATGGCATGCCACAGCCTAGCAGTCGCGGTCAAAATAATCCTGTTGTGAAGGGGTTAAATCATTAAGGATCATTCCTTTTTCCTTGACCAAGCTGGTTGGAACATCTTCTTCATACCAGCTAATTGTACCTAATTCTCCTGGGTCCTCTTGAATTTTGCTGTCTCCTAATCTGGTTCAGTGACCTTTTCCATGCCAGCAAACCCTTTATACCTTACCGTCTGAGGACCTTCACCAACCTACATGTAGTTGCAAGGCCCTCTAAAACCTTTACCCTCTAAGAACTTCCCCAAACCATCATGATAAAACAGTATAATCACATGGAACACAGTACAGTCACCACATTCAGGCCATGGTTTGACATAAACTAATTTTTCATATGGAAGTTTCAAACTCTACTTGTAGTTCTTACCATCTGCTTTTTTCTTATTTTCTAATGTGAACATAGACATGGATGTACTAAGAGGTTTTCAAAACCAAGCCTCTGTAATGCAAAGAGATGCAGTATGGTGGCTGCACACTGTGGTACCAAAGATGTTCAAAGTTAACCAACAAGACTTCAACCAGTGGTAAGGTGTTGGAAACCTAAACAAAGTGGTGTGTACTTATTGAAGCTTTCTGAAGAAAATGTTTTTAATTTCATTTGTGATTGTGATCAATGTCTGGCATTTTGGCTGAAGCACAAGTGTAACTTGCAGTGCATTACAGAACACTTTAAATAAAAATTTTGAATTAAGAGAGGCTTGTTGGGTCTAAAATCTCATATTTAGGATTGATCCGTGGTATTGCCACGTCTTTGAAGCAATAGGAATGTAAACAAATTTTCACACAGCAGCAGTGTCCCTTGGGTCTATATGTTACTTGAGGTTAACCACTTGCTGCTGGGGAACCTGGTTTCAAGCACCAGGGGTTTATACGTAGAGCCGGGGTGCCCGAAATTGGACAAAAGAGCTTGCCATGTAACAAAAGACCGTACTTGGAACAAAAGACCTGCTGCTGGAAATTGCCATTATTTTTTGACTTGCATTTTTCGAAAGTAATCTGTCGCCGTTTTTAAACAGCATACCACTGTTTTGGGCATAGCGTGCCCGTGGATTAGCACCGTGGACAAAAGTGCCCCAGGGCCCCATTGATGAGCGACACAGCACCGTTGCACGCTAATCCAGCGGCGTTTGAAAACATGTAACTTGCATTCCCTGGAGACAAAAGATATTACGCAACACTTCACAATTATGGGCTCTCTGTACAGGGCGGCAGGCCTGGCTGAAATATTCAGGAGTCAACTGAAAATCTTGAAAATTGCCTGTATGTTTGCACTGCATTTTAAAAGCACCTGGCAGTATGTGGTTAGATGTTTACAATTATCCTAGCCTGTTTTCTTTACCAGCGGGAAATATTTGTACAAAGGTGCCATTTATGTTTAATACAGATTCCTGAGATAAAGATGCTGATCATTATTTCCTCTTGTCCAAGCATGTGATTCTTTCTGTCTTGTAGCTTGCAGAAGGTGTTGTTCATGGAGTCGTCAGAATCGTACTGCAGTAAAGACAACTGGCCTCCAGAGTCTGACAGATCGTAAGCGTTCAGGGAATCTTTCCATTGGACAGTGATTGGCTTATTGCCTTGTCTGATATTTTGGGGGCATGAAAGAGATGCTGAGCTGTTTTTTGTACAAACTGTTATGATTGCTAATGCAAAGATTTGTCACACACAGTGAATGATTCTCTAATTCACCAAATCCTTTGCTCCTACCTGCATGGTTCAGGTTGTTACTCTCTCTGCTGTCAGAGGTCCCTGTCCTGGAAGATACCCTGATGAGGGTCTTAGTGATGGGCCTGTCACGTGAGCTGCCCCTATCAGCAGCTGATGGATTGGAACTAGCTGACAAGCTGGTCAAACGGGCTGCTGTCCTTTATGCAGAAGGTCAGTATTCTAAACCTTTACCTCACAAAAGTCATGGTAGACTAGGAGGCACATGAGAATATTTGTTTAAAAATTGACAAATCGAGGCAGATTCCCCCCCAAAAGATAATTTATAAGTGAATTACTTCCAAGAAACATTTTCAGGTTTTTCAATAACTGATATATTACTTCACATTGTTAAACGTTTAAAGCCTTTACTTTCTGCTCGCTGTTTTGACCACTTGACAGAAAGTATGTTGATGGTTGTAGGCTGACTCCCATCATGAAGTCATCAAAAGATAGTCTTTGTTTAACCAGTCATGTACCTTTATTCTCTTTGAAACTGTTTTCATTAGACTTTCCAGTGCTAAAGGTTGAAAGGATCCAGCTGATTGATGCAGTACTCAACTTGTGTGCCTACCATCACCCTGAAAATATCCAGCTACCACAAGGGTAGGCTTAGTTTGCTATTTATATCTGCAACAGTGTTGTATTTATATAACAGGTTTTGCCCTTACCCAACGTATATATTAATAAACACTGTATGCTCAGTGCTTGTCTGAGAGCTTGCGAAAAAAGTCACAAGCTACTCGGGTGGGACTTGAACCCACGACCTCCTGCTTACTAGTGCAGATGTCTCAACCGCTCGACCACCAAGCTTGCCGGGGTCGGCTGGCCAGTCCGAGTCAGGTGAAGCAGCAGGTACTGCGAACTATTTTCAAGCTCTCGGACAAGCACTGAGCATACAGTGTTTATTAATAGATACGTTGGGTAAGGGCAAAACCTGTTATATAAATTAACATATCCCCAACGCAAAAATACATCTTGAAAACAGTGTTGTAGTCGAGACGGTCACAAGACCAGACACAAGATCATGCCCAAGACCAGACACAAGATCATGCCCAAGACCAGACACAAGATCATGCCCAAGACCAGACACAAGATCATGCCCAAGAGCAGACACAAGATCATGCCCAAGAGCAGACACAAGATCATGCCCAAGACCAGACACAAGATCATGCCCAAGACCAGACACAAGATCATGCCCAAGACCAGACACAAGATCATGCCCAAGACCAGACACAAGATCATGCCCAAGACCAGACACAAGACCATGCCCAAGACCAGACACAAGATCATGCCCAAGACCAGACACAACATCATGCCCAAGACCAGACACAACATCATGCCCGAGACCAGACACAACATCATGCCCAAGACCAGACACAACATCATGCCCAAGACCAGACACAAGATCATGCCCAAGACCAGACACAAGACCATGCCCAAGACCAGACACAAGACCATGCCCAAGACCAGACACAACATCATGCCCAAGACCAGACACAACATCATGCCCAAGACCAGACACAAGACCATGCCCAAGACCAGACACAAGACCATGCCCAAGACCAGACACAAGACCATGCCCAAGACCAGACACAAGATCATGCCCAAGACCAGACACAAGATCATGCCCAAGAGCAGACACAAGATCATGCCCAAGACCAGACACAAGATCATGCCCAAGACCAGACACAAGACCATGCCCAAGACCAGACACAAGACCATGCCCAAGACCAGACACAAGATCATGCCCAAGACCAGACACAAGATCATGCCCAAGAGCAGACACAAGATCATGCCCAAGACCAGACACAAGATCATGCCCAAGACCAGACACAAGATCATGCTCAAGACCAGACACAAGATCATGCCCAAGACCAGACACAAGATCATGCCCAAGACCAGACACAAGACCATGCTTGAGACCAGACACAAGTAACAGGATGAACAATAACAAAGGAATGCTTTTGTTGCATTTCATTTGAATTCAGACTGGAAGTCTTGTGCTGGTCTGTGTTGTCTTGTGAAAGTCGTAAATGGTCTTGACTACAACACTGATCTGCAGTATCTTTTGGCCTTTTGGGATAGGTTCAGTTTCGTGTAATTGCAGTAATGAACAGATATTTTGTGAATTTCCCAAAGCTTTGATGCTATTTGATCAACAGTTTATTTGTTCTAACCTTCCACAATTTCATGACGACAGACTTTGTTCAAGGCAATATGTAACAAGTAATAGAAGCTTAGTCATTTTAACAAGATCCATCAAGTTGTCTATCCATTGGCTAAACAGCCTCGTAATCCCGGCCTACCAAATACCCAAGGACCCACTAGTGTATCCAGGTTTAAAGTTGGGAGGCATTTTGGAGATGTTTTCTGAACAATTCACATTTTGTTAATCCATTAAAGAATTCCCAAAAGGAAATACTGATTTTAAACATTTTGTTTGTGCTCTCAGTCCTAAAAAAAGCAAAACCTCTCCAGGTTTTCTCCCCCCAGGATACGGCAACAGTGACGTCATCCACAGGACTAGCTGCCATTGTCTTGGAATTGGCAATACTTATTAAATAACATTGTTAAAGAGTTGGCCATAATTTTAAAAAGGATTGAATACTTCATGTTGTGAAGTTCTCTTTTTTGTGATTTTTCCAACTTTAAGATAAAATCTGGCTTTCATTTTTACAGTTACACACCACCTAGTCTAGCCATCTCCAATCTCTATTGGAAAGGATGGATCTTACTGGTTGTTATCACAGCATTCAATCCCACCAACATAGGTGAAGTCACTTGCCTTATTTCTTCGTTGACATTTAATTTTTTTGCTGTCTGTTACCAAATCTAATAGTTTTCTTGTGAAAGTTATTCTCCCTTTTATCATTTCTGGATGATTAATTTTCTTTCAGTTTTAGTACAAATTTTTGAATTGAGCACCAAGTGAAATGAGGAAGAGATGAAATATTTTATTCATCATTGCTTGTGGGGTTGATCATTCAGACTTTTGAATTGTCTGCTCTTGAAGAGCAAAGCACACTTAAACCACTAATAATCCTCAACAAAATTTGCATGCTGGCTGATGGCCATTAGGGTTTTTGTTTTTTGGTCAGAATCGGGAATGAAATAAGTATAACCAAAGAAATTTGAAGTATGCACTGAAGCTGGACCATTATTTCCTTGTCAAATTGAGCCTTTAGGTTTATTTACACACCAGCTGATTTATTTAGAATCTATGTGCATTGCATATCATTTGCTTTTCCTTGTTTATCCAACAATTGATGCACCTGTCATTAATTCATTTTACACACTCAGTTACTTTTTAAGTTGTTGTATTGTCTAAATGTACTGTACACTGTGCAATGGTGGTTTTATGTTTTTGTTTTTTGTTGTTCTGTTGTCATAGGTCTAGCAGCATGGGAGCGTTATCCAATGCTACGTTGTTTCATGGAGATGGTCATGACCAAGTAAGTACATGATTGGAATTTCTAGGTTTTGAGTCCTCAAAAAATTGAGAATTTTTCTGGAAAAGTAGCATTGCATTTTTTTGTGTGGTGAATTTTTGGGGGGTTTGGATATGTTGCTAGCCGTAGTTTTGAGGAGCTGACTTTATATTCAATAAAGCACTGTGTGATGTCATTACCTGTTGGTTTATGAAAGGACAATGTCCACAGCAAGTGTTATCCATTGCTATCTTTTCTTTGGCAGCAATTTCAAGTTCCCTCCACCAACTGCAGCACCTGATGAACGTTCACAGGAAGAGGTGAGAGCAAGAGAACTCCAGGTAAGAATTTTTCTCCTTTCTGCCCAAGGAATAAGAAACCAAATCTGGTCAAGGACTGGACATGTACGTCCATTTCAGATGATGAGTCTATAATCAATTGCATCTCTGTTCTTCAAAACTACTTTAGTATTTACATGTAACAATATGTGTTGAATCAGCTTCAAGTTCCAGCCTAGCTTGGTAGTGATTCATCTTAGTACTGTCAGAATCATGCATTCGTGCAGATTTCCATAATCCTGTACACTAGCCTGTTGGAGTTGACTAATAATTGTTGAGGAATGACTGTGAGAAATAACTTTGGATGATTTGGATATTGTGTGTTTCAGTGCAGGTAATGGTAGTAAATAGCTACTGACTGGATACACTGAGTTGATTAGTAGCTGGTGATGTCCTGTGTAATTGATCGTCTGTTACATAAATAGCAATTCTAGAAATTAGGTAGGAACACAAACATCCTAAAAGCTAAGATTAGATGCACCTACTCCAGACTGGTTCGAGGACAGTGGGCTATATTTGGCACACAGATTTTATAAAGTTGGTTTTGTTAGTAGGTGATATGCCACAATGTGTGTGTTTTTTCTCATGATAGGTGATTGCTCTAGAGAAACAAGAGATTCTTGAGTTTGAGAACCACCTGGCAAGAGTTGCCATCACTGACTCTAACAGTCTGCTGCTGTCCCAGGTCATACGTATGGATCCCAAGTGAGTAATTCACAAAACAGATTTGAGTAAAAAAAAAATGAGCCTGATCTAATTTTAAACTTAACCACTTGCTGCCGGGTGCTTTTTTTTAACCGTTATATGCGCTGCCGGGCGGTTTTTTCATATTTTCGTTTTTCAAAAATCTTCAAAAATTCATATCTTTTTTTTCTGAACGCCTAAACCCCATAAAATGGGTGTCCCGTGGCGAGTCTAGCCCTCACAAGCAACTTCCATTGACCCTTCGGTTTTGCGGCCACGCCGCCAGCTCTGTGTAGAGCCCCCATTGTGTGCGTTACATAAGGGCTCGTTTGTTCCGGGCCTTGGCCCAGTGCGTTGCTATGCTGCCGTGTTGCTATGCGGAGCGATTGACGGTCAAGACCTCAGCGTGTATTATGCGGTGAGTGAATGGGAAGCTGTGCACATGCACTGGGCTTGAGTGAATGGGAAGCTGTGCACGTGCACTGGGCTTTGTCAACTGTTCAGTGAGTGCGGGCAATGACAGACAAATGAATTCATGCTGTAAAAAAGGGGTCTAATTCGTGGCGCTGCTGCGTGTAACTTTCGCTATTTTTTGAAGCTATTAGGGTTATTTTCTGTTATATATTTTCCCATCTACCAAACTTATATCCCCCCCAAACCACTCTCATATTTTATCTCCCAACTTGTTCATTTTCCCTCCCATAGTGTAAGATATTTCCCTTCCCAAACTTTATTTCCCAAACCATTTCAAGTAAAATTTAGAAACCAATAAAATAAAGTACACATAGAAATACACACAGACAAATATTTGGAGAGAACTTCTTTTTCTCTTATTTTCTTCTTGTCATTTCTCTTGTGTTTTCTTTTCTCATTGAAGTAGTCGAACTCATAAAAGTAGTAAAATAAATTTCAACTCTTTCTAATCGAATAAAAATCAAACACCGGTGCAAGGAATAAAAAGTACTTTCCAGAAACTTTGTCTTTTTCGTCATTTTTTTCACAGGCTGAAAACGTGACCACCTAGTAAAACCATTACAAGGAAATGTGCCACTTTTTCAAGAGATGAAAATACTACATCCTCAAAGCAGTACGTTCCAGAAACTTTGTCTTTTTTGTCGTTTTTTTCAAAGGTTGAAACTATGACCACCTAGTAAAACCATTACAAGGAAATGTGCCACTTTTTCAAGAGATGAAAATACTACATCCTCAAAGCAGTACGTTCCAGAAACTTTGTCTTTTTCGTCATTTTTTTCAAAGGTTGAAACTATGACCACCTAGTAAAACCATTACAAGGAAATGTGCCACTTTTTCAAGAGATGAAAATACTACATCCTCAAAGCAGTACGTTCCAGAAACTTTGTCTTTTTTGTCATTTTTTTCAAAGGTTGAAAACATGACCACCTAGTAAAACCATTACAAGGAAATGTGCCACTTTTTCAAGAGATGAAAATACTACATCCTCAAAGCAGTACGTTCCAGAAACTTTGTCTTTTTTGTCATTTTTTTCAAAGGTTGAAACTGTGACCACCTAGTAAAACCATTACAAGGAAATGTGCCACTTTTTCAAGAGATGAAAATACTACATCCTCAAAGCAGTACGTTCCAGAAACTTTGTCTTTTTTGTCATTTTTTTCAAAGGCTGAAAACATGACCACCTAGTAAAACCATTACAAGGAAATGTGCTACTTTTTCAAGAGATGAAAATACTACATCCTCAAAGCAGTACGTTCCAGAAACTTTGTCTTTTTTGTCATTTTTTTCAAAGGCTGAAAACATGACCACCTAGTAAAACCATTACAAGGAAATGTGCCACTTTTTCAAGAGATGAAAATACTACATCCTCAAAGCAGTACGTTCCAGAAACTTTGTCTTTTTTGTCATTTTTTTCAAAGGTTGAAACTATGACCACCTAGTAAAACCATTACAAGGAAATGTGCCACTTTTTCAAGAGATGAAAATACTACATCCTCAAAGCAGTACGTTCCAGAAACTTTGTCTTTTTTGTCATTTTTTTCAAAGGCTGAAAACATGACCACCTAGTAAAACCATTACAAGGAAATGTGCCACTTTTTCAAGAGATGAAAATACTACATCCTCAAAGCAGTACGTTCCAGAAACTTTGTCTTTTTTGTCATTTTTTTCAAAGGCTGAAAACATGACCACCTAGTAAAACCATTACAAGGAAATGTGCCACTTTTTCAAGAGATGAAAATACTACATCCTCAAAGCAGTACGTTCCAGAAACTTTGTCTTTTTTGTCATTTTTTCACAGGCTGAAAACATGACCACCTAGTAAAACCATTACAAGGAAATGTGCCACTTTTTCAAGAGATGAAAATACTACATCCTCAAAGCAGTACGTTCCAGAAACTTTGTCTTTTTGTCATTTTTTTCAAAGGTTGAAACTATGACCACCTAGTAAAACCATTACAAGGAAATGTGCCACTTTTTCAAGAGATGAAAATACTACATCCTCAAAGCAGTACGTTCCAGAAACTTTGTCTTTTTCGTCATTTTTTTCAAAGGTTGAAACTATGACCACCTAGTAAAACCATTACAAGGAAATGTGCCACTTTTTCAAGAGATGAAAATACTACATCCTCAAAGCAGTACGTTCCAGAAACTTTGTCTTTTTTGTCATTTTTTTCACAGGCTGAAAACATGACCACCTAGTAAAACCATTACAAGGAAATGTGCCACTTTTTCAAGAGATGAAAATACTACATCCTCAAAGCAGTACGTTCCAGAAACTTTGTCTTTTTTGTCATTTTTTTCACAGGCTGAAAACATGACCACCTAGTAAAACCATTACAAGGAAATGTGCCACTTTTTCAAGAGATGAAAATACTACATCCTCAAAGCAGTACGTTCCAGAAACTTTGTCTTTTTTGTCATTTTTTTCAAAGGTTGAAACTATGACCACCTAGTAAAACCATTACAAGGAAATGTGCCACTTTTTCAAGAGATGAAAATACTACATCCTCAAAGCAGTACGTTCCAGAAACTTTGTCTTTTTCGTCATTTTTTTCAAAGGTTGAAACTATGACCACCTAGTAAAACCATTACAAGGAAATGTGCCACTTTTTCAAGAGATGAAAATACTACATCCTCAAAGCAGTACGTTCCAGAAACTTTGTCTTTTTTGTCATTTTTTTCACAGGCTGAAAACATGACCACCTAGTAAAACCATTACAAGGAAATGTGCCACTTTTTCAAGAGATGAAAATACTACATCCTCAAAGCAGTACGTTCCAGAAACTTTGTCTTTTTTGTCATTTTTTTCAAAGGTTGAAACTATGACCACCTAGTAAAACCATTACAAGGAAATGTGCCACTTTTTCAAGAGATGAAAATACTACATCCTCAAAGCAGTACGTTCCAGAAACTTTGTCTTTGTCATTTTTTTCAAAGGTTGAAACTATGACCACCTAGTAAAACCACCAGAAATGACATATTGTTTTACACTAGATAAGTGGGGCATCAAGTCAAAACACACATGAAAAACGCAAAATATAATGTCAATGAAAATGTCCATGAAAATAAATGTCCAAAGTGTCAATTAGTGGACAGTGTGGTACTCCTTGAAGCAGGGGGCGACGCAGAGGGGCTGGTGGCACGTGTCGCACTCGAAGTGCGTCTTCTTTCGCAGACCATGGGAAGCGCAGAGGACACACCGCCAGTAGCGGAAGTCGCCATAGCTGGTCCTCTCAAAGTCCACGGGGAAGTGTTGGCCAACAAAGCGGGAGTTGCTGACTGGTGGAGTATCGTGCTGAGGGCGGTACTCGGGCAAGGGCTCGTCGAACAGCAGCTCACGGACAAGACCCAAGCGGTAGTCGAGGAAGGAGAGGCGGTGACCAACGGCCAGGTACACGGCGTAGGTGTTCACCAGCGTCAAGTCGAGCGGGTAGAAGAAGAGCTTCTTGTACCACTTGAGGGACTTACAAGTTGCTCGATGATTTGCCGCTAGTTGGTCGCTCTTGTCAACGCCCCCCATCAGGGCTTTGTACTCGATGACACAGGTCGGTTTCTGCTTTTCCTGCCCTGTCCTGTCTTGCTTGCTGGTGCCACGGATGTCTGCCGTATGCATGGTGGAGAGTATACGGATGTTGCGCTTGTCTCGCCACACCATGGCCAGGAGAGAACTGCTGACACCCAGGTCGGCCGACCGGGACGCTGTTTCGCCCCGCTTCAGCTTGACGAACTGCAGGTCTTTCGGCATCCCTTTTCTGTTCCCCATGACGGTGCTGACGACGTTGAACTTCTGGTTGTGAAGTCGTCGAAACAAATCGGGACTGCTGAAGGCCCGGTCGAGGGCAAGGTTGTAGCCCTTACCACTTAGGTTGTTCACCAGGTCCATCACCACTTGTGTAGTTGCTGGGAGGTCTCCTTTACTTTGGCCGGTGTAGATTTTGAAGTTGTAGCAGTACCCGGCGGCACTCCCGGTGCTCTGGCACAACTTGTACATCTTGATGCCGAAGCGGGCCCTCTTTCTGGGGTTGTAGGTAGCGAAGCGGAGACGCCCGTAAAACTTCAGCAGGGAGTCGTCGACGGAAATGTCCCGTTGAGGAACGTAGACGGTGGCAAACTTCTGAGCAAGATGGTCGACGACTGGGCGCACTTTGAAGAGGCGGTCGGTGCAGTCATCTGGCATGGCGGTGTTATCGTTGAAGTGCAGGGACTGCAGGATGGCAAGGAAGCGATCTCGGGGCATGACGGACGGGAATAGGCTCATCTTCAGTAGTGGGTCGGTGGACCAGAAGCTATGAAGGGTGGGGTGCTTCGCAATGCCCGTCATTACGCAAAGGCCCAGAAAGGCCTTCAGTTCTCTAATGTTCAGATCAGTCCATGATCGCATGTGCGCCGATGTCGTAGCGGGCCTCTGCACGGCATACCGGTTGCTCTCTTGCACTATCTTGTTGTAGAGAACGTCGTCAAAAACAGTTCAAAGGCTTCACTGCAGGTCGAGCTGCGATGCAGGCGGGGGTCGACGGCACCACCATTACCGGTGAAGCCGTACTTCAGCGGTGTACTGTCTTCATCTATCCACTGGAACGGTGCGGCACTGCTGCTGGTCGACGCAGCGGTCTGTGTACGGGACTGTTTCTTGCGCTTGGCATATACCGCCAAGGGTACATCACTGTCAATTTCTGTACTTGACTGTACTTGAGCAGGTGACGGCGGTGATGAAAAAGACAAAGAAACTTCGTCTGAACTCAGATAAAACTCGCTTTCGCTGGAAGAACTGGACTCTCCGGATATAACTTCAGCCATGTTGTCTGTACTCTAAATAACACGATACCCAATATGAACACACGCGAACACTGTAAGGCGTTTTTATTCTCAAGCAGCGAGGGCCGTGCCCTGTCAGTCAACGTGGCGAGGGCCAGCAGCGCCCGGGCCGGGTCATTCATGGGGCGCAGGTGCATAATGAGCCCGCACAACCCGCGCTTTGTCTTTGGTGCAGTGCAGCGATAATCCCCTGCGAGCGCCCGGCCGCGCGAACAAATGCGCTGTGCTAAACAATACACGGATTACCTTCGCTAATTGCAGCGCTCTGCGCTGAAAGAATACAGGGATTGATTGGCAGGGCCCAGCAGCTCTCAGGAGCTCGTACTTTTATTCAAGGCTTTGATAAGTTCGGTCACCCCGGCTATAAAATAAGTTCGGTCACCCCGGCTATAAAAGAAGTTCGGTCACCCCGGCTATAAAAAAGTCACAATTCACCGGCCGATGATGGCCTAAACTTTTTAACTGACAGCCCGAAACTTTTTTAAGAAACGCCCAGCAACTTTTTTTTTTTTATAGTAAAGTTCCGATCTCGGAGTCCCTGGCCCCAAATATAAGGCCTATGGCTCCGTTACCGGAGCCCCCGGCACGAAGTGGTTAATAATGTTAGGCATGATGGCAAAAAAGATTTTTTTTTGGTGCGCCGCGAGCTGCCGTGGCGTCCCATAGCACATTTTTCTAAGTCACCTGTCCACCTTCTACATGCAGTGCAGCGCGGCACCTAAACCAGTCTCCAGCTCATTAAATATCCCTATTGTGCATTTGCTATTGTTATGTTTGGTGCACCGCAGCGCGCTGATGTCCATTGTGAATTTCGGCCACAGAGTGAGTCCTGTGGAAGTGTGGGATTTAATTTCACGGTCTGAGTTAAGTCGTTTTCCTATCTCCAGATCTGAAAATGATTCAGCCTTCAGCTCAAATAGACCTCCAATTCCAATGAAATGTGGTCAGTGCCCTGTGAGCAGGAGATAGATGTACAACAATTGTATTTCCAAAATGTAAATTTTTAATTTGGACAGAGGTTTGACGACATTAACGACAACACTATTTCAAATAAATTCTCTGTCTGACCTTATAAAATGTATATTCCTAGGAAGTAATGGGGCCAGCTGCCTTTTTAGGGGATACGGCTCTTGATTGACAATGCCTGTCTCAACATTTCATTTTATTTATAAACCTAGACCACGTGTGGTTTTTATTTTCCCCGCGACACCGCGTAATGATACCATCCAAAATATCACTTCCTTAAACAGCATTTATGTATAAAACCACAGTGGTTTAATTTTTTTCCCTGCCCACGGCATTCTTATTTTATTCTGCGCAGTCAATCCACCAAAAAAAATCATCCTCCCCATCTCAGCATTTCTTTATCCCAACCTGGATCATGCCTGATTTTAATGTCTTCCCCGCCCCACCGTGTACTCGTTATTTTTATTCCGCCCCTGCCCATCTCAACATTTCTTTATTCAAACCTGGATCACGTGCGGTTTGAATTTGTTCCTGTTCCACTGCATTAAACATTATTCAGAGAGGTTTTATGTATATTCGGAATGGAAGAAGCCACAAGAAATAGGGCAGACATGATGTACATTTCATGTTGACTTTTATTACAATGGCAGAAAAGTTATGACATTTTGATCATTGCCAAGTAATTTACATATTTAAAAATCCAAAATACATGTATATGAAGGTAAAGTTTAAAGCAATGAACATTCGTTATTATAAAATGTGTGCATGCTTCAGTACAACTTTACGTGCAGCTGCAGATTGTCTTTGATGCAGAGTATTATAGGCCTAATTATCATTAAAACCCAAGTTTTACAGCCATTTGCCATAAACTGCATCCTTCATGGACTTTAGGAATGTGTCAGAGTTGGTTGACATCTGAAACTCTGTGCTGGCCTGCAGCATAGTTTCTCGAAATATTGGATCATGCTTCATTGCTTTCTTGGATACAACTTTTCCACCCTTACAGAGAAGTCTCCCCCCGTGGTAATCATGTGTGGTGAGCTCTTCTTAGCTTATTACCTTAGAAAGTAATTTGAACACAAGCTCCCTCGCACTTGATGACTTGTCGAAGTCATCTAAATAATCAATCTTCGGAAGGGTATGCGTGAAACCAACATTTCCTATCAAAACTGTTTCATCGTCCAACTCAACAAACGTGGCTTTGGACTTCTCCTCTCTCTGAGCACCGATGTGTTCTTTGATGAAGTCTATGTCCTTTTGCTGCTTGTCCAGTTTTTCAATTATTGCAATTAGAAGTTCTCGGGAACTAAGATTGTCAAATCCCAACTTACACTTGGAGAAACTTTGTTGGGGCTCATCCATCTGCGACAAATCACTGAAGTTCATTGCACTGAGAAACTGAGAATCTGAGAAGAGGCCCAGATCCTGATCTGCCAGTTCCAGCAGAAGTGATACAGGCTTGGCTAGCGGTGCTGATGCAGGCCTCACTGGCAGTGCTGGTGGGGTGATGGAGGCCTGGCTGGCGGGGGATGGAGGCCTGGGTGGCAGATGTTATGCAGGCCTTGCTGGCGGGGGTGATGGAGGCCTGGCTGGCAGATGTTATGCAGGCCTTGCTGTTGGGGGTGATGGAGGCCTGGCTGGCAGTGCTGGTGGGGTGATGGAGGCCTTGCTAGCGGTGCTGATGGAGGCCTCACTGGCAGTGCTGGTGGGGTGATGGAGGCCTGGCTGGCGGGGGATGGAGGCCTGGGTGGCAGATGTTATGCAGGCCTTGCTGGCGGGGGTGATGGAGGCCTGGCTGGCAGATGTTATGCAGGCCTTGCTGTTGGGGGTGATGGAGGCCTGGCTGGCAGTGCTGGTGGGGTGATGGAGGCCTTGCTAGCGGTGCTGATGGAGGCCTCACTGGCAGTGCTGGTGGGGTGATGGAGGCCTGGCTGGCGGGGGATGGAGGCCTGGGTGGCAGATGTTATGCAGGCCTTGCTGGCGGGGGTGATGGAGGCCTGGCTGGCAGTGCTGGTGGGGTGATGGAGGCCTTGCTAGCGGTGCTGATGCAGGCCTCACTGGCAGTGCTGGTGGGGTGATGGCGGCCTGGCTGGCAGATGTTATGCAGGCCTTGCTGGCGGGGGTGATGGAGGCCTGGCTGGCAGTGCTGGTGGGGTGATGGCGGCCTGGCTGGCAGATGTTATGCAGGCCTTGCTGTTGGGGGTGATGGAGGCCTCACTGGCAGTGCTGGTGGGGTGATGGCGGCCTGGCTGGCAGATGTTATGCAGGCCTTGCTGGCGGGGGTGATGGAGGCCTGGCTGGCGGTGCTGGCAGATCAAAACTAAGATGCTTCTTGAGAAGTGTGAGAGGCATGTCGTTGTCACTTTCATCGCCATGCTCCAAAGATCTCTTAGGACCTGAAAATAATTAGAAGAATTGAATACAATGCAATCGAAGCTCAAGGATCCCTGAGATATTTTTACTTCTGAAAACGCTCAAACAATACTGGCAGAATCAACATAGTTGGCCCATAATCCATGATAGATGTGTATGTACATGTATTTATCCAAAGATTGTACTAAGACGTAAACTTTTATTTGTTGCTAAATATGTTTTTCAGTTACTTGTATAAAGTTAGCTTAGCTTCAGACATCAAAGAATGACGAAGAATGAAAACTACATGTAGGCCAGTTGCAAAGAAATCTTTCTGCGGAAAACACAGTGTGACAGTAGGTGAACTCACTTGAAATTATTATTTATATCATTTTTGAGAACCACAGTGGTCAAATTGAACCGTCAAATTCATAAGAATTTAAAAGCTAGACCAACATGTACTTACTCGTGTTGAGGTCGACTGTATTTGCTGGGTACAAGCCGGACTTGCAGGCAACCTTCACTTGCATGCCAACACCTAGAGGACCTTTGTAGTCTTGACATGACTGCACAACACATTTTCCTGCATCCCCGACCATTTCAATATTAACCATTCGATACGCATGATAATGATCCGCAGATCAGCTAGTGCAAGTGATGTCTTCTGAGTAACAGCTCTCGTTGAAATGTGGCACTCTATCTGGATTCATCAATCTTTATCTCAATCTTGGCCATTTTGTCACGTTCATGGAGGCTTTATGCCTCACTAGAGACTTGCCATGTGAGCACATGCCCATGTTCAAGGACAAGAATCTAAGTAGATGTGAGGCTGGATGTAAGTATGTTTTCACAAGAAAGACTGACAAGGATGATCACAGAAAGAAGTAACAGAGGAGTCATCTTGAACACGTCCTGTAAAATGTAGAACTTGTGATGTTTTGAAGGCACTAACATTTGCTTCTAGTAAGTCGATGACATTTTTAAAGTTGGAAGTTACTTGTGTGTTTTTCTGCCATTTAATCCAGGAGTGTTATTTTCATTTGTGTAGAAAAAATGACAATCCAAATCCCATTATGCATAATAAGTTTCATTGTATGAAGTTGTACCTTGTATACTTATAAACATCACACATTTTCATGAAAAAGCTAAGAAACAATCCGTCATGTCAAACTTACATGCTTCTCAACCAGTTTTCTGTTTGATTGCAGGGAGATATTTAATGCGAAGTACGTTTAGAAAGACAGAACTGCCGAAAAGATTTATGCAAACTAAGGAAACTAAGTCGATGTAGGATTTTGCGTGGAACAAATACAGATACAAATACAAATACACTGTTATAACAAAGTTCCTGGGACTTCATAAGTTTCTTTGTTATAAAAGCTACCTTGTATTATCAGTAATGGAAAACAAAACAGACTTGGGACCGATAATTTTCCTTACTATAAATATGACCTTGTATTATTATCGTCTTTATCTGTATTGGACTGTATATCCTTTAAATGTATCACTGTGTGCAAGAGGAAAGCGAACTATGCTTTATATTCATGATTCATGTATGTCTCTCTTAAGACTTGAAAAAAAGAAATGTATTTAAAGCTTTGCGGTGGAAATGGGATTTCCAGTGTTTGGAATAGATCACAAGTTTGCTTGGTGAAGGTTTTTAGTCCAGGAAAATGATTAAGCCTGGAAAGGAATTATGGGGTGAGAAATTATATACCGGAGCCAGATAGAAATTATCTAAGTCCTGCAAAACATTCTGCAGGCTGGGATATAACGTATTAAGTTTTAAGGAAGATCTGGGAAAATGCTGAGTTTGGTGAAACTTTTCTTGAGTCTGGGAAAATAATTTGAAAACGTGGATAAATGGGAGGCGGGAAAATTATGATTCTGAAGCCGGGAATACTTATTGAGTCCAGTTAAATATTATCAAATCTGGGAAAAAAATATTCCAGGCAAAGTACAGGTGCATGTATTCCGAGTCACTCTTAAGAAAATATTCATAGTCTGGTCAAACATTTTTTAAAGTCCAGGAAAAGTGTCTGTGGCCGGGGAAACAACTAAAGGGGAGGAGAAAATATACATGTACAAGTACTGAGCTTTGTAAAATATTCTTGAGTTCTGGGATAAAATGTTCTTGAGAAAGTATTCTGAGTCCAGTGAAAACTTTGAGTCTTGTGGAGAATATTGATAGTCCGACAAAACATAAGTTCTGATGCAGGGAAAAATATCATGAGGCAGGAAGAAACATTCTGAGGACGGAGATACGTTTTTGGATATTCTGTACCCTTTGTTATGCAGGAACACTAAGCAGGTCGGTGGTGCCGAGGGTCAGCCAGCTGGGGTGCGCCAGCCCTCGGCACTTTGGGGCGTGCCGATTAAATTCTTTTTGACATCGTTCCTTAGTCTGTCCTTTGTTGAATTTTGTTTCCAAATGAGGACAAATGTTTTCTTGTTCTTGTTTAGCATACCCCGAACCATCTCAGATCCTTCAAAATCTACCTGGAGGTTTTAGGGGGAATTGTATTTCCATCATCAGTTGATTTCTTGAAAAATTGCAAATTGCAATAATTTGATTACCATTGCCAACTTTAGCTATGCATTTATCTGCTGTTAACATCTCAAATTGGCAATGCATTTAGTCATTGACTATGAAGTGATTGTGGTATTTTACTAACATATCCACAGTGGCATAGCCAGGCGTCCACCTGCACATGTACTAGAGCAACTCCAACATTACAACAAGGTCCTGAATCTTGGTCACATGCTATGCCGGAGCAGGTCCCCTGACTTCCTACTGGATATCATACAGAGACAGGTAAAGAATACCAGCTATTTTTTGGGCCATTTAATTGAAAACTGACAAAGCTCACTAAGCAATATTTAGTTTAACAGAGACAGTTTCCTGAACCTGCAGCCTTGGGGATATCATTGTGGTACTCTACCCATTGAGCTATCATTCAGTTGACTTGATTGTCAAAATACTAGTCAGAATCCATGAAACCTGTGCTATGTAACTTTTGCACTTCATTTCAAAATGCCAGAAATATTTACTATTGGCTGCAAACCTGGTTTACGGTACTTGGGGATGACGTTGTTTCATTTTCTTAAAACTGAGCATACCTCAGAAGTTGTTCTGACATGATAGAGAAATGTTACATTCAAGAGCTCAGAGGAAACATCTGACATATACTCAAAGAAGACTTATGGATTGTTACAGTAACTAAAAACTGAACTTTCCTATCTAATTACAGTCTCAGTTCACATCAAATACCATGGTCAGATACATCAAAATTCTGATAATTTCTTTGTTGGACTTGCACAGGGCACATCCCAGTCCATGCCATGGCTGGCAGAACTGGTGAATTCTGCTGAAGGTTCTCTGGATGTCTTGCCAGTGCAATGTCTGTGTGAGTTCCTGTTGAATGATAACCAAGACAGTGATCCAGGGGATGAAACCAAGAAGGGAGAGGCCAAGAGGAAACAGGTAGGCTGGAAGAAGCTACTGGAACTGCAGTTAGTTAGGGTTTCAAATGTAACAGGAGGAAATCATGGTGGTCATTTACCTTGGACTGCATGCAGGAAGTTGGGGTGAAAATGTCAGTCACGTCATGTATTGTTTGATAAACATAACAGTCGTGACTTTTTTGTAAATTACAGTTTTCAGACACATCTTCAACCAAGGAGTTGGAATTTTACTTTATAAGAAACTGCTGGTATAATGTAGGATGTACTAGTTCAGGAAGTAGAGTTTGAGGCGTTTGAGCAGGATGATAGTATATGGTTGTATTTTACAGCGCATTGACAAGCAAGAGCAGCTGCTATCTCGACTTCAGAGTCTGGTGCGTGGGCCAGACTCCCAGGCTACTACATGCTGTGAAGTCATGGACTACTTCCTGAGACGACTTAGCTCACAGCATCAAGCCAGTCGCTCATTGGCTGCAAAGGTAAAGACAGTGTTTGAAGTCAGTATAAGCATTTTATTTAATGGATTATTCTCTGCCAGCTAATAAACTATTTTTAAGACAAACAGGGATGTAAAGTCTGTTTTTAGCACAACATGCATCCCTGTAAGTCTGTCCCTCTAAAGGATGCAAAGATGCAAAGAACATGCACACAAGCTGTTCCTGAGTCTATTGGCTAAATAAAAATTGATTATTGAGTGTTTGGTCTGGTAAGATTTTATTCCTCCCTCTTACAACCATTCATGCTGACCCTTTGATGTACCGACTTCTTACATTTTATACATTATTGCTTAAAATGTCCAGGTTTGAGAACCGCTGAGGAGGGAAAGATTAATATGGGGGGGGGGTTGGGAATAAAAAATGTGCAGTCTCGCCAAAAAAAAATGAAAACCCTCATGGTCCAGGTTTGGATAGAAAAATGCCGAGGAGGAAAGAATCAACATATTTTGAGGGATGGGGTGCTCGGCATAAGGAGAAAATATGTGCACTGGTACAGGAAAAAAATAAAAGCATGGTCTTGGTTTAGACAACATAAATGCCAAATAGGAAAGAATGAATATATTTTGATGGCTTGGGATGGATGCTCAGGAAAAAAAAAGCAGTGGTGCCAGGAGAAATAAAAACCACAAGTGGTCAAGGTTTGGATAGAAAATAAATGCCGAGGGGAGGGGAGAGAATTGATATATTTTTGGCATGTTCTGTCCTCTGATTAAAAAATGAGCTGTGGTGCAGAAAAAACCTCATGGTCCAGGTTTGGATAGAGAAATGCTGAGGAGGGAAGAATTGATATTTTGGTGGGTTGGGTGCTCCGAATAAGAAAATTGGGCAGTTGTGTGAGTGAAAAAACAACAAAAAAAGGTGGTCTAGGTTAGGATAGAAAATACCAAGGAGGACAGTATTAATATATTTGGTAGGTTGGGTGCTAGGAAAAAAATGCTGTGGAGGAAATTATTAATGCACGTGTATTTTTGTGGGTTGGATGCTCTGAATAAAAAAATGCCACGGTGCCAGGAAAAATTAAAAATCACACATGGTCTAGGTTTGGCTAAAAAAAATCCAAGGAGGGAAGAATTAATAGTTTTCACCAGGAAAAAAAAGTCACACGTGGTCCACAGATTTGATTTTTTAAAGAAATGCCGAGGCAGGCTGTCAATCAGAAGACACAACCAAGTCTGCTGGAACAATTTTAATACATGACGTCGGTCAGCTGTCAATCTTTGCTTGGATGAAAGCTCCTCTGAGACCTTATTTGGAATACTCTCCCGACTTTATTCCCTTGCTACGTTTATTTTTGTCATGGTGTCAACAATAATGAATGGGAAATTAATTATTCTCATAAAAACGGGTCTTACATAAATACTTTTTAAAATTTACTTTTTCCTCAAAGTACTTTACCATTGTATTGTACTAAAGAACCATCGCCGACCATTGCATTCCAGAATTTTCCCCATCAATACGAGGTGCGCAGGAACTGACATTAGGCAGACAACCGACCGCTTGCATTCGTCATCCAAATTACCACACCAAACTGCTAGCTGCTTGGGACATTTCTGGATGAAAAGTTTTCCATGACAGTAAGGGTCGGGTGTTTAAACGTTTAATCGTTTCAACGGAAAAATTAAATCCATTTAGAGATTTTCCTAGACATTTAAACGAAACTAACCGTTGAAGGTTTCACAAAGTTCAGTTGATGCAATTTGGGTTAAGTTCTAATTTCAAAAGATGCTGCAAAAGTCGAAACACTAATAGGATCTCTTGATAACTCAGTCTTAAAGCTGGCCAGTCTAGTCTAAACCCTTAATTACCCTTCCCAAGAATTGAACAAAATATTCAGCTCTTTTAATACTTAATGTCATGATTTTAACTGACTTAGACGCCAATACACCAAAAACTACCTTGGGAATAAATGCTTATTTTGAAGTTGCTAAGCAAATCCCAATGATAAAAAAATTCTAGAATAAAGCCACCCCAGCTCTACAGGAATATCTTATGAAGAGTGATTGACAATAATAGCACATCGGCATACACTCGGACAACCACAAATGCATTGTTGTTGAGCTAAATACAGGCATTAAAAATTCACTTGTTAGGCGGAAACAGAGCTGACATGCGGCGGCTTTTATTGTTTGTGTTGGCCAAATGTTTAAACCGTTAAACGGCAAATTGAAATGTTGTTGCCAAACGTTAATAGCAAATTAAACGTAAATTTCGACCTTTAAAATATGTGAAGCATGGGAATTGTTGGATTGTTTCTGAAATTGTAAAGGTGGGAATAATTTTTCGGGGACTGCAAAATTTTCTTCGCAAAGGTTTTGTGCCACCATGGGGACCACAACATCTTGCTGTGTGCACAGACCGTGACGGGTCTTTTGTTGTAGAGGAACGTGAGGGAACGGGAGGGCCGTTCTCACGCGTGTTAAGTGGAGATGGCTTGAACAAAAAAATGCATTCCTGGCATTCGCATGCATGCGACGCATGCAAACGGTCAATGTATTTTTGATTCCATGCCTAAGGTCAATGTAGCTGATTCAACTGTATTTCATGCGAAATTTATGTACCATATTTACATCATATGTGTGTATAAACATTTCCTGTCCACCTGAAATGCCAGGCAAAAGTACCAGAGCTCACTTATGTCACTGAAGAAAACAAAACATGCCGCACTTTACTTTATTCTTCTTAGATCATCGTTTTTTGTAAAGTTTACATGAAAATTGAGTGAGTATAATATTGCATATTGGCAACTTCTTATTGAAAAACTGAAGTGTCCAATCTTTTATTTACTCTTTGCCATTTCTGTTTAATATTTGAGTTGAGACTTTTTCAACTATGTACTTGATGTGTAATAATGAAGGGACTTTAAATATCAGTTTTGTAGATGGTTTTCCTGTGATGTCACAATTGTGCCGGACTGCGATGTGTTGTAATGGTAATGAGTGGATAGTGATGATAACCTATTTATTCAAGATAAACTAGTCAAGCATGTAGCATTCTCACGTGCGCTTGTACGTGGTTTAACCACTTGCTGCCGGGGAGCCTGGTTTCGGAGACGTTGGCTTTATACGCATTGCGGGGGTACCCGAAATTGGACAAAATAGCTGGGCCTCGTAACAATAGACCGTACTCGCAACAAAAGATCAAGCTGCTGGGAATTTCCAACATTTTTTCAGTTGTCAGTAGCGGAGGAAATCCGTCATTGTTTTGAAAGATTACACCACTGTTTGTGGCAGTGGCATTCAGTGTGAGTGGATTACCACTGGAGACAAAAGCGCTCCATCACTCCAGTGATGAGCGATTACAAAACCACTGCATGCTAATCTGGCCCATTTGGAAAAGACAGCAGTGCACTGTGCCGGGAACAGAAGAAAATTATTTTTTACAAGGCAGCAGGCCTGGCTGAAATGCTCTGGCATCAATAGGTGTCTACCAGATTAGAGTAGCAGCCAGACAGTCATTCGTGTAGGTGTAAACGTCCAGTAAATGAAGTTATGAATTTTTAAAGAATTTTGAAAAATGGAAAAAATGAAAAATTACAGATTACAGCAGAATCAACATGGATAAATGGGCCTTGCACGAAGTAGTTAAGCTGCCTGTAGGAACATATACGATCACTGTGGCCATGGCAGTCCACACATGGAGGTATTGTTTCCATTTAGTGAAATCCAGTCATGTTCGTGAAAAGGGTCTATATGGCACACTCAAGCAGCATTGACATGCCATGTTAAAATCAGATTCATGTTTAATGTTTAAGTTATTTATAGCTCATTCAAACTGGAGTTGAGCCCCCCAAATTTCTCACTTGATATTCAGATTCAAGCCCAATATCCAAACTCCCAGATTACTCATTTAGCCTGATTTATATTTCAGTAAATCTGTTAGTCTCAGCCCAATGGTTTGGGCTGTATCTGTACTGAAATCTATATAGTACATGATTATATTCAGTTTGCATTTTTTTCATATCTAAAAGGGACTGATGATGGTCTTGTCCATGCCTGAAGATCAAGACACAAAGGAGGAAGACATGGAAATGGAAGATCCTCCCTGGGCTTGTTTTACACTCATGGCATCACATGAATGGCTGTTGAAAAATATGCCATCCCTCCCTCACTTTGACTCTGCTAGAACTTCTGCTACCACTGCACTCCGGCGGGTGAGACTCATTATTTTCAACAATAGACCCTATTGTTGATGTACCCTAACCCTAACTACCCCAAATCTGCCATATTCCAACAGCAGGTTTTGTGAGGTTTTCGCAGGTTTGGTACCATACCTGATGAACTTCTTGGTTGGGATGAAAGGCCCAGGGAGATGGGGTTGGATTCTGTGTGAGTTGGGACATGCAGGGTTCATTGTGTGCAGTGTCTGGCTTGCTATACCAATTGTTGGACTGTGCTTGATTTCTGTTGGAATTTATCAGGTTTGGTACAGTGACCTGCATGTACAAGTACATAGACAAGTACATGTATCTGTTGGATTTTGTGAAGTTCAGTATGCTTTCTAGTGCAGGAGCCTAGGGGATTAGGGCTGATGTGGTACACTTTCATATTTCGCTTTTGGTGTCTTAACAGAGAAATATTTTTAGCTCAAATTTCACAATTAGGGAAACCCTTGGTGCATCATGCATGTTTGTCAATTGTTAGCATTCAGGTGATTTGCTCACGAGCACAATATACAATACGGGTACAATTTTGCCCCGAAAGTTTTGTATATGTGACATTATTTTCTTCACATCTCATTCTTGTGAAATACAACTCAAAATTCAAGATGTAAAGGTCGAATAATGGACCGTAATACAGGTTCCTTTAATGCAGGTTCACAGATTATGGTCAGCATTTGCCAACTCTCTAATAATTAGCGCGAAGGTGAATGTAATTTTGTTTTACGTAAGTTGGTGCCGAATTTGCTCTGCAAATTTTCTAAACTGAACACCCGCCTCACAAAATTCGCAGCTAACAATGTTTCCTGAAGGCAAAACTGCATGTCAACATACATGTACAGTTGACTCTCATTGTTACGGAATCTGTGCAACAACGTTCATTCTATCTGAAATGCGTTATAGGTGGAACACAGTGCATGGCTTCGGTGCATTGTTGTACCTATGCACGTTTATGCATGTACATGTACAGGTGTATGTGCATACATGTGACCGCATCGTTGATGTAATATCAAAAAAGATCTCTCGGTTATAGTTCATCAAATATACTGTGATATGTTTACAATTATAAAATTCACTGTCATATGAAAACATGGTTAATGTGCATGTGAGATTAAAAAAAGCAAATACATGTACATGTAAAAGCATGGATCCAGGGATTTTTGAAAAGGCTTTCGATCGCCATGGATGACAATGAAGCTAAACAGCATGCACATGTAGGCCTGTGTGTACATGCAAGTATGTGAAGACTTATCAACTGGAGCCTCCCCATCCATGTAACTAGTCTTTTCAACACAAATTGTGTCACAGAGAGACATTCATATTTAATTTTCTGTCTGTCTTATGATTTTCGACACAAGCTGCATGGCATCGATAGTCCGAGTTCACTCGCCCGTGGGCGAGATAGTCGCTGAAGAAGCATGACATAATGAAGGAATATTGCGATTGGATAGCTATGTCTTGCAAAATGTACGTCATGAAAATGCACAATCTCATTGGCGGATACGCTAGGTCTTTTCGAAGCAATATGAATAATTCAGTGTTCAGCGATTAGTTGGGCTCTTGAGATGCGGGAGTAGTCAAGTGAACATATTTGGGCGTATTTTTAGCAAAATTGGGGAGGGAATTTTTGTTTTGACATTTTTGTAATCAATGTGAAAAATCACTGATTTTTGATTCGTGCCTTACATTTGTGACGCATCTGGAGAGGCGGGCGGTTAGCCTCGTGCATGCTGGGCTGGAAATTTTGTGGAAACCGCCCGTTTCTGGTGTGAGCAATACATCTTCAAATTACATACATACAGAAAGCAAAAATATAGACATGAGATCAATTTTTGTGAATGAACCTGCAGAAAAATTCATGACGGCAGTGTTTTTTCAACTCATGGCTGTAGAGCTGCATTCGTATACAAAGTTCATGTAATGGAACGTTTGCGACCCTTTTAGGCAGGAATTGTACATTGGCTGGTTGCCGCATTTCCCTCACGCCTTCTTTGGCAACGGTTCGGCCTGTCGGGAACCAGTGTGATGCACTGCACATGTGTTTTCTCCACCTCAATTTGTAAACGCTCGTTACAAATGGGTCGCCAACAATGGTTTTTAAGGCAACGGCCTCACAAAAACTATTCATTGTAACAGGAATTTCGAACAATGCAATTTCACTGTAACAGATTTCCCCCCAAAGAAACATGCACATTTTCGCCGGGACCACCGACTTGTGTTTGTTACCTGAATTTTGTTATGGCTAATTTTGTAATAAAATCCGAGGAAAGAATGTTTCCCCGAGTTAATCATTTTGTTCCAACATCACCTGGTCTGCGGAAAGAACGTGATAGGTAAATTTATCTCCGAGTCGATCGTGTTTTCCAACATCATCCAGTCTGCAGAAAGAATGCAGTATGTAAATGTCTCCGTGTCTCCAACAATGGTGGCCGGTTGGGCGGGCCAGCTCATTAACTCGTTGCATGCTCAAGTGCATGCGGACGTGCAGTTCGCGAACTTTCCGGCCCCTTAGCATGGTTTGCTTCTGTTTCGGTACCTGGGTAGGATCCTTTGATAGCCTCGCCTGCTCCTTCTCCCGCTGGGCTGTCTCCCCCTGAACCTTTAGGCTTGCTTCGCTGTTGGGGTTTTCTGACCCGCTTCTTGTAGACACGCAGCCCGAGCCTCCTTCTGGCCAACCTTCTTTCTGGCTGTCTGAGTCAGGGAATTCCTCGGGGAAGAAATGGCTTCGTCTTCTTCACAACATTCTTCTAAACACCTAAAGAAGAAACACCATGCTTCGAGAGGCTCTCGCTCCCCCTTGACCAAGGATATGCTACGGGCCCTTTCTGAGTCCATTTCGGAACTTGTCTGGCAATATCTGCCTCCTGCTCCGGCTACTACACATCCGGATCCTTATTCTCCGCCCCCAGCCAGTTCGGGCGATTTTCCGGCTGAGTCTCCGGGTGTCATTCACCATACGTGGCTGGCTCAGCCCACGGTAGATGATGGTCGTACGTTGGGCTTCGCTTCTGGCCCTGATCTTTCATCGTATATTTTTGGCTTGTGGCCGAACTCCAGATAAAGATGAGCTGCTTTCGGTGAATGATCTTTTGCCCTCCGAGTCTCGCTTACGTCTTTTACAGTGAAAAATGATACATGTTCTGGGGCTGCCTACCCCATCACCTACTGACGACGGGGGGCGCCCTTCATTCAAGCATCGTTTGCCGGGACAGTCATCATCTTCTCCTCTCTTCCCGGAGTTTCCGCTTGACTGCTCTTGCATAGATGCATAGATGCAATGGATAAACTGGCTAAGACCAAGTGGTGGAGTTCAGGCTACCGTCCACGTTTTTTCAAGTTCCCATTGGTTGATTATGATCACTATTTCTCAGTGCCAGAGTTTCCAGATGCGGCCAGAGATAAGATTTTTCTGAACAGGGGCAAGTCTTCCAACGTATTCCAAGAAAGGAATCTTCAGTGGATGGAGACAGCTTTAAAAGATATTGACCATGCTGCTTGCTCGGGTATCCGCTGCATGCTGTCCGTTCTCCTCACCAAATTTTTGTCCCGGGCGTGTGAGAAGGGCTCTGATATTTCTCCCGAGTTTGTGACTATGAACTTTTATGGGATTACCTGAGAATCCTGTTCTCTGATCAAGCAAAGTCCATTAAGAACTCAATTGGTGTCTGGGAAGTCCTATAAGGTCCCAAGAAAACACATGGGATATGTCCCAACAGACGACTTGTCTCAACGGTCGACTTATCTCTCCCTGCATGGACGGTTGAGTTGTCTCAACGATACGACGGTTGAGTTGTCCAAAGTCGAGTTGGCAAACGGTCGAGTTGGTTGGACCCTAAAAATATCCTCCCGATTGAATCCACGTGCACAAAGTGAATGGGTTTTGTGCAGAAGACGAAGAAAAACAAACAGAACAGAAGTAATGCCTTTTTTTACAAAATTGCGAAAAAGCCCCCCCCCAAACCAAAAACAATGCCTTATTTGCAAGTTGCGAAAAAGCCAAAAATGAGTGAACCTTTATAAAAACTATTTGAAGGTAAGTACAAAAATGATGAGAACTGCACACATTGTATTTGAAACAATAAGAAAATTACTTAACATGACTTTTCACATAAAATCTCAGCAATATCCAGCAGCATGAAGGGAAAACAGTGGATTGATCATAGCTAATGACTGTATAATATATAGCTTTATCAGTACTCAATGACCAGCATTTCTCCCACTTATCATGTGTTACCTGCAGGCATGCCAGATAGAGACAGATCCTTTGGCTCTTAGTGCCTATGTGGTCTTTCTGTCCCAGTTTGCTCCAGTCAGTGATCTCAATGACCTGGCAGTGGTGAGTCGGAATGAACTTGTTTCATTAATCACATTCAATTTATTCATTCTGACGATGGTTTGGGATAAACTTGCAAACGCATGAAGGGCATACATGATAGACAGGATTAACATTACAATTCATCCCCAAGGAGGCCACTTTTCAAATGTCAAGTTGACTTACTACTGACAGCGATCTGCAAGTGAGCACCCATCCTGCTTATGTATGTAATTGTGCATTAGCATATCTGAAAAGCTAAGCAAAAACCATGAAGATTTTGTTCACTAAATTTTACACATAACAATAGGATCTTGCCCAGCTGATTGTGGAGAGACCGACCATTGTGTCCTGCATCCTACCTCATGAAAAATATTATGAAGTAGCAGATGTTACCCTAGCAGCCATGATCAAGATATTCAGCCGCTATCTGATCAAAGCTACCAAGCCTAATGAAGAAGGATATAGCTGGGTAAGCCACGCAACATTCCTTGATCAGTATGAGTGCTTGTGTTGTCTCCTTCTCTTTGAAATTAAATGAAATCTGATCATTCAAAACTTTTCTGATCAACTTTTCCAGAATTTCCAAAAGACCTTGTTGTTAACAGTTAATTATTCAGACACTCTTCTAAGTTTCATCATAGTGGTCATTCTTGACCTTACCCAAAACCATCCAGGAGTATTAGTCTGACGTTCTCTCAGTTAGTTATCAACTGTTTCTTTTTATTCATACAGTCTGACACCCAGGATCAAGTTTTCCTGTACTGGCAAACTGGAGAATCAGCTACAATGCATATCTTGATTGTTCATGCCATGGTCATTCTTCTAACTTATGGACAACCCAAAGGTACAACTTTTTTACTGGATGAAATCATATTGTATCTTTACCTTTTTTTGTGTGCTTGTCTTGCCAGTAGTAAATTACCTTGTCATTTTCAAGCTCAATGTCAAGATGCTTCAATGGCATCAACGTGTATGGTGGTTCAAGTTTGCTAATGAATTGCACACTTGTTGACAGGTCAACCAATACTTCAATTGTACTGATGCCACTTTATGTCCATTCAAAAGCACTACAGATATGGGCATTTGCAGATGAGTTTTTTCTTTCTAGATATTGAATCATACAGCCCTTAACTTTGAGTCTTTTTACCTGGTTTTCAGTGAATATCCATTACAAAAATTCAAACCAAGTTATCTCCTTAATATCCAAGAATTTAGGAATGGTTTTCTAGAAAGCAGAAGTGCCAGTAACCGTATGCTGGTAGTTTGCTTCTGTGATATAATTAAGTTCTTCCATACTTTTCTTGTTACAGTTGAGAGTGATTTCCAGCTTCTACTTCATTCCTGGTTCCCTGAGAATAGTTCCCCTCCCCAGGCGTACCTGGTAGACACCTCAGAGGATGCTTTGCTCCTCCCTGATTGGCTTAAGCTCAGGATGATCCGATCCAGCGTGCCAGAACTTGTCCTAGCAGGTTGGTGAGCTTGTTGACTGTTAATCATTAAGAAATTTCAAATGGATGTTAATTGGAGCACTTTGTTAGCACCATATGCGTAATGGAATGTGGGCAAGTGCTTAAAGGGATGAGCCGTGCTTGGAAGATTTCTTGTAAAATGCATCAACAAACATGTAAAATAAGCATGCATGTAACAAGAAAACACATCTGCATAATTTCAAAATGCATGGAAATCTGTCAAAAATTATAGTTTTCACGACCCGATTTCACTCCCTTCTGAGAGCAAAAGCTAAACAACAGCAGTTTGGTACCAAAAGTTTTCTTAAGAAATTCCCAAGAAACGTGACATCATAGGACGGAGTCCTTTATCTGGCGACTGTTTACAGTTATGCAACGATGCGTTGACATATATGTAATGCAGTAGCGTCAGTGTGTGCCATCATGTCAGACTCAAGCGACAATAATTCCAGTGTTGATGCTTTTTCCGATCATGACAGCAATCAGTTGTCATGTTCGTCTTATTCATTAGACGAAGAAAGCGACATTGAAAGAGTTGATGAGACACAAGAAATATTGCCTTATCACATGTATCAGTTCGAACCAGAATACACTCAGAGAAGAGATTTTGCAACTCGAGGCTGTTGACCATGGGCATGGTGGCGACCCGGAGGATCAACAACAAAACACTTATTAATTTTGGATGTTTCCCTGTCCAACATGTATTACAACACTGTATACTCGGTGTTTGGCATTGAAGACTTGTGAGAAAACCCACAAGTGTACTTGGGTGGGACTCGAACCCTCGAACTCCAGCTTACTAGTGCAGACGGCTTAACCACTTGACCACCGAGCTTGCCAGTGTCGGCTGGCTGGTTCAAGTCAAATGTAAGAGCGGGAACCGTGAACAACTATTTTAAAGCCCATCCCCTTCAAGGTTTGGAGTCATGATTAGAGGGTAAGGGGATTCAAATTCAGCAGCTGGCCATATGTTGTGTCCCTGGGGCAAGCCACTTGCCTCTAACCACAAGTCCCACCCGAGTACGCTTTTGGTTTTTTTTTCACAAGCCTCCGGGGGCATGCACTGAGTATACAGTGTTAAAATATACACATTGGGCAGGGCAAAAATCCAGAATTAATTCCATCTCCCCGGCACAAATCTATCTTTGAAATAGTTGTTCGCGGTACCCACTGCTACATCTGATTCACCCACATCAGTAAAAGGAGACAGTAAGAAGCAATTACAGTTTTAGAGGCCGGAGGAAAACCCCAGAGGAATATTCTGGGTAAAACCCACGGAGTCAGGTAGGGACTGAAAACCCAATCGCAATGTGGACCGGGCTGAAATTGAACCTGGGATCACAGAGGTGGAAGGCGAGGAAAGAAGTACCTCGCCAACCTGACTCCCCATATAATATAACATTGACTTTGGTCTAACAAAGCAAAAAACACAAAAGTTTCATTCTTACAAACCATTTTGAAATGCCAGATCAGCAGCAATGGCAATTTATCTGGGGTGTGTGTGACCAGAAGTTGACTTCAGGGTGACACAATGGATGATGATGATGATTTTAGCTATTTACCCTGTAGTTTTACCCAGAGTCCCTTTCATTGATAGATTGGTTCTTGTTTTCCAGCATTGCAGGATCTGGAACCAGCACAGCTCGTTCTCTTCATCCAGTCTTTTGGCATTCCAACAGCCAGCATGAGGTAACCTTGTTAGAAACAACAAATAGCGCTTTTTCATTTATCAATAACGTATCAATAACGAAATTAACACATCAAAAAATTTGACATCTCTGTGAAATATCAAAGATATAGATCAATGATTCAATTGAAATAATTTTTTCCTTGTTATTTTGATTTTTGTATTCGTGGATAGTCCAAAAAACTTTGAAGTAACAATTAAATAACTTAATTTGCTTGTTTTTGTCACTTTATATACAATCTGTTGTCCTTTTTTATGGTAGAAAGTGAATATTTATTAAAATTAAAAATTCGGTTCCTTTGCTTCTTTTTCCCCACAATTCAGTGAGGTTGGGAAAATATTTGCATGATTGAGGGAGGCACAGCCTAGCTACTTTTAAATGAAAGTGCAAAGAATATGAGATGTTTTTCCTGTGGGATTCTAGTGAATTTATTGTTCAAAAAATGCCCCTCGAAGAAATGCTTAGGGAGTTGTGAGTTACCTTGTACTGTTCTTAGCTAAAATAAATTCACAACTAATAAAAATATTAAAAGGCACACCATTATGTACATATGTTATGATCTCATTTGTGCAATGTCCAAATTGTGCTCATCTTTATCAGGGGTGAGATTTGTTAGGATTTATTCCTTCTTTTAGTATTTTTGTATCAGAATTTTCCCAATTTCAGAATTTTTCAAACAGTCTCTTTTGAAATCTGGAAAACCCCATTTTTACAATGAAGGTGTTTTTACATATAAAAGTTCATACAGAACACAAGGAATGGGTATTTAAGGGGTGTTCTCAGGCAAACACAAATATGTAACATAGATCCTGTCCAACTTTGGGGCCCTTAAAACGTCTGATGATTATTTTATGGATGTTTCAATATCATCGTATCTTACGGGAGAATTTATTTTTTAACCAATGGTAACTCGAGGTTGACCTCGGGATACCTCACGGTTTTCTTTGGGTCAATGCACACCAAACTCAATGGTTGTCACAACCTGGACGCCTCATCTGGCTACAAACACTTTCAGTAAAAATGCTTGCTTGCGCCCTAATCTCCTGTTAATCCACAGTGTCCACAGGGACTTCAAAGGCCACTTGAAAAGAACTTTTTGGGGAGGAACACTCAAAATACGTACATGTCCACAGTGTAACCTGTATGACCGGGGATAGTTAATGTATATACTGCTTTTGAATAATTGATAATTATCGAGAGACTTTTTATACTAACTATGACTTCCCCTGTAACCTTGCCCATGCACATGAATTGTTATAACTGCGTGCAGGCCTGTATGTACTTGCCGTTTGGTACAATGAATGCAGATCGACTTGGTCCAGAGACCCAAGCATGCAAAGCCAATGAGTACCATAATTTTTGGAATATAAGCCGCAACTTATATATTGATTTTCACGCTAAAAGACGTCCTTGCCGCGCATTCTCTGGTTGGCTCATATGGCAACATTTGAAGAATGAAATCTACATGCCCTGCTGTGCCCTGCCTCAGTGCATCACACCTTTTGTTTGCGCGCGTCAGACCAGGGTAGCACACAATACGTGTACTGTAGGCCACTTGGTCTGAAACTCTCCACCAAAAAAGTCGATCTCAGCTGTTCTTTTACCGATTTCAAAAAAATGAAATGAATCAGCAAAAGCAGGAGATATCCAATGTAATAAAAATATCCACAGGTATCACAAAAATTTCAAAACCTACACGACTGAGTCCCCAAAGGTAGTGTTTATCAACACTGACGAGATACCACTAATCCTTTAATCCTTGGATTATACTGCAAAAGTAGCCTTTTGTTCGAGATGCTTTCCCCCTTTTGTTGCAAACAACCTTGGGAAGTCTAAGCTGAAGTTGACCCGAATGTTCATAAGTGTATTTTATTTATGCATGGTGTCAAACCCTGAGTTACCCCGAGGTTCAACCCCGAGTTACCACCGGTTAAAAAATGAATTCTCCCCTTACCCCTGCCTTATCGAGCTTGCATGGCATGCAGTAAACCAAGATTTGCTTGATTGTTCTGATGTCTGTCTGTCTGTCTGTCTGCTTCTCAGTCAGCTTTTAGCTCACCTAGACTCAGCTGTCAAGCAGGAACCACAAGCCTTGGAGCATGCTGTAGTAGACAAAGCCTACATGGCTCAACTGGTTGAAGTCCAGCAGATGAGAGGGGCATCAGGAGGGGTGGAGTTCCACAAGCTGCTAACCAAGGGGGTGGAAGAATCCTCTGACAAAGACAAAGGTCAGAATAAAGATATTCAGCCCCTTTTAGCCCACCTCACCTTTGCCATAGTACTTCTCTAGAAACTTTTTAAGTGTCCCACAAAACCAGTAGAACCCGTTTAAAGGAAAGAGTCCCACAGGATTTTTGTAAAAAACCATCTTTGCCACGGGCTCTCAACATAAATAACCTTATCAATGGTCACAGAGTGAATTGATATGACAGCAAGAATATTCAGCAAGTTTCATATGCCTCATCAGTGCATATTATGCATTGTAATGGTATGGCTGATTCATGTGCATGGAGTGTTTTATTTCATTATGCATGTGAATTTAACAAAATAATCATGTTTTTAGTGAAGAGTGTGTAGTGTTGGAGAAACTCATTTTAAATTAACTAATGCCCCTGTCTCAATTATGAACAAACGGTGAGAAAAATTAAAAAATTTTGAGCATGAGGAAAGTTACTGTAATTAGTTCATGCTGCTGTATCATGTTCTACTGGCCAGTCAATTTAAATTGTGCCTAAGCTTAAAGAATACAATTTCCATAAGTTCTCAATTTTTTAAATATAAGAAAAAACAAGTATGAAGATCAGGCATGTCAGGCTTACATGCAGGGCACACAAGTTCACAAATGTACCGTAAGTAGTTGCATAACTGCCAAATAATCTCTCAAACCACATACTTGTATGTGTTTGAATGTAGGTTTACCTTTTAAAATTGTAATTGTAAGGAAATATGTTACAAAGATTCTCGACAAATATACGTGTACATGTTATTTCTTGGGGAAAAAAATGCTTAGTGCTAACCATGAACACATGAAAACCATGGAGAAAATCACTAAAGGCAGTCAGTACCTGCCCATGTACAGCCCACAGCACATGCTAAACTACCACACACAGATTGCTGTGTTGACCCACCGCTGCAAATGCGAGGCCCGGTGATGACCATTCGGAAAATCACGGTGCACTTCATCGCTAGGCTTTGCGGGCAAATGTACCCACACTCACAATCTAAATCTCACTCTTTCTAAGGTGCTCCTGATCCAGTTGCTTTAAAAATGAAACCTAGTTTCTAGTAAATGTAACAGAAAACCTTCAAAATGCCACTTTGAACAGATGAAACCCCCAGAAATCTTCATGTGTTTTACCGAACTTTCGGCACTTTGTTTCATTAGGGAGTAAATGAGCCACATTTTGTACACAAAACAATCCATGAGCACTACATGTGCACAACAGCACATTTCAATTTCTACTATTGGCTGTACAAGGGTAGGCCCAATAACATGCATGTCGGTGGGCCAAAAAATGGGTATCTGGCATTTTTTCTTCGTATTGGCAAAGATTTGGAAAAAATTGTGCATATTGGGCTGTTACACAACTTGTTACTTGGGGAGAACCCTGAAACATCTAAAAAACAGGCTGTCCAGTTATCACACTCAAACTTTTTTTCAACACGCAAGAAAAATTTTCAAAATAGTAGTATTTAGTTTAACTACTTATAAGCATCATGAAATTTTACGTCTACATGTTCTGTGGTACTCCAGACAAGGTTGAAAGTAAGAAGGAGGAACCTGTGGAAAAGATGGACACTTCTGAGCAGGTGGTGAGACTACCTGATGAGGAGAACCAGGAAGAATGGTGCAAGATGCTCAACAAGGTAGGATGGCTTGCAAGATGTGGAGTCTATGTAGTGTACTGATTCTTAGGGGAGAGAATGTCAAGAGAGTGTCTCAAAGATTTGAAAGCCATAGAATGGTCCAAAGAGAGCATGGCCTGTTCCTATTGAAAACACCTGCTGTTTCTATTGGGAACCTTATGGGAACAGTGTGAGACATTGAGTTGGAACAGTGGTCTGTGCACTTACACTGCCACTGGGGAACACGCAATGCTCCAAACAGGCACATGCAGTTATCCCCAAAGGAGCATTCTAGTGGGTGCACGAACGTTACAACTTTTCACGCTCCCCAAATTTTGAAGGGGTTAAGGGGTTTACAAGTAAGGCCTGACCTTTCTTCCCGGGGGAAGTCTGCGGAAGGGAAGAGCACTTGACGATGACGACCATATGCGGCAAGAACGGTGTATGTTAATCTGCAAACATGAATATTTCATTCACTCTCTGTTCAGAATGCCCCACAAAAATTTAGGGCAGGTCATTTAAATATCAATGTCAACTGGAAAGTCTGTGATTGGAACGGCTGATGTTTACTGGAGAGTCTGGCTAATCCTCGATGGAATGGCATGTTCATTATAATCGTCGGCTATTATGCTACTCTGAGTTCGGAACTCCTGACATAATGATTTGTACAGGTTCAGTGATGATAGTAGGCCGGTGCAACTAGGCGAATGTACGTACCGGCAACTACACAGTACCCACCAGGCGCTGCAGAGTATTTAGCGCTGCGCCACTTGTGCACAACATGCACTCCTGATCACCTGTTCTGAGCAGCCACACACTGGCAATTGCACCATGCCCAATGAATGCACACACTGTGATAGAGTTTCTTTATTTGTCAGAAATTTTATTTTACAAATCAGTGTTTAATTTTGTGTGTGTGATTCCAAATTGTTTCCCGTAATTACTCCACCATCGAAAGGCTGAATTATAAACTGTTAGGTGCCTGGTAAGCGTGCGTGATGCATCTGGAGGGACGTACTGTGGCTGGGAATTTTGTGGAAACCGCTCGTTTTGTGTACGAGCAGTACATCTTCAAATTAAATAATGAACACAGAAAACAAAAACGTAGACATGAGATCGATTTTTGTGAATGAACCTGCAGAAAAATTCATGAGGGCGGTGTTTTTTTGACTTGCAACTGCAAAGCTGCATTCGTATACAACGTTCATGTACATGTAGTGGAGCATTCCTTTTTGGCAGGAACTGTACATTGGCTGGTTGCCGCATTTCCCTCACGCCTTCTTTTGCAATGGTTCGGCCCGGCGGGAACCAAGGCGATGCACTGTGCACATGTTTTCACCATCATGATTTGTAAACGCTCATTACAAATGGGTCGTCAACAATGGTTTTTCAAGCAGTGGAGTCATGAAAACCTTCTGTTGTAACAGGAATATCGTACATTGCGATTTCCTTGTAACAGATTTTTTCCTCATAGAAAAGGGGAATGTTTTCGCCAGGACCACAGACTTGCATTTCTTATAACTGGAATTTTGTTATGGCCGATTTTGTAATAACAAGGGTTGACTGTATTATAATCTTTGGAAAGAACGTATTGTGTGAATGTTTCTCCGAGTTGATCATTTTATTCCAACCTCGCCTGGTGTGCGGAAAGAACGCAATATGTAAATGTATCTCTTGAGTCGAGTGTGTTTCCACCATCGTCCAGTCCGCAGAAAGAATGCAGTATGTAAATGTCTCTGTGTCTCGTGACATAGCTTCTCTGCAACAATAGCGCCCGGCAGGGCCAGCTCATTAACACGTTGCGCAATCGAGTCCGCATGGGCGTGCAGTTTGCGAATTTTCCGGCCCCTTAGCAACGGCAGACATGCCATGAAAAAAGCGGACTTTACTCGGAAGAATGGTAAGGTCTTACTGGTAAGCCCCTTAGAGGAAGGGTCTACATAGCCCCAGTATTTTAGCAAAGACACTAACAGAGACCCACTGGTCTGCAGTACACATTTCTTGTGCTTCCTTCAGCTTTTCGTACCTTAAAATAAAATTTTAAAATAAAGAAAAGGGGAAAAATTTGAGGGCCCAAATATTGGGACCTTGTTGTTTTGCAAAACTAAACTCCACAGCCTATGAAGAGTTGTTTAAACTTCTTACAACCATTTTTTGTTGGTTTAATTTTCAGATATTTACAGATGAACCACCACGTGAATCCAAACAAGTATTTTCAGCCATACAACAGGTAAGGGAGAGTGGGGAATCACTGGACTGAAAAGTCTCGGGTTGGTTCTTAAAATTTGGTGTAAATGTGACAAATATTCACATTGATGTTATCATTAATAGATGCATTCAGTTTACATTTTATAAAATCAATCTGAATTCAGTTACTGTTACATTTGTTTTCTTCCAGGAGAAATTTACCAGCATAAACAATTTTGAAAAAGAAGTAAAATCAGAATTAACACACACTTGCAAGATAAGCACAGACTTAAGGAGAGCAGCCTACATGCAATAGTCAAACAGAAAGGATATGATGGAAAAGATAATACAAACATTGCCAGACAAAAAGACCGATAAATAAAATAAAGAAAGATGGTCCGAAACAAGCATACAAGCAAAAAGAAAAGTTCATGATGACAATATCAGAATAAAAGGTGGAGAGAGATTAACCCCTTGACGACGGGAATTTCTTTCTGAAAGCCGACTCAAAGAATTCCAGCCTCACTTGGCCATGGAGGCCACCTGCCAAAATTTTCGGTTTGTGTTCCTGCGTGCTCTGCACGCTTTGAATTACACAGTGAAAAGGCTGATTGTTCGGTGGCATGCGGCTCTACTCACGCTTCCACATTCCCATTGCCTTTTTTGAAAGTGGGGACTATTGTGAGGTTGGTGATTATGATGCAAATTTGGTCTTTTCATTTCTGGGCTACACACAAAGGCCAAACACTATATATGCAAGAGCCAGGGTCTGCCTTCTTTCACCGTGTTTGCTCGAGCGTGGGTCAAGAAAAAAGCTGAAAAGCGGGCTGAGGATCTCAATTTTTACAGCAGCTCTAGCCGCGTCCTGGCGCGAAAGGGTTAAATAATGGGACTGACCAAGTCCAGCATGGAAAAAAAGAACAGAGACTGAATACTTCAGAATAAGCCTATTTGGTATTCCAAAAAGGCAAGCTTATTTGAGAAAAAAGCACAGGTACGGCTTTGTTGATGAGATAGATGTTGCATGCTTGTATTGCTGTTCCCTATTGACCTAGGACTTGCTTTATGTTGTGCAGGAAATGAGTTGTTTTAGCAAAAAATAATAATAATAATAAACCTGTGGTACATAAGCTATGTTATACATTTCTTTCATTTGTTAAAGAGTTTCAATATCAAAGTTGTTCATGGCTCACTTGTTTATTTGCATGTTTATTCCTCTAGGAGTTATTGAAGGACATTCAGAGACTAAGAACAAATCCCTTGCATAGACCTTCAGAGAGGTTACCCAAGGCCATGCTAAGCATGTTGAGAGATGGCAAGTTGCGACCTAGTCAGCTCGCCACACAGGCAAATACCAGCTGTTCATTGCTTAGGCTACTATTGACAAGAGAGGTGAGAAGTAGGAATCCAGTCCAGTGTTGTCAAGTCTTTCTTTAGGCCAAGTCCTTCGCAAACACTGTGACATTTCCAGGACACTGTTTTGTACATTATTTTCAGGATTGATTCCTAGTGTACAACACTGTACATGTATATATATATATTTATATATATTTGTTAGACGTGGAAAAGGTCCTGACTACAAGACTGATCCAGTTACATGTGTCTTTGAGCTCTGTAAGTTCTTAATGCACTGGCTGTCTAGGGGTAGCAATGTGCACCTGGTCGTTTAATGAGGGCACTGTCCTTTTGAATGAGTACAGTACTCAGGAACTCACTTGTTGCAAAAGCAAGATTGCGTCCATGTTTTTACTGCCCATCTAGGTGCTCTAAAATAACAGAGGTTTTCTCTCTAAATTTATTAATTTTGAAATACAAACCATCCAGGCAACAACAATGACTGGTTTCCATCTGTTCCTTTCAATCTGAGTTGTAAGAAGGGAATGGGAAACAGTGTGCATACAGCTGTCATTTTTAGGCAACAAATGTCCTGGTAGCCATGCATTGATTCACTGGTGCAGCACTCAAGGACCAGCCAAATCTGTATTCCTTCACTCAAGTTACACATTGCCCTGTTTAATTTGGACATGAAGTTCAAATTGTAGATCAACTGGATTTTATTTACTTTTGTGTTTGTTTGCATGTTGTCCTTTACATTAGAAGCTTCAGAAGAAGTATGGGCCTTCTTCAACATTCCCTGAGTTGGTTCAATACCTGTGTGAGGTGCTACCTACTAAGGGAGGCATCTGGACTCAAACACTGACCCATTGCCAGAAGGAACTTGATGAGACCTCTGCAGATGTCAGTGGTGAGATCATTAACCATCACTCCATTCAATATTGCCTGAGATTTTTCTTGAATGCAACAATATCCTCCACAGTGCAGAAATCAAAAGCATATTCGATGCACATTTTGCAAACTGATGACAAGTGAAGAGATACCCATATTAGATTCCATTCTTGGGATCCAGTTACATTTTGACACTTTAATTATTGAAGAAGAGTTTGTTCAGAGTTTGAAAGTTGACAAATTCACCATGCGGTCACTTTGAAATGCCCGATTTTGTGCAGATTGAGGAAAATAATAGACATTTAGAATCGCAGTCTTTGAATTTAAGACTAAGAAACCAAGAGTTTACTCCTTTTGAGGTTGACATTTTATTTCTGTTTTCTTTATAGTCAATCAAGTCCTGAAGGAGATGAGCAGAGATACACAAGAAGAATCCATTGAAAAGGTCATGAGGGCATTCAAACATGGACAGACCTCAGCTGATGAGAAACTGCTAGAGCAAGGTAGAAATTATTTTGTGTTTCACTAACAAAAAACCAGTGCTTTGCCAGAACATGGAAGAAGGACCAGTTCAGCTTTACGTTTCTTTGGGGTATGAAATGAGAAATCTCATGTCTACGGATGCCTAGGTCTAACCTCTCATCGGTGAACTTCTTTAGAAATGACTGGCCAGTTGAATATGATACAGCAGCATGAACTGATTACAATGATTTTTTATGGAATGTTTGTTTTTTTGTCACAGGACATATTCATTTTGCTTTGGAATGTGGGCTTTCTCTAACGTTATTTACACGCAGTGTATAGTCTGCTTGGGAATATTAGTTAATAGTTTCTTATACTAGAAAGTGTTAATCCATATCCTTTCAGTATTCCCCAGCTATCCAGCTATTAGACATTGCCTTACACATGTATCTACCTCACTGACTCCATCTGTGAATAAGAAATGGTGCTATATTTATTAGCAATGGCTTCCTGACTCGTCTGTGCACTGGTTCCTAAGCATATACATGTAGTGCAGAGCACAAGACCCAATTTCATCTTTGGGCATACAGCCTTGCAGAGTCAATGGATATTGCATGATCAGCAACAGTGATGTTGAAATGTCAGCCCACCTCTGTCTTGATACCTAGTTACGGTACTAATTCACAGGGCTAATTGGCCTTGGGTATTATTGGATCCAACATAGTCTTGGTGCATTTTAAACTAGTTGAGTTAGCTGTGAAGCTTAAGGTCATAGGTAAAACATTTAAGGTGCTTGAATTTTTATTATGCTCATAGTGCAATCTTTTTCAAACTTACCCTGCAGCATGTAAGCAGCTTCTGGACAGCAACCCCAGCCAGTTAGAGCAGTTACTGACAACTAGCTTAACAGCCAGCCATGGCAGGAGAGTACCCTCGCAGGCCAACCAACGAGTTGGAATGCTGAGCAGGCTGTTAATCCATCAACAGGAAAAGCACTCATCAGTGTCTGGCACCCAGACTACTTAGTAGGTTATTGGGAATGTCCTGTTTATCTAATGTCTTTCTTGTCATTCCTGAGACTGGAGAGCTAGCCTCATATCACACTGACTGCATTCACAGGCAATGCACTCAACGATTATAAACTTATATTGGTTGCTGTTTATTTTGGAGATTCTACCTTGCTTGTCATTTTAACAGGGTCAAACGTCATACAGTTAGCATCATGCTGGGCATTCTCAGACAGCCAGGGGCCCATGTGTGGAAGATAATGGGGCTTTGTTCAAACTTTCCAGTTCTGTGCTCAATGCTATTATGTTTATTATTATGTCTTTTCACTTCTAATGCATAGTAACCTTAATATTTTACCTAGTTTTCTTCCTTTCAGAACAAACTTGGTTGGGTTAGGGTTGCAAGAGCTAGATTAAGTTTCAGATATACATGTAAATTATCATACAGACTTAAACTATATTTTTTTCCCAATGACCAACTTCTTGACAATAGCCATCCACAGCTCCTGTCCTCCACAGCTGGCCTCCTGACAGACTGGCTGGCTCTTCTAGATCCAGAGGCATGCCAGGCTTGCCCAGAGTTGCAGCAGCAAGCCATGTTTGCTAAGGTTCCCCTTGGGAATGGGAAGAGTCCAATGGGCAGTGAGGGAGATTGCCAGAAGCGAATAGGGAGTGCATACCTGCTGGCATTACTTACCCACCAAGCTAACTGGAAAACGCTGCACAGATGTATTGATAAACTGCTTGGGTTTGCAAGAAAGTCATATAGGTGAGTAATTCAAACTGTTTGTGCCACGATCTACAAACAGTTTTGTAATGATGACATTTTCATACTTTTGGATCAAGTTCTTTGAAAGACCAATCTTTCATACAAGGTTGATTTCAATGATCAGTTGTAGTTTCTCTGGGGTATAAAAAAATGACAATATTTTGTTACATATTTTCATGCATTACAAAGTAATAATTTAAATTTAAGATAATTGGCAAATTTGTTTCAAAATATGTGTAGGGTGATAATTTGTCTTTATTTTCAAAGTAACCTGCCTCCTGTGTTGCAGAAAGGCAAAAATCAGCCTACCTATTGGATATTGTACATGTAAACCAGTAAATTGTAATGGCTTGCTTCTCAGCCTTCCTTAGTACCGATAGCATTTCTACAAAGGATGCTCTTAAGGAGCTGAATAATCAAGGACGCCTGGGGAAAAGTAATCGTTTTCACTCGGCCAGTTTTGCATAAATGCATCAATGCCATCCACACCTCGTGTTGCCGCAATGTTCTGTGGAGGGTTTTTTTAGCTTGATATTATTTGATTTCAGTTTTAGTGCAACAGCTGTGTTGGACTTCCTGTGGGCATGCATCCACATACCAAAGATATGGCAAGGGCGAGATACTAGGGCTTCAAAGGTAGGCAAACTAAAATGCACCCTCTATGGCATGTAGGTTTTCCTCAGCTCAGCTGATTTTCCTCATTTTTCACTTCACGTTTGGTCTTGTACAGATCAGACTTTCTCAGTTTTTTGGGTCAAAGTCGAAGTTGCATGCCTGCCTCTAAAATACATGTCACCATATATGATGGTCAACCCCCAGTAACCTTACAGGCAAATCTTCCTATGGTGAAGGCACACTCCAAGGTCCCGACAAATTTCTGTGACATAGTAAATTAATTTTTTTAGCTGAAAGCTTTAATTATGTAGTGAAGTAACATTTAACCTTGAGACATATGCATTTTAGACTGTAATTTTATTGCATCACTATCACAATATCACTACTCAGCTGAAACTGTGTGTGGGCGCATATTTGTGATAATTTTTTACATTTTAGACATTTTTTTTTACCACTTGCAAAGATAGATTTTCAGGAGAAGTGAATTGCTTATATTTGGTGGTTTGATACAGCGTCACTCAGAAGAGGATGTCTTGCATCTGTCTCCTGACCAGACCTGTGCCTTGGCTGACTACATTATCCAAGAAGCAGCTGATTCATCCCAAGGTTACCATGCCATGTCAGATGCTGATGAGGGACTGACAGAGGTTGCTTCTATTACCATCAAGGCTCGACTGGCCTTGCTCCTAAATGGTTTTCATAGCAATCGAGGAGTGGTGGAGCATCTCATCAAATACCTTGGTGACTGCAGTCGGGAAACAAGGTTAATGGTTTTTCATTTAGAACACTGTACGAGTGGTGTAGCATTGTCAACAGGCAGTTTGTATTTGTGATCTAGTTTCCTCCTCTCCATGTTCTCCTTGAAGCATATTATAGGAGGCACATTTGTACTCAAGCCAAAAATCCATTGTAGCCCACTCAATTTGCCATCTTTTGGTGCAGATATTTTCTTCCATAATTAGTAGAGCAAGAGATGACAATGAGTCAGGCATCTTCTGGGGTAAATTATTAACCTGCTGAAAGCCATTGTCATTACCAAAGAGTTCATGATTTCTATGTGAACTGCTGTGTTTGGAGGATTTGGAGGATATTCCAAGACTGAGAAATATAGAACCCAGTCACAGTGCGCTGTACATGAGGCTTGATACTCTTTGAAACCTGAAGGTCAAAGAATGTATGGTTAGTTTGCTGCTAAGTGGAGGAATTGGAAGAGTTCAGGAAGTACATGTACCTAGGGAGGTACTAGGGTTCAATGACTTTATCTTCCACTCGTAAAAAAATCTGTTTGAGGTCTCTCTAGTAATATGTATATTTGTTTACCAAACCAGTCCGTTTGTTAGACCAAATCAGTCCTGTGAGTGACTCTTGAGTGTTATGTTTGTCTTTCAGCCCGTCTTGTGCCTTGTACCAGCAGCTGTTATTGGAGCTCTACCTTCAAGTTCCTGAGACTATACAGAACCTGTCCTTCATCAGCTCCAAGCTACAGTCACAAGACACTAGTCACATACCCACACCTGTTGACTGCCTTACTCATAGGTTAGTGTCCTCAGAATGAAATTAAGCAAGTTATCAGACTTGAATCAACACGGGTTTTTATTGACTTAACTTGACTCAATGAGATGGAGGAATGACTCAACCAAACTCTGACTCTTAAATTGCAGTCCTTTTCTTATTAAGATTTAATAACCATATGTGAAAATAACAGTGCTATGTGTGGACCATACTACCCAGATTACTGAGTGTGTTAGCGGACAGCAAGCCAGGGGATATCAGCAAGCAAAAGGCTGATGATGCTAATGTAGCTTGCCGCAAACTGGCTGCAGAACATCCTGTACTTATACTCAGGTAGGATGAAAGAATTCATCAACCTGGTTAGCCAGCCTATATTAAGATGTCTCCACTAAGTTGGATGACTGTCTAATGTAGCATGAAGAGGTCACCTTACTGGAACTAATTTTAAGTTGCTTGTTTATGGAACGATGCTTACATCTGTTTGCCGCACAATATTCTTTGTGTGAAAGGCTCGGTACTTTTTATCCTATTAAGTCCGCCAAGTGCATTTGTTTTATGTAAACGTGTACAACGAAGAACAGGTAATAAAATATGAGATCAACCTTGTGAGCTTTAGCTGTGAAGTTGCAGAGGTGCCTCGTTGAGACAAACACTTAGTGATTCACACTTCTGTGAAATTCCTTTCTTATGTGCAATTTGACCCTTTGGTAAAAAGAAAACATGAAATTAAGCAATACAACGCCATGAGACAAGTCCATTATCAAAAATATTGATGTGAATTTTTCGTGACAAAAGCTTTTAAATAAAGGAAAATACAAGCTTTAAATTCCTTTTTCATGATTTCATTTTTATTTTCTGAAGGCAACTACCCATGGTGGCTGTCTTACTTCAAGGCCGAACTCATCTGAACCTCAAGGAGTTCCGTACCCGTGGGCATCTCCGTTTCTTCAACCACATCCTGGGAATTCTTCAGCTCCTAGAGCCTCAGCTCTTTGATCAGCCTACCAAGGTCCTGCATAGCATCATAGAGACATATTTTCCCATCTTACAGGTATTCAATATTAGAATAAATTTGAATAATATGGAGATGGTCAAAATTCAACAATATTGCCAATTATTCTGTCTTGGAGTCACTGTTCTGTTAACCCCTTAGCACCGGAAACCGTTGGCTATGTGTGAGGATTAGTGCATACCACACATACAGTCTATTCACCATGCAGCTGCTGGTTCAATGGGGCCTGCTGCTGGACAGAGCTTTGAATATTGGGCATACTACAGCCCAGCAGTCACGGTCAAAGAATTCCGGTCCGAAGAGGTTAACAACCAATCTCAAAATGACAACTTTCATGAAATCCACAAATTTCCAACCCCATAGTATTTCGTATTTGAATTAGTGTGGGCAATTTGGCTCAAAGGACACACAACAGTATTCAGAGCCACTCCTCTGTGTACAACCAACTCCAGTCTTCCTGGTAAAATGAAGGTAAACTTCAATAAAATATGGAAAGAAATAATGTGAGCTGCTAACTGAAGGTGAAGTTTACCTCAATCATCCAAATCTCCCCAAATCATCCTTGCATAAGTGGAAGACTTTTACAGATTGAGGTCGTATGACAAATTAAATGGATGTGTTGTGTTTGAAAGGTCTTTGGCTGGACCTCATGTTGTTGATCTTTAGCTATAGTTTGATTACTGATGCAAATATCTATATTCACTAATGTGAGACCTGGAAAGGGCCTCATCTAAACAAATACAAAAGTCAGAATAATGCTAATCAATATGCATTTTATATCCCAGTGTAGTATTGTATCAATGCACTACTGTCTGACCTTTGACCTTTTATAGCACGCTCTGATAGCCAAGAAGGCCCTTGAACCTATCATCACCAAGTTTATCCAGTTACTGTACCAATATTCCAGCCACAGCCCCACTGAGGCACAGCCGCTACTGGAGAAACACTCAGTCCCACTCAAGTAAGATGCCCTTACTCCAGGCTTCTGGTTTTTCTTCAGATTGTGTGGTACATTTGTAATAGATACATGCAGGTACATGATCTTGAAGACCCTTCCCAACAGTGTAAAACACTGAGCCATCTATTGTACAAAACAACCGAGTGAATGCAACCTCCCTGATTGCAAAAAGTGATGAGGTGGAATGTGGCATACTCGGATCGTTTGTAAAGTTTGTTTCAGGTGTACATTAATTATGTTGTCGTTTTTTAATGATTAATTTGCCCTAGTGTTACTACAAGTTAGCTGGTCATACTCCTCTCCTGTCTCCATCCTGTAGCAATCTATCTCAGATTTACCCAGACATCCAGCAGCTCAAGTCCCTATTGGCAAGCATCACACTGACCAGCTCCTCTAAGGACCAATCGGGAACTGGCGGTGCCCCTACCCAGGTGGAGTCTACCATTGATGAGATCCCGGGGATGGGCAATCGGGAGGAGACATATTCCCCTTCACTCAGTGCCATGATGGGGGCTGATGCATCATGGGATGTAGAAGATGTGAAGTTGTTTGCTGAGAGACTTGCTCTTGAGGAGGACTCGGAAGGTACATTTCACAGCACTCTGTTCATATGGCTTCGTACTCAAGTACTCCCATTGTAGGCAAAGATAGAGGATGGATAGACACATAGTCCAGGTGGTGTCCATGTGAAGGCTGTATGGGTTTGCTCCATCACATTGTAAGCATTTCAGAAAGTACATACAGGCGGTGTGTCAGCCCATCAGGATGTTGTTACATACAGTCAATGGTCTGGTACCAATTTGGTAATGGGGAACTGTGATCCTTTGTAGTAATGTCCACCTCTGTACGGTTTTGTTTTTGTCTAGGCATGGCTGAGGCATTGAATGAACTGGAAGAGAAGTCTAGCAGTGCAGTGGGAATCCTACAGAACTTTGTGGTGAGCCGTGTGGTCAAAGATCACTTCAAATCAGTATGTCTGATGAAAAGTGCACTCCGTGAATTTGTTTTGTATTTATGTTTATATCCTTTGTGTTATTTACCCATCAGACTGAATTATCCAATCAGATGACATCATGCAACAAAGACTGCAGGGCAATAGCATTTGTTCTGGTCATTCGATACATCAGGCATGATCCAAGGTATGAAGCTGTTGTTGGGTACTTCCAGCATTTTTTGAACCTTCATGAGCTGAATTTCTAGTATTTGCTTTTCTTTTCCTCTGTGGATGTAAGCTTAAACCATTTGAACAAGGCATAGTTATTTCCAGTGTCCCCTAATTGTGGTGTCCCAAGAAATGTGAACAAAATTACCACAAGGCTTACCCAGTTTTTGTTTTCACACCAAAATATTTGAAAAAAGTTATCCAACATTTTCCTGCTTGGAAAATGAGAGTAGTCCCATTATGAACAGCGTCTACCACCATGGTTAACATAGGTTTCTGGTTACTTCTGCATCACCTTAACCACTTCGTGCTGGGGCATTTTTCAACGTTGAGGATGCTGGGCCAGCATGACTATCATTTTTTCTGTTTTCAAAATCCTTCAACAATTCATCATTCCATTTAACAGTCGTTTATAGCCGCACGGAGTAATCTTTAGGCACTACTCTAAGTTGACAGGTGACCTTCATTGACGACCGAATATTTCAGCCAGGCCTGCAGCCTTGTAAACAGAGCCCAGATTGTGCGGTGTTATACAACTGTCTTTTGTTCACGAACCTGGCTCAGTGCACTGCTGACCTCTTTTCAATAGGGGCCAGATTAGCATGCAGCGGTGCTATGTGGCTCATCGCTGCGGTGGTGGAGAGCTTTTGTCCCTGGTGGTAATCCGCTTGCTCTAAATACCCCAGACCCTGGTATACGGTTTCGAAATAATGCTGGATTATCACCACTTTTGAGAGTGAAAAATGCCGGTAATGCCCAGCAGCCTGGTCTTTTGTTCGGAGTACGGTCTCTTGTTACAGGGCCCTGTTTCCTTTGTCCGAGTTCGGAGACCCGGCCACACATATAAACCATACGGCTCCGATTTCGGAGTCCCCGGCTGGTAGTGGTTAATAGCCATGATAGTGTCAATGCTGGCCAGTTTGTTTTTATTTCTGGTGAATTACCCCAACATTTATAGAAGAATGTGGGAGAAATTTAGCACTGTGTTTGGCAGTATTTTGATTTATATAGAACAGTATAAAACATCTGTGAAAGTGTAACAATATTGCTTACTTGTTAAGTATCACCAAAGTGTAATTATTTCCAGCTTTCTCCTCTGATGAGGGTTTGATACTGTTCCCACAAAGAGTGATGGGAGAATTTGAGGAAGTTTGGGGTACAGTTTGGGAGCAACTGCGGTACCAGCCAATAAACTGCACTTTGACTGGTTGTCAATTGATTTTACTTGTCCAGTTTGTGAATGTGCTGGGCACTAGAATTGTGATTCATTCTTCCATATGGGAACATTTGTCCTGTGCATACACATTTCATTTTGGGAAACAGCTAGTTCTCACTGGAAACATTCAAGCCTTCGAAATGAATTGCTAGTATGCTATGAAGGAATTCCACTCTATAGCCGACATTGCTTCTGCTTTACACAGTGTTGCCAGTAAGTTTCTGCCAGCCTACATGGACTGTCTAAACAGCATGGACCAAGAGATTGTGCAGACAGCGCTAAAGAATTTACCAGAGTTCACTTTGCTCTGCCAAGGTATGGCAAAACCAGAACTGGCTAGCATTCTAATCAAATGAATGGTCTTTCTGCAGCTCTTTTATCTTTCTTTTTGCCAAATTCCTCTGTAAATGAATATTGATTGTTGTTGGTTACTTTATGCAGGTTCAGTCATCATGAGACTGTGATAAAAAATCCAAATCAAGTTTATTATCACAAATATTTACAGAAAAGAGTTGACATTTCACACGAAACGTCTAATTTTAAATGTGTTTTGTTGTTTCAAAGTCACAGTGCTGACGCTTGTCATTGGTGAGACCACTTTAACTTCCAAGATCAATTAACAATCAATTTCAAAGTGACCTATATTTAATCTAAACATGCTGCTAATCCTGACAGAGAATGCTGAAGTAGTGCTGCAGAAAGCTTTCACAGTGGGAGTCAACAGTAAATTGTCTACAGTTCCACTGATAGCAGAAACCCTACAGCTTCTCAGCATGGATAGTACAACCACCCCTTCTACCACAACCCCTCCAAGCTGAAGACAGTGTCTGCAGAATTGGAAACAATATAATAGTTGTCCTTTTGAGCACAGAGCTAGAAGCTCTTCCACATAGACAGTGTCTCCACCATAGGCTCCTGAAGCTGATGATGGCTACTGAATTGGATGTCCATGATCTGCTCCCTGTTCTTACAGTTACTCAGCTTAAAAGATGGCTCTCTTAAAATCTTTCAGAGCTGATGACAGCAGTGTCAAAGTTGGTTAAATAGAGAAAGAATGACACAGTGATTCAGAGCCAGAGGTGTGTTGTATGATCTGGGTAATGCTTCTGTCAAAAGTTTTGAAGTTTTGAATAAGCTACAAAAGGCCTTTATAATACTTGTTCTGTAACTTACAAGTGCACTCGGCAATAACTCACAGAAGAAGGTGAGATTTAGCATCTGAACACGAAGTGGCCAAATCAACTTAAATCGGCAATGTTTTGATAAGTCCAACAGGATGTGCAAAATAGCTTAGGAAGTGTCCATGGGACACCTAGACATCCTCAGCAAAGAAAACTTAGGAAGAAGTGTCTGCCACTTTTATCTACATAATTACTCTCTCCTGATCGGTCTAGAATGGGCTGTACGGTTTTTGCTATTTTGTGCCAAAGACTGTCCCACATCAACTTCACTCTAACAAGTACTAACACAGGGAAACAGGAGTAGTGCATAAGAGTCAGCCTGTGTGGATGTAGACCGCTTACGGTTTGTGCTTTATTTTCACAAGTTCTTTACCAACAATTTTAAAAAAATGATCAGAGAACATTGTAACAATCAAAGCACCTTTACTATCTGCAGATTTTATTTTACATTGTTTGTAGACTTGCACAAGTTTCTTATTCAGAATATGAAAAACTTGCTTGATACAATTTTACATTTCAAAGGGCTAGGATTTCAACATCCAGTCACCTGTGATTATGTCAATCTTCATATGTATCTACTTCTGGTCATAACACGAGCAAGTGACAAAGATTCTCTCCTGCCCTACAAGCTTAATGCATATTAACAGCTTGTGCAAAATGGTTGTGCAGATTTGCACAATAAATATATCACAGATCAAAATTGACTCCTGTAAACACTGTGAGTCTGTCTTTGAGTTTAAAAATACTTACACTGAGTACTAATGATCCTGTGATATAAAAAATACAATGTAGGACTCTGTTCTCTCTTTGTAATATTTGGTAATGGCACATCAACTTGAAGTAGTCTTTCCAGTTCTTGTAGCTTTTAGAATTCAGCACAGCTGTACTGTTCATGGCATAGTATGCAATTCAAGAACAAACGGAGAATCGGGAAGAATGGGAGCATGTGAGGGGAAAAGATCTTGATTTATTGGGAGTCTTATACGTCTTCACAACGGGTCATAAGTATTGTATGAGTTAATTCACTCTTTAGTAATCTGTCATAGCTGTTACATGAGTTTAGGACTTTATTGAATTTGCTTTAAAAAATCCCTTCAGGAATAACCGATTTTATCAGATATTTGCTGTTGACTTTCCTTTAATTTTAACAATTCTATTTTGAAAGCAGATGTTTCAAATCATGATTGTAAAAAACTGTTATTTTGAATAAACTTTCCAGATGCACAGCCAATGTCACCTTTCTCGAGCTCTCCTGACAATTTTTCAATAACAGTTTTGTCTGCTTTGCCTACAGTTTGGAGCCCCTAAATCTACACAGATGATCCTGGGCCATACTTAAATGTAGTCCCACAATTTCTTGGCCCACACAGACCCCTCTTTTCGAAAGAATTTGCAGGGGTACTTTATAAGCGTCTCTGTCTGGCGGAGAATTCTCCTTGAATTGGGACACTGTACCCTTAACACAAGAGACAGTTTCAACTTGATTTTAGCCCTCTCTGCAAAGGATCCATGCATTGGATCTTAGAATTAGTTTCAGTCTCTTTTGGAGTTAGGTGAACCGTAAAGTGCACTTTTTAAAACAAGTTTTTTCGTAATTGACCAAGCTTTTCAAGACAAGTGAAGGTGCTATTAGTGTGAAGTAAAAATGGAGACACTTAAGTTTGCATGTTTTTATGTTCAAATCTTAAACCTCAGATGTCCTATTTGAAACCGTGTTTGCGGAAAGTCGCTTAGTCTTACTCGGAATCTATTGCATGTAATTTCTCTGTTTAAAGTCTCAATCACTTTGGATAGTGCCCTCAGTTTGAAATGGATTTTTTCTTCCATCGTCAAATCTGGACTAGAAAAGTTTGAGTGCCATCGGGTCCCGATATGAACGCATGTAAACGTGTTTTTTGGCAATCGTGGATGTTCCTATTGTCCTTTTGTTCAACTTTTTTGGATGGCCTCTGATATGGTTTGTACACGTTTGGCAATCGTGGACGTATCGGGAGTCGTGGGTGGTCATTAATTCTTTTGTTTAACGTCCACGATTATTTGGGAGCATCAGTGCACCATGGTGTGTTCAATGGTCGAAACCAAGTACAGAGAGAAGCACACGTTTATCCGGACCGTGGCTGCCTCGTACACGAACGTACGTGGTCAGCTCCGACTCCGAAATAACTTCTGGACGAAGGCCCACATAACATACCGGCCTACGACCAAGTTCAGTGGGGTCAGTTCTGGAAATTTCGGCATTGCAGCTATCACAGAGGGCGAAACAGTCCTTTGCACGGTGATGGAGCTTTTATGGTGCGTTCATTCCGTTGTTTTGTAAAACCATGGAAGAATGGTTGAATGCCTGGCCATGTTCATGCTTGTGAGCCCCGTGATGTGACCTCCATATCCGTTAGTTGTTTCTGCCTTGATTCTCCGCGCGACTTGCATGATGACTTCGAAACTGATGCATGAGCGCTGGTGGGCCTCAGTTACATGAAAGAACACCTTCGTGATATTGTTCACAGACTCGCACTGAGAAAGCAAGGTTTGGGAGAGTTAGCAGTTTGGGCAGATCATAGCTCCATGGGCAGGTGGGTAAGCCATCAAGGTTAGTACAGTACAGTACTGCAGTTAAGCGGAGTGGTTGACCATGTTGGTGTTTAGGGTGGGGAATTGTTTTAAAGCAATTTTGATGGTACAACAATTAACAAGCGGCGGGTTTATTCATCAACACACTCAACCAATACACCAGCGCTATTGAAGGGGAGACTGTGTGATTATACGTGACCGGAATTCGCCCGGAGCAGCGAACACCACAATTAATTGTGGTGCTGAATCAGGGACTTTGGCAAGTCTACGGGGCTTATTGTTAGGGCTGCGCTACACGCAACACGTCACGAGATAGCAATCCGCCCTTGCATCGACCGCAAGCTCCTATCAGGAACTATACTGCACCACCAATTAGCCCCTCAACCTACCGAGCCCCTGAACGACACAAGCACCACTCGGGACTTGGGCACAGTCACACTAGGCTAGGTCACTTTAACCCTTGTAACCTCTTAAATTACACAACGCAAGTGTAAACACACTGATGAAAAACTTGGCCCGTGGAAACAGTTCTCCCCAGAAGTTGAACTTTTTATTCGCTACCCTTAATGATGGCAGCCCATTCCAGGTCCCAAGTCAGCGGTTCGCTACAATGGATAGAGAAAATAGAAGTACACCTTATGTAGCAATACATGTACATGAACCTTAGTCAAAACCCATTATGATAAAATAAAGAAACAGTTGACTACACATCCTTATGAATAATTTACCCTTACTATGTGCCCCCATAAACTGTCTTACTGTGTAAATGCCAAATGACCATGTACATGTAAATTCGAGCAGTAGGGTGTACACAAGGCTCTATATATTTCAGCATAAACGACCTGAAAAGTGTCTAAATCTGGCAATCCTGGTAGCATCTTAATGGGCGAATGTCCCTCTATCCGTTAATGTACGTTTCATATCTGTTTTCGTTTTCGTTAGGAAGTTATTTTCGAAAGAATGCAGTAGTTCGTATGATATTCCTAATTATTTTTGGGCGATTCTCCACTAGCCTGTCTTGTTGCCGTGTACACAAGGCTCTATATATCTCAGCATAAACGACCTGAGAATTGTCTTAATCTAGCAATTCTGGTAGCATCTTAATGGGCAAATGTCCATTTATCCATTGATGTAAGTTTCATATCGGTTTTCGTTTTCGTTAGGAAGTTGTTTTCGAAAGAATGCAGTAGTACGTATGATACTCCTAATTATTTTTGGGCGATTCTCCACTAGTCTGTCTTTTTGCCGTGTACACAAGGCTCTATATATCTCAGCATAAACGACCTGTGAATTGTCTAAATTTGGCAATATTGGTGACATCTGAATGGGCGATTGTCCCTCTATCCATTGATGTAAGTTTCATATCTGTTTTCGTTTTTGTTGGGAAGTTATTTTCGAAAGAATGCAGTAGTTCGTGTGATATTCCTAATTATTTTTGGGTGATTCTGCACTTGTCTGTCATGTTGCCGTGTAAACAAGGTTCTACTTATCTCAGCATAAACGTTCTGATAATTGTCTAAATCTAGCAATACTGGTGATATCTGAATGGGCGAATGTCCCTCTATCCATTGATGTAAGTTTCATATCTGTTTTCGTTTTCGTTAGGAAGTTGTTTTGGAAAGAATGCATGTGTTTGATGGTACTACTCATTATTTTTGCGCGATTCTCTACTTTTGTGTCATATTGCCGTGTAAACAAGGCTTTATACATCTCAGCATAAACGTCCTGATATTTGTCTAAATTTAGCAATACTGGTGGCATCTGAATGGGCGAATGTCCCTCTATCCATTGATGTAAGTTTCATATCTGTTTTGATTTTTCTTAGGAAGTTGTTTTCGAAAGAATGCATGTGTTTGACAGTAGTGCTCATTTTTTCGCGCTATTCTCCACTTGTCGCTCTTATGCCGTGTAAACATGATTCTATACATATCAGCATAAACGACCTGTGAATTTTCTAAATCTGGCAATTCTGGTAGCATCTGAATGGGCGAATTCCCCTCTATCCGTTGACGTAAGTTTCATATCTGCTTTCAATTTTGTTAGGAAGTTGTTTTCGAAAGAATGCAGTAGTTCGTATGATACTCGTAATTTTTTTGTGCGATTCTCCACTTGTCTGTCATGTTGCCGTGTAAACAAGACTCTATATATCTCAGCATAAATGACTTGTGAGTATTCTTAATCCAGCAACCCTGGTGACATCTGAATGGGCGAACGTCCCTCTATCCATTGATGTAAGTGTCATATCTGGTTTCGTTTTCGTAATAAGTTGTCTTGGAAAGAATGCAGTAGTACGTATGATACTCCTAATTATTTTCCGGCGATTCTCCACTTGTCTGTCTTGTTGCCGTGTACACAAGGCTATAAATATCTCAGCATAAGCGACCTGTGAATTGTCTAAATCTGGCAATTCTTGCAGCATCTGAATGGGTGAATGTCCCTCTATCCGTTGACGTAAGTTTCATATCTGCTGTCAATTTCGTTAGGAAGTTGTTTTCGAAAGAATGCATGTGTTTGTTTGTTACTCCTCAATATTTTTGGGCGATTCTCCACTTGTCTGTCATATTGCCGTGTAAACAAGGCTCTATATATCTCAGCATAAATGACCTGAGAAGTGTCTAAATTTGGCAATAATGGTGATATCTGAATGGGCAAACGTCACTCTATCCATTGATGTAAGTTTCATATCTGTTTTCGTTTTCGTAATAAGTTGTTTTAGAAAGAATGTAGTAGTTTGTATAATACTTCTAATTATTTTTGGGCGATTCTCCAATTGTCTGTCATGTTGCGGTGTAAACAAGGCTCTATATATCTCAACATAAACGACCTGAAAATATTCTAAATCTGGCAATCCTGGTAGCATCTGAACAATTGAATGTTTCTGTATCCATTGATGAAGTTTCATATCTGTTCTCGTTTTCCTTAGGAAGTTGATTGGAAAGAATGCAGTAGTTTGTATGATACTCCTAATTATTTTTTGGCGATTCTCCACTTGTCTGTCACGTTACGGTGTAAACAAGGCTCTATATATCTCAACATAAACGACCTGAAAATATTCTAAATCTGGCAATCCTGGTAGCATCTGAATAATTGAATGTTTCTGTATCCATTGATGAAGTTTCATATCTGTTTTTGTTAGGAAGTTGTTTCGGAAAGAATGCAGTAGTTCGTATGATACTCCTAATTATTTTTGGGCGATTCTCCACTTGTCTGTCATGTTGCCGTGTAAACAAGGCTCTATATATCCAAGCATAAAGGACCTGAGAAGTGTGTAAATGTAAAAATCCTGGTAACATCTGAATGGGTGAATGGCCCTCTATCTTTTGATGTAAGTTTCACATCTGTTTTCGTTAGGAAGTTGTTTTGGAAAGAATGCGGTAGTTCGTATGATACTCCTAATTATTTTAGGGCGATTCTCCACTTGTCTGTCATGTTGCCGTGTGAACAAGGCTCTATATATCTCAGCATAAACGACCTGTGAGTTGTCTAAATCTAGCAATCCTGGTAGCAACTGAATGAGCAAGTGTCCCTCTATTCATTGAATTAAGTTTCATATCTCTTTTCGTTTTCGTTAGGAAGTTGTTTCGGAAAGAATGCAGTAGTTCGTATGACACTCCTAATTATTTTTGGGTGATTCTCCACTTGTCTGTCATTTTGCCGTGTAAACAAGGCTCTATATATCCAAGCATAAAGGACCTGAGAAGTGTCTAAATGTAAAAATCCTGGTAACATCTGAATGGGCGAATGGCCCTCTATCCATTGATGTAAGTTTCATATCTTTTTTCGTTTTTGTTAGGAAGTTGTTTTGGAAAGAATTCAGTAGTTTGTATGATACTTCTAATTATTTTTTGGCGATTCTCCACTTGTCTGTCATGTTGCCGTGTAAACAAGGCTCTATATATCTCAACATAAACGACCTGAAAATTGTCTAAATCTGACAGTTGCGGTAGCATCTGAATGGGTAAATGTCACTTTGTCCATTGATGTAAGTTTCATATCTGTTTTCGTTTTCGTTAGGAAGTTGTTTTGGAAAGAATTCAGTAGTTCGTATGATACTCCTCATTATTTTTTTGCAATTCTCTACTTGTCTGTCATCTTACCGTGTAAACAAGGATCTATAAATCTCAGCATAAACGACCTGAAAATTGTCTAAATCTGACAATCCTGGTAGCATCTGAATGGGCGAATGTCCCTCTATCCATTGATGTAAGTTTCATATCTGTTTTTGTTCTCGTTAGAAAGTTGTTTTGGAAAGAATGCAGTAGTTCGTATGATACTCCTAATTATTTTTGGGCGATTCTCCACTTGTCTGTCATGTTTTCGTGTAAACAAGGCTCTATATATCTCAACATAAACGACCTAAAAATTCTAAATCTGGCAATCATGTTAGCATCTGAATTATTGAATGTTGCTCTATCAATTGATGTCAGTTTCATATCTGTTTTCGTTTTCGTTAGGAAGTTGTTTTGGAAAGAATTCAGTAGTTCGTATGATAATCCTAATTATTTTTGGGCGATTCTCCACTTGTCTGTCATTTTTCCGTGTAAAATAGGCTCTATATATCTCAACATAAACGACCGAAAAATATTCTAAATCTGGCAATCCTGTTAGCATCTGAATACTTGAATGCGTCTCTATCCATTGATGTAAGTTTCATATCTGTTCTCGTTTTCGTTAGGAAGTGTTTTTGGAAAGAATGCAGTAGTTCGTATGATACTCCTAATTATTTTTGGGCGATTCTCCACCTGTCTGTCATGTTTCTGTGTAAACAAGGCTCTATATATCTCAACATAAACGACCTAAGAATATTCTAAATCTGGCAATCCTGGTAGCATCTGATTAATTGAATGTTTCGCTATCCATTGATGTAAGTTTCATATCTTTTTTCGTTTTCGTTAGGAAGTTGTTTTGGAAAGAATGCAGTAGTTCGTATGATACTCCTAATTATTTTTCGGTGATATATCTCAACATAAACGACCTAAGAATATTCTAAATCTGGCAATCCTGGTAGCATCTGATTAATTGAATGTTTCTCTATCAATTAGTGTAAGTTTCATATCTGTGCTCGTTTTCGTTAGGAAGTTGTTTTGGAAAGAATGCAGTAGTTCGTATGATAGTCCTAAATATTTTTCGGCGATTCTCCACTAGTCAGTCTTGTTGCCGTGTACACAAGGCTCTATATATCTCAGCATAAAGGACCTGACAATTGTCTAAATCCGGCAATCCTGGTAGCATCTGAATGGACGAATGTCCCTCTATCTATTGATGTCAGTTTCATATCTGTTTTCGTTTTCGTTAGGAAGTTGTTTTGGAAAGAATTCAGTAGTTCGTATGAAAATCCTAATTAATTTTGGGCGATTCTCCACTTGTCTGTCATGTTACCGTGTAAACAAGGCTCTATATATCTCAACATAAACGACCTAAAAATATTCTAAATCTGGCAATCCTGGTAGCATCTGATTAATTGAATGTTTCTCTATCAATTGGTGTAAGTTTCATATCTGTTCTCGTTTTCCTTAGGAAGTTGTTTGGAAAGAATACAGTAGTTCGTATGATAGTCCTAATTATTTTTTGGTGATTCTCCACTTGTCTGTCATGTTGCCGTTTAAAGAAGGCTCCATATATCTCAGCATAAACGAAGTGAGAGTTGTCTAAATCCAGCAATCCTGTTGAGATCTGAATGGGCAAATGTCCCTCTATCCATTGAGGTAAGTTTCATATCTTTTTTTGTTCTTGTTAGGAAGTTGTTTTGGAAAGAATTCAGTAGTTCGTATGAAACTCCTAATTATTTTTCGGTGATTCTCCACTTGTCAGTCTTGTTGCCGTGTACACAAGGCTCTATATATCTCAACATAAACGACCTCAACATATTCTAAATCTGGCAATCCTGTTAGCATCTGAATAATTGAATGTTGCTCTATCCATTGATGTCAGTTTCATATCTGTTTATGTTTTTGTAAGGAAGTTGTTTTGGAAAGAATTCAGTAGTTTGTATGATAATCCTAATTATTTTTGGGCGATGCTCCACTTGTCTGTCATGTTTCCGTGTAAACAAGGCTCTATATATCTCAACAAAAACGACCTAAAAATATTCTAAATCTGGTAATCCTCGTAGAATCTGAATAATTGAATGTTTCTCTGTCAATTGGTGTAAGTTTCATATCTGTTTTCGTTTTCGTTAGGAAGTTGTTTTGGAAAGAATGCAGTAGTTCGTATGATACTCCTAATTATTTTTTGGCGATTCTCCACTTGTCTGTCATGTTGCCGTGTGAACAAGGCTCTATATATCTCAGCATAAACGACCTGTGAGTTGTCTAAATCTAGCAATCCTGGTAGCAACTGAATGAGCAAGTGTCCCTCTATTCATTGAATTAAGTTTCATATCTGTTTTCGTTTTTGTTAGGAAGTTGTTTTGGAAAGAATGTAGTAGTTCGTATGATACTCCTAATTATTTTTGGGCGATTCTCCACTTGTCTGTCATGTTGCCGTGTAAACAAGGCTCTATATATCCAAGCATAAAGGACTTGAGAAGTGTCTAAATGTAAAAATCCTGGTAACATCTGAAGAAGTGAATGGCCTTCTATCTATTGATGTAAGTTTCATATCTGTTTTCGTTTTTGTTAGGAAGTTGTTTTGGAAAGAATTCAGTAGTTCGTATGATACTTCTAATTATTTTTTGGCGATTCTCCTCTTGTCTGTCATCTTACCGTGTAAACAAGGCTCTATAAATCTCAGCATAAACGACCTGAAAATTGTCTAAATCTGACAATCCTGGTAGCATCTGAATGGGCAAATGTCCCTCTATCCATTGATGTAAGTTTCATATCTGTTTTCGTTTTCGTTAGGAAGTTGTTTTGGAAAGAATTCAGTAGTTCGTATGATACTCCTCATTATTTTTTTGCAATTCTCTACTTGTCTGTCATCTTACCGTGTAAACAAGGCTCTATATATCTCAGCATAAACGACCTGAAAATTGTCTAAATCTGACAATCCTGGTAGCATCTGAATGGGCAAATGTCCCTCTATCCATTGATGTAAGTTTCATATCTGTTTTTGTTCTCGTTAGAAAGTTGTTTTGGAAAGAATGCAGTAGTTCGTATGATACTCCTAATTATTTTTGGGCGATTCTCCACTTGTCTGTCATGTTTCCGTGTAAACAAGGCTCTATATTTCTCAACATAAACGACCTAAAATATTCTAAATCTGGCAATCCTGTTAGCATCTGAATAATTGAATGTTGCTCTATCCATTGATGTCAGTTTCATATCTGTTTTCGTTTTCGTTAGGAAGTTGTTTTGGAAAGAATGCAGTAGTTCGTATGATAATCCTAATTATTTTTGGGTGATTCTCCACTTGTCTGTCATGTTTCCGTGTAAAAAAGGCTCTATATATCTCAACATAAACGACCTAAAAATATTCTAAATCTGGCAATCCTGGTAGCATCTGAATACTTGAATGCGTCTCTATCCATTGATGTAAGTTTCATATCTGTTCTCGTTTTCGTTAGGAAGTGTTTTTGGAAAGAATGCAGTAGTTCGTATGATACTCCTAATTATTTTTGGGCGATTCTCCACCTGTCTGTCATGTTTCTGTGTAAACAAGGCTCTATATATCTCAACATAAACGACCTAAGAATATTCTAAATCTGGCAATCCTGGTAGCATCTGATTAATTGAATGTTTCGCTATCCATTGATGTAAGTTTCATATCTTTTTTCGTTTTCGTTAGGAAGTTGTTTTGGAAAGAATGCAGTAGTTCGTATGATACTCCTAATTATTTTTCGGTGATATATCTCAACATAAACGACCTAAGAATATTCTAAATCTGGCAATCCTGGTAGCATCTGATTAATTGAATGTTTCTCTATCAATTAGTGTAAGTTTCATACCTGTGCTCGTTTTTGTTAGGAAGTTGTTTTGGAAAGAATGCAGTAGTTCGTATGATAGTCCTAAATATTTTTTGGCGATTCTCCACTAGTCAGTCTTGTTGCCGTGTACACAAGGCTCTATATATCTCAGCATAAAGGACCTGACAATTGTCTAAATCCGGCAATCCTGGTAGCATCTGAATGGACGAATGTCCCTCTATCTATTGATGTCAGTTTCATATCTGTTTTCGTTTTCGTTAGGAAGTTGTTTTGGAAAGAATTCAGTAGTTCGTATGAAAATCCTAATTAATTTTGGGCGATTCTCCACTTGTCTGTCATGTTACCGTGTAAACAAGGCTCTATATATCTCAACATAAACGACCTAAAAATATTCTAAATCTGGCAATCCTGGTAGCATCTGATTAATTGAATGTTTCTCTATCAATTGGTGTAAGTTTCATATCTGTTCTCGTTTTCCTTAGGAAGTTGTTTGGAAAGAATACAGTAGTTCGTATGATAGTCCTAATTATTTTTTGGTGATTCTCCACTTGTCTGTCATGTTGCCGTTTAAAGAAGGCTCCATATATCTCAGCATAAACGAAGTGAGAGTTGTCTAAATCCAGCAATCCTGTTGAGATCTGAATGGGCAAATGTCCCTCTATCCATTGAGGTAAGTTTCATATCTTTTTTTGTTCTTGTTAGGAAGTTGTTTTGGAAAGAATTCAGTAGTTCGTATGAAACTCCTAATTATTTTTCGGTGATTCTCCACTTGTCAGTCTTGTTGCCGTGTACACAAGGCTCTATATATCTCAACATAAACGACCTCAACATATTCTAAATCTGGCAATCCTGTTAGCATCTGAATAAGTGAATGTTGCTCTATCCATTGATGTCAGTTTCATATCTGTTTTCGTTTTTGTAAGGAAGTTGTTTTGGAAAGAATTCAGTAGTTTGTATGATAATCCTAATTATTTTTGGGCGATGCTCCACTTGTCTGTCATGTTGCCGTGTAAACAAGGCTCTATATATCTCAACAAAAACGACCTAAAAATATTCTAAATCTGGTAATCCTGGTAGAATCTGAATAATTGAATGTTTCTCTGTCAATTGGTGTAAGTTTCATATCTGTTTTCGTTTTCGTTAGGAAGTTGTTTTGGAAAGAATGCAGTAGTTCGTATGATACTCCTAATTATTTTTTGGCGATTCTCCACTTGTCTGTCATGTTGCCGTGTAAACAAGGCTCTATATATCTCAACATAAATGACCTAAAATTATTCTAAATCTGGCAATTTTGGTAGCTTGTGATTAATTGAATGTTGCTCTATCAATTGGTGTAAGTTTCATATCTGGTCTCGTTTTCGTTAGGAAGTTGTTTTGGAAAGAATACAGTAGTTCGTATGATAGTCCTAAATATTTTTCGGCGATTCTCCACTAGTCAGTCTTGTTGCCGTGTACACAAGGCTCTATATATCTCAGCATAAAGGACCTGACAATTGTCTAAATCCGGCAATCCTGGTAGCATCTGAATGGGCGAATGTTCCTCTATCCATTGATGTCAGTTTCATATCTGTTCTCGTTTTCGTTAGGAAGTGTTTTTGGAAAGAATGCAGTAGTTCGTATGATACTCCTAATTATTTTTGGGCGATTCTCCACTTGTCTGTCATGTTTCCATGTAAACAAGGCTCTATATATCTCAACATAAACGACCAAAAATATTTTAAATCTGGCAATCCTGGTAGCATCTGATTAATTGAATATTTCTCTATCAATTAGTGTAAGTTTCATATTTGTTCTCGTTTTCGTTAGGAAGTTGTTTTGGAAAGAATACAGTAGTTCGTATGATAGTCCTAAATATTTTTCGGTGATTCTCCACTTGTCAGTCTTGTTTCCGTGTAAAGAAGGCTCTATGTATCTCAACATAAACGACCTAAAAATATTCTAAATCTGGCAATCGTGGTAGCATCTGATTAATTGAATGTTTCTCTATCAATTAGTGTAAGTTTCATATCTGTGCTCGTTTTCGTTAGGGAGTTGTTTTGGAAAGAATGCAGTAGTTCGTATGATAGTCCTAATTATTTTTCGGCAATTCTCCACTAGTCAGTCTTGTTGCCGTGTACACAGACTCTATATATCTCAGCATAAAGGACCTGACAATTGTCTAAATCCGGCAATCCTGGTAGCATCTGAATGGGCGAATGTCCCTCTATCCATTGATGTCAGTTTCATATCTGTTTTCGTTTTCGTTAGGAAGTTGTTTTGGAAAGAATTCAGTAGTTCGTATGATACTCCTCATTATTTTTGGGCGATTCTCCACTTGTCTGTCATGTTGCCGTGTAAACAAGGCTCCATATATCTCAGCATAAACGAACTGAGAGTTGTCTAAATCTAGCAATCCTGTTGAGATCTGAATGGGCAAATGTCCCTCTATCCATTGATGTAAGTTTCATATCTTTTTTTTTGTTCTCGTTAGGAAGTTGTTTTGGAAAGAATTCAGTAGTTCGTATGAAAATCCTAATTAATTTTGGGCGATTCTCCACTTGTCTGCCATGTTTCCGTGTAAAGAAGGCTCTATATATCTCAACATAAACGACCTAAAAATATTCTAAATCTGGCAATCCTGGTAGTATCTGATTAATTGAATGTTTCTCTATCCATTGGTGTAAGTTTCATATCTGTTCTCGTTTTCCTTAGGAAGTTGTTTGGAAAGAATACAGTAGTTCGTATGATAGTGCTAAATATTTTTCGGTGATTCTCCACTTGTCAGTCTTGTTGCCGTGTACACAAGGCTCTCTATATCTCAACATAAACGACCTCAAAATATTCTAAATCCGGCAATCCTGTTAGCATCTGAATAATTGAATGTTGCTCTATCCATTGATGTCAGTTTCATATCTGTTTTCGTTTTTGTTAGGAAGTTGTTTTGGAGAGAATTCAGTAGTTCGTATGATAATCCTAATTATTTTTGGGCGATGCTCCACTTGTCTGTCATGTTTCCGTGTAAACAAGGCTCTATATATCTCAACAAAAACGACCTAAAAATATTCTAAATCTGGCAATCCTGGTAGAATCTGAATAATTGAATGTTTCTCTATCAATTGGTGTAAGTTTCATATCTGTTTTCGTTTTCGTTAGGAAGTTGTTTTGGAAAGAATGCAGTAGTTCATATGATACTCCTAATTATTTTTTGGCGATTCTCCACCTGTCTGTCATGTTTCTGTGTAAACAAGGCTCTATATATCTCAACATAAATGACCTAAAAATATTCTAAATCTGGCAATTTTGGTAGCTTGTGATTAATTGAATGTTTCTCTATCAATTGGTGTAAGTTTCATATCTGGTCTCGTTTTCGTTAGGAAGTTGTTTTGGAAAGAATACAGTAGTTCGTATGATAGTCCTAAATATTTTTCGGCGATTCTCCACTAGTCAGTCTTGTTGCCGTGTACACAAGGCTCTATATATCTCAGCATAAAGGACCTGACAATTGTCTAAATCCGGCAATCCTGGTAGCATTTGAATGGGCGAATGTCCCTCTATCCATTGATGTCAGTTTCATATCTTTTTTCGTTTTCGTTAGGAAGTGTTTTTGGAAAGAATTCAGTAGTTCGTATGATACTCCTAATTATTTTTGGGCGATTCTCCACCTGTCTGTCATGTTTCCATGGAAACAAGGCTCTATATATCTCAACATAAACGACCAAAAATATTCTAAATCTGGCAATCCTGGTAGCATCTGATTAATTGAATATTTCTCTATCAATTAGTGTAAGTTTCATATCTGTTCTCGTTTTCGTTAGGAAGTTGTTTTGGAAAGAATACAGTAGTTCGTATGATAGTCCTAAATATTTTTCGGTGATTCTCCACTTGTCAGTCTTGTTTCCGTGTAAAGAAGGCTCTATATATCTCAACATAAACGACCTAAAAATATTCTAAATCTGGCAATCGTGGTAGCATCTGATTAATTGAATGTTTCTCTATCAATTAGTGTAAGTTTCATATCTGTGCTCGTTTTCGTTAGGGAGTTGTTTTGGAAAGAATGCAGTAGTTCGTATGATAGTCCTAATTAATTTTTCGGCAATTCTCCACTAGTCAGTCTTGTTGCCGTGTATACAGACTCTATATATCTCAGCATAAAGGACCTGACAATTGTCTAAATCCGGCAATCCTGGTAGCATCTGAATGGGCGAATGTCCCTCTATCCATTGATGTCAGTTTCATATCTGTTTTCGTTTTCGTTAGGAAGTTGTTTTGGAAAGAATTCAGTAGTTCGTATGATACTCCTCATTATTTTTGGGCGATTCTCCACTTGTCTGTCATGTTGCCGTGTAAACAAGGCTCCATATATCTCAGCATAAACGAACTGAGAGTTGTCTAAATCTAGCAATCCTGTTGAGATCTGAATGGGCAAATGTCCCTCTATCCATTGATGTAAGTTTCATATCTTTTTTTTTGTTCTCGTTAGGAAGTTGTTTTGGAAAGAATTCAGTAGTTCGTATGAAAATCCTAATTAATTTTGGGCGATTCTCCACTTGTCTGCCATGTTTCCGTGTAAAGAAGGCTCTATATATCTCAACATAAACGACATAAAAATATTCTAAATCTGGCAATCCTGGTAGTATCTGATTAATTGAATGTTTCTCTATCCATTGGTGTAAGTTTCATATCTGTTCTCGTTTTCCTTAGGAAGTTGTTTGGAAAGAATACAGTAGTTCGTATGATAGTCCTAAATATTTTTCGGTGATTCTCCACTTGTCAGTCTTGTTGCCGTGTACACAAGGCTCTCTATATCTCAACATAAACGACCTCAAAATATTCTAAATCTGGCAATCCTGTTAGCATCTGAATAATTGAATGTTGCTCTATCCATTGATGTCAGTTTCATATCTGTTTTCGTTTTTGTTAGGAAGTTGTTTTGGAGAGAATTCAGTAGTTCGTATGATAATCCTAATTATTTTTTGGCGATGCTCCACTTGTCTGTCATGTTTCCGTGTAAACAAGGCTCTATATATCTCAACAAAAACGACCTAAAAATATTCTAAATCTGGCAATCCTGGTAGAATCTGAATAATTGAATGTTTCTCTATCAATTGGTGTAAGTTTCATATCTGTTTTCGTTTTCGTTAGGAAGTTGTTTTGGAAAGAATGCAGTAGTTCATATGATACTCCTAATTATTTTTTGGCGATTCTCCACCTGTCTGTCATGTTTCTGTGTAAACAAGGCTCTATATATCTCAACATAAACGACCTAAGAATATTCTAAATCTGGCAATCCTGGTAGCATCTGATTAATTGAATGTTTCTCTATCAATTAGTGTAAGTTTCATATCTGTTTTCGTTTTCGTTAGGAAGTTGTTTTGGAAAGAATGCAGTAGTTCGTATGATACTCCTAATTATTTTTCGGTGATTCTCCACTTGTCAGTCTTGTTTCCGTGTAAACAGGGCTCTATATATCTCAACATAAACGACCTAAGAATATTCTAAATCTGGCAATCCTGGTAGCATCTAATTAATTGAATGTTTCTCTATCCATTGATGTAAGTTTCATGTCTGTTCTCGTTTTGGTTAGGAAGTTGTTTTCGAAAGAATGCAGTAGTTCGTATGATAGTCCTAAATATTTTTCGGTGATTCTCCACTTGTCAGTCTTGTTGCCGTGTACACAAGGCTCTATATATCTCTGCATAAACGACCTTACAATTGTCTAAATCTGGCAATCCTGGTAGCATCTGTATGGACGAATGTCCCTCTATCTATTGATGTCAGTTTCATATCTGTTTTCGTTTTCGTTAGGAAGTTATTTTGGAAAGAATTCAGTAGTTCGTATGAAAATCCTAATTAATTTTTGGCGATTCTCCACTTGTCTGTCATGTTACCGTGTAAACAAGGCTCTATATATCTCAACATAAACGACCTAAAAATATTCTAAATCTGGCAATCCTGGTAGCATCTGATTAATTGAATGTTTCTCTATCAATTGGTGTAAGTTTCATATCTGTTCTCGTTTTCCTCAGGAAGTTGTTTGGAAAGAATACAGTAGTTCGTATGATAGTCCTAATTATTTTTTGGTGATTCTCCACTTGTCTGTCATGTTGCCGTTTAAAGAAGGCTCCATATATCTCAGCATAAACGAACTGAGAGTTGTCTAAATCCAGCAATCCTGTTGAGATCTGAATGGGCAAATGTCCCTCTATCCATTGAGGTAAGTTTCATATCTTTTTTTGTTCTTGTTAGGAAGTTGTTTTGGAAAGAATTCAGTAGTTCGTATGAAACTCCTAATTATTTTTCGGTGATTCTCCACTTGTCAGTCTTGTTGCCGTGTACACAAGGCTCTATATATCTCAACATAAACGACCTCAACATATTCTAAATCTGGCAATCCTGTTAGCATCTGAATAATTGAATGTTGCTCTATCCATTGATGTCAGTTTCATATCTGTTTTCGTTTTTGTTAGGAAGTTGTTTTGGAAAGAATTCAGTAGTTTGTATGATAATCCTAATTATTTTTGGGCGATGCTCCACTTGTCTGTCATGTTTCCGTGTAAACAAGGCTCTATATATCTCAACAAAAACGACCTAAAAATATTCTAAATCTGGTAATCCTGGTAGAATCTGAATAATTGAATGTTTCTCTGTCAATTGGTGTAAGTTTCATATCTGTTTTCGTTTTCGTTAGGAAGTTGTTTTGGAAAGAATGCAGTAGTTCGTATGATACTCCTAATTATTTTTTGGCGATTCTCCACTTGTCTGTCATGTTGCCGTGTAAACAAGGCTCTATATATCTCAACATAAATGACCTAAAAATATTCTAAATCTGGCAATTTTGGTAGCTTCTGATTAATTGAATGTTTCTCTATCAATTGGTGTAAGTTTCATATCTGGTCTCGTTTTCGTTAGGAAGTTGTTTTGGAAAGAATACAGTAGTTCGTATGATAGTCCTAAATATTTTTCGGCGATTCTCCACTAGTCAGTCTTGTTGCCGTGTACACAAGGCTCTATATATCTCAGCATAAAGGACCTGACAATTGTCTAAATCCGGCAATCCTGGTAGCATCTGAATGGGCGAATGTTCCTCTATCCATTGATGTCAGTTTCATATCTGTTCTCGTTTTCGTTAGGAAGTGTTTTTGGAAAGAATGCAGTAGTTCGTATGATACTCCTAATTATTTTTGGGCGATTCTCCACTTGTCTGTCATGTTTCCATGTAAACAAGGCTCTATATATCTCAACATAAACGACCAAAAATATTTTAAATCTGGCAATCCTGGTAGCATCTGATTAATTGAATATTTCTCTATCAATTAGTGTAAGTTTCATATCTGTTCTCGTTTTCGTTAGGAAGTTGTTTTGGAAAGAATACAGTAGTTCGTATGATAGTCCTAAATATTTTTAGGTGATTCTCCACTTGTCAGTCTTGTTTCCGTGTAAAGAAGGCTCTATATATCTCAACATAAACGACCTAAAAATATTCTAAATCTGGCAATCATGGTAGCATCTGATTAATTGAATGTTTCTCTATCAATTAGTGTAAGTTTCATATCTGTGCTCGTTTTCGTTAGGGAGTTGTTTTGGAAAGAATGCAGTAGTTCGTATGATAGTCCTAATTATTTTTCGGCAATTCTCCACTAGTCAGTCTTGTTGCCGTGTACACAAGGCTCTATATATCTCAGCATAAAGGACCTGACAATTGTCTAAATCCGGCAATCCTGGTAGCATCTGAATGGGCGAATGTCCCTCTATCCATTGATGTCAGTTTCATATCTGTTTTCGTTTTCGTTAGGAAGTTGTTTTGGAAAGAATTCAGTAGTTCGTATGATACTCCTCATTATTTTTGGGCAATTCTCCACTTGTCTGTCATGTTGCCGTGTAAACAAGGCTCCATATATCTCAGCATAAACGAACTGAGAGTTGTCTAAATCTAGCAATCCTGTTGAGATCTGAATGGGCAAATGTCCCTCTATCCATTGATGTAAGTTTCATATCTTTTTTTTGTTCTCGTTAGGAAGTTGTTTTGGAAAGAATTCAGTAGTTCGTATGAAAATCCTAATTAATTTTGGGCGATTCTCCACTTGTCTGTCATGTTTCCATGTAAACAAGGCTCGATATATCTCAACATAAACGACCTAAGAATATTCTAAATCTGGCAATCCTGGTAGCATCTGCTTAATTGAATGTTTCTCTATCAATTGGTGTAAGTTTCATATCTGTTCTCGTTTTCCTTAGGAAGTTGTTTGGAAAGAATACAGTAGTTCGTATGATAGTCCTAAATATTTTTCGGTGATTCTCCACTTGTCAGTCTTGTTGCCGTGTACACAAGGCTCTATATATCTCAACATAAACGACCTCAAAATATTCTAAATCTGGCAATCCTGTTAGCATCTGAATAATTGAATGTTGCTCTATCCATTGATGTCAGTTTCATATCTGTTTTTGTTCTCGTTAGGAAGTTGTTTTGGAAAGGATGCAGTAGTTCATATGATACTCCTAATTATTTTTTGGCGATTCTCCACCTGTCTGTCATGTTTCTGTGTAAACAAGGCTCTATATATCTCAACATAAACGACCTAAGAATATTCTAAATCTGGCAATCCTGGTAGCATCTAATTAATTGAATGTTTCTCTATCCATTGATGTAAGTTTCATGTCTGTTCTCGTTTTGGTTAGGAAGTTGTTTTGGAAAGAATGCAGTAGTTCGTATGATAGTCCTAAATATTTTTCGGTGATTCTCCACTTGTCAGTCTTGTTGCCGTGTACACAAGGCTCTATATATCTCTGCATAAACGACCTTACAATTGTCTAAATCTGGCAATCCTGGTAGCATCTGTATGGGCACATGTCCCTCTATCCATTGGTGTAAGTTTCATATCTGTTTTCGTTTTTGTTAGGAAGTTGTTTTGGAAAGAATGCAGTAGTTCGTATGATAATCCTCATTATTTTTGCGAAATTCTCCACTTGTCTGTCATGTTGCCGTGTAAATAAGGCTCCATATATCTCAGCATAAACGACCTGTGAGTTGTCTAAATCTAGCAAGCCTGTTGAGATCTGAATGGGCAAATGTCCCTCTATCCATTGATGTCAGTTTCACATCTGTTTTCGTTTTCGTTAGGAAGTTGTTTTGGAAAGAATGCAGTAGTTCGTATGATAGTCCTAAATATTTTTCGGTGATTCTCCACTTGTCAGTCTTGTTGCCGTGTACACAAGGCTCTATATATCTCTGCATAAACGACCTTACAATTGTCTAAATCTGGCAATCCTGGTAGCATCTGTATTGGCACATGTCCCTCTATCCATTGGTGTAAGTTTCATAGCTGCTTTTGTTTTCGTTAGGAAGTTGTTTTGGAAAGAATGCAGTAGTTCGTATGATACTCCTAATTATTTTTGTGCAATTCTCCACCTGTCTGTCATGTTTCCGTGTAAACAAGGCTCTATATATCTCTGCATAAACGACCTTACAATTGTCTAAATCTGGCAATCCTGGTAGCATCTGTATGGGCACATGTCCCTCTATCCATTGGTGTAAGTTTCATATCTGTTTTCGTTTTTGTTAGGAAGTTGTTTTGGAAAGAATGCAGTAGTTCGTATGATAATCCTCATTATTTTTGCGAAATTCTCCACTTGTCTGTCATGTTGCCGTGTAAATAAGGCTCCATATATCTCAGCATAAACGACCTGTGAGTTGTCTAAATCTAGCAAGCCTGTTGAGATCTGAATGGGCAAATGTCCCTCTATCCATTGATGTCAGTTTCACATCTGTTTTCGTTTTCGTTAGGAAGTTGTTTTGGAAAGAATGCAGTAGTTCGTATGATAGTCCTAAATATTTTTCGGTGATTCTCCACTTGTCAGTCTTGTTGCCGTGTACACAAGGCTCTATATATCTCTGCCTAAACGACCTTACAATTGTCTAAATCTGGCAATCCTGGTAGCATCTGTATTGGCACATGTCCCTCTATCCATTGGTGTAAGTTTCATAGCTGCTTTTGTTTTCGTTAGGAAGTTGTTTTGGAAAGAATGCAGTAGTTCGTATGATACTCCTAATTATTTTTGTGCAATTCTCCACCTGTCTGTCATGTTTCCGTGTAAACAAGGCTCTATATATCTCTGCATAAACGACCTTACAATTGTCTAAATCTGGCAATCCTGGTAGCATCTGTATGGGCACATGTCCCTCTATCCATTGGTGTAAGTTTCATATCTGTTTTCGTTTTTGTTAGGAAGTTGTTTTGGAAAGAATGCAGTAGTTCGTATGATAATCCTCATTATTTTTGCGAAATTCTCCACTTGTCTGTCATGTTGCCGTGTAAATAAGGCTCCATATATCTCAGCATAAACGACCTGTGAGTTGTCTAAATCTAGCAAGCCTGTTGAGATCTGAATGGGCAAATGTCCCTCTATCCATTGATGTCAGTTTCACATCTGTTTTCGTTTTCGTTAGGAAGTTGTTTTGGAAAGAATGCAGTAGTTCGTATGATAGTCCTAAATATTTTTCGGTGATTCTCCACTTGTCAGTCTTGTTGCCGTGTACACAAGGCTCTATATATCTCTGCCTAAACGACCTTACAATTGTCTAAATCTGGCAATCCTGGTAGCATCTGTATTGGCACATGTCCCTCTATCCATTGGTGTAAGTTTCATAGCTGCTTTTGTTTTCGTTAGGAAGTTGTTTTGGAAAGAATGCAGTAGTTCGTATGATACTCCTAATTATTTTTGTGCAATTCTCCACTTGTCTGTCATGTTTCCGTGTAAACAAGGCTCTATATATCTCAACATAAACGACCTAAAAATATTCTAAATCTGGCAATCCTGGTAGCATCTGATTAATTGAATGTTTCTCTATCAATTGGTGTTTCATATTTGTTCTCGTTTTCGTTAGGAAGTTGTTTTGGAAAGAATACAGTAGTTCGTATGATAGTCCTAAATATTTTTCGGCGATTCTCCACTAGTCAGTCTTGTTGCCGTGTACACAAGGCTCTATATATCTCAGCATAAAGGACCTGACAATTGTCTAAATCCGGCAATCCTGGTAGCATCTGAATGGGCGAATGTTCCTCTATCCATTGATGTCAGTTTCATATCTGTTCTCGTTTTCGTTAGGAAGTGTTTTTGGAAAGAATGCAGTAGTTCGTATGATACTCCTAATTATTTTTGGGCGATTCTCCACTTGTCTGTCATGTTTCCATGTAAACAAGGCTCTATATATCTCAACATAAACGACCAAAAATATTTTAAATCTGGCAATCCTGGTAGCATCTGATTAATTGAATATTTCTCTATCAATTAGTGTAAGTTTCATATCTGTTCTCGTTTTCGTTAGGAAGTTGTTTTGGAAAGAATACAGTAGTTCGTATGATAGTCCTAAATATTTTTCGGTGATTCTCCACTTGTCAGTCTTGTTTCCGTGTAAAGAAGGCTCTATATATCTCAACATAAACGACCTAAAAATATTCTAAATCTGGCAATCGTGGTAGCATCTGATTAATTGAATGTTTCTCTATCAATTAGTGTAAGTTTCATATCTGTGCTCGTTTTCGTTAGGGAGTTGTTTTGGAAAGAATGCAGTAGTTCGTATGATAGTCCTAATTATTTTTCGGCAATTCTCCACTAGTCAGTCTTGTTGCCGTGTACACAGACTCTATATATCTCAGCATAAAGGACCTGACAATTGTCTAAATCCGGCAATCCTGGTAGCATCTGAATGGGCGAATGTCCCTCTATCCATTGATGTCAGTTTCATATCTGTTTTCGTTTTTGTTAGGAAGTTGTTTTGGAAAGAATTCAGTAGTTCGTATGATACTCCTCATTATTTTTGGGCGATTCTCCACTTGTCTGTCATGTTGCCGTGTAAACAAGGCTCTATATATCTCAGCATAAACGAACTGAGAGTTGTCTAAATCTAGCAATCCTGTTGAGATCTGAATGGGCAAATGTCCCTCTATCCATTGATGTAAGTTTCATATCTTTTTTTTGTTCTCGTTAGGAAGTTGTTTTGGAAAGAATTCAGTAGTTCGTATGAAAATCCTAATTAATTTTGGGCGATTCTCCACTTGTCTGCCATGTTTCCGTGTAAAGAAGGCTCTATATATCTCAACATAAATGACCTAAAAATATTCTAGATCTGGCAATCCTGGTAGTATCTGATTAATTGAATGTTTCTCTATCCATTGGTGTAAGTTTCATATCTGTTCTCGTTTTCCTTAGGAAGTTGTTTGGAAAGAATACAGTAGTTCGTATGATAGTCCTAAATATTTTTCGGTGATTCTCCACTTGTCAGTCTTGTTGCCGTGTACACAAGGCTCTCTATATCTCAACATAAACGACCTCAAAATATTCTAAATCTGGCAATCCTGTTAGCATCTGAATAATTGAATGTTGCTCTATCCATTGATGTCAGTTTCATATCTGTTTTTGTTCTCGTTAGGAAGTTGTTTTGGAAAGGATGCAGTAGTTCATATGATACTCCTAATTATTTTTTGGCGATTCTCCACCTGTCTGTCATGTTTCTGTGTAAACAAGGCTCTATATATCTCAACATAAACGACCTAAGAATATTCTAAATCTGGCAATCCTGGTAGCATCTGATTAATTGAATGTTTCTCTATCAATTAGTGTAAGTTTCATATCTGTTTTCGTTTTCGTTAGGAAGTTGTTTTGGAAAGAATGCAGTAGTTCGTATGATACTCCTAAATATTTTTCGGTGATTCTCCACTTGTCAGTCTTGTTTCCGTGTAAACAGGGCTCTATATATCTCAACATAAACGACCTAAGAATATTCTAAATCTGGCAATCCTGGTAGCATCTAATTAATTGAATGTTTCTCTATCCATTGATGTAAGTTTCATGTCTGTTCTCGTTTTGCTTAGGAAGTTGTTTTGGAAAGAATGCAGTAGTTCGTATGATAGTCCTAAATATTTTTCGGTGATTCTCCACTTGTCAGTCTTGTTGCCGTGTACACAAGGCTCTATATATCTCTGCATAAACGACCTTACAATTGTCTAAATCTGGCAATCCTGGTAGCATCTGTATGGGCACATGTCCCTCTATCCATTGGTGTAAGTTTCATATCTGTTTTCGTTTTTGTTAGGAAGTTGTTTTGGAAAGAATGCAGTAGTTCGTATGATAATCCTCATTATTTTTGCGAAATTCTCCACTTGTCTGTCATGTTGCCGTGTAAATAAGGCTCCATATATCTCAGCATAAACGACCTGTGAGTTGTCTAAATCTAGCAAGCCTGTTGAGATCTGAATGGGCAAATGTCCCTCTATCCATTGATGTCAGTTTCACATCTGTTTTCGTTTTCGTTAGGAAGTTGTTTTGGAAAGAATGCAGTAGTTCGTATGATAGTCCTAAATATTTTTCGGTGATTCTCCACTTGTCAGTCTTGTTGCCGTGTACACAAGGCTCTATATATCTCTGCATAAACGACCTTACAATTGTCTAAATCTGGCAATCCTGGTAGCATCTGTATTGGCACATGTCCCTCTATCCATTGGTGTAAGTTTCATAGCTGCTTTTGTTTTCGTTAGGAAGTTGTTTTGGAAAGAATGCAGTAGTTCGTATGATACTCCTAATTATTTTTGTGCAATTCTCCACCTGTCTGTCATGTTTCCGTGTAAACAAGGCTCTATATATCTCTGCATAAACGACCTTACAATTGTCTAAATCTGGCAATCCTGGTAGCATCTGTATGGGCACATGTCCCTCTATCCATTGGTGTAAGTTTCATATCTGTTTTCGTTTTTGTTAGGAAGTTGTTTTGGAAAGAATGCAGTAGTTCGTATGATAATCCTCATTATTTTTGCGAAATTCTCCACTTGTCTGTCATGTTGCCGTGTAAATAAGGCTCCATATATCTCAGCATAAACGACCTGTGAGTTGTCTAAATCTAGCAAGCCTGTTGGGATCTGAATGGGCAAATGTCCCTCTATCCATTGATGTCAGTTTCACATCTGTTTTCGTTTTCGTTAGGAAGTTGTTTTGGAAAGAATGCAGTAGTTCGTATGATAGTCCTAAATATTTTTCGGTGATTCTCCACTTGTCAGTCTTGTTGCCGTGTACACAAGGCTCTATATATCTCAACATAAACGACCTTACAATTGTCTAAATCTGGCAATCCTGGTAGCATCTGTATTGGCACATGTCCCCCTATCCATTGGTGTAAGTTTCATAGCTGCTTTTGTTTTCGTTAGGAAGTTGTTTTGGAAAGAATGCAGTAGTTCGTATGATACTCCTAATTATTTTTGTGCAATTCTCCACCTGTCTGTCATGTTTCCGTGTAAACAAGGCTCTATATATCTCAACATAAACGACCTAAAAATATTCTAAATCTGGCAATCCTGGTAGCATCTGATTAATTGAATGTTTCTCTATCAATTGGTGTTGCATATCTGTTTTCGTTTTCGTTAGGAAGTTGTTTTGGAAAGAATGCAGTAGTTCGTATGATACTCCTGATTATTTTTGGGCGATTCTCCACCTGTCTGTCATGTTTCCGTGTAAACAAGGCTCTATATATCTCAACATAAACGACCTAAGAATATTTTAAGTCTGGCAATCCTGGTAGCATCTGAATACTTGAGTGCGTCTCTATCCATTGATGTAAGTTTTTATCTGTTTTCGTTTTTGGTAGGAAGTTGTTTTGGAAAGAATGCATTAGTTCGTATGATACTCCTAATTATTTTTCGGCGATTCTCCACTTGCCAGTCTTGTTTCCGTGTAAACAAGTCTCTTTATATCTCAACATAAACGACCTAAGAATATTCTAAATCTGGCAATCCTGGTAGCATCTGATAAATTGAATGTTTATCTATCAATTAGTGTAAGTTTCATATCTGTGCTCGTTTTCGTTAGGAAGTTGTTTTGGAAAGAATGCAGTAGTTCGTATGATAGTCCTAAATATTTTTCGGCGATTCTCCACTAGTCAGTCTTGTTGCCGTGTACACAGACTCTATATATCTCAGCATAAAGGACCTGACAATTGTCTAAATCTGGCAATCCTGGTAGCATCTGAATGGGCAAATGTTTTTTTATCCATTGATGTCAGTTTCATATCTGTTTTCGATTTCGTTAGGAAGTTGTTTTGGAAAGAATGCAGTAATTCGTATGATACTCCGAATTATTTTTCGGCGATTCTCCACTTGCCAGTCTTGTTTCCGTGTAAACAAGTCTCTATATATCTCAACATAAACGACCTAAGAATATTTTGAATCTGGCAATCCTGGTAGCATCTGATTAATTGAATGTTTCTCTATCAATTAGTGTAAGTTTCATATCTGTGCTCGTTTTTGTTAGGAAGTTGTTTTGGAAAGAATGCAGTAGTTCGTATGATAGTCCTAAATATTTTTCGGCGATTCTCCACTAGTCAGTCTTGTTGCCGTGTACACAGACTCTATATATCTCAGCATAAAGGACCTGACAATTGTCTAAATCTGGCAATCCTGGTAGCATCTGAATGGGCAAATGTTTTTTTATCCATTGATGTCAGTTTCATTTCTGTTTTCGATTTCGTTAGGAAGTTGTTTTGGAAAGAATTCAGTAGTTCGTATGATACTCCTCATTATTTTTGGGCAATTCTCCATTTGTCTGTCATGTTGCCGTGTAAACAAGGCTCCATATATCTCTGCATAAACGACCTAAAAATATTCTAAATCTGGCAATCCTGTTAGCATCTGAATACTTTAATGTTGCTCTATCCATTGATGTCAGTTTCATATCTGTTTTCGTTTTCGTTAGGAAGTTGTTTTGGAAAGAATTCAGTAGTTCGTATGATAATCCTAATTATTTTTGGGCGATTCTCCACTTGTCTGTCATGTTTCCGTGTAAAAAAGGCTCTATATATCTCAACATAAACGACCTAAAAATATTCTAAATCTGGCAATCCTGTTAGCATCTAAATACTTGATTGCGTCTCTATCCATTGATGTAAGTTTCATATCTGTTTTCGTTTTCGTTAGGAAGTTGTTTTCGAAAGAATGCAGTAGTTCGTATGATACTCCTGATTATTTTTGGGCGATTCTCCACTTGTCTGTCATGTTTCCGTGTAAACAAGGCTCTATATATCTCAACATAAACGACCTAAAAATATTCTAAATCTGGCAATCCTGGTAGCATCTGATTAATTGAATGTTTCTCTATCAATTGGTGTTTCATATCTGTTCTCGTTTTCGTTAGGAAGTTGTTTTGGAAAGAATACAGTAGTTCGTATGATAGTCCTAAATATTTTTCGGTGATTCTCCACTTGTCAGTCTTGTTGCCGTGTACACAAGGCTCTATATATCTCTGCATAAACGACCTTACAATTGTCTAAATCTGGCAATCCTGGTAGCATCTGAATACTTTAATGCTTCTCTATCCATTGATGTCAGTTTCATATCTGTTTTCGTTTTCGTTAGGAAGTTGTTTTGGAAAGAATGCAGTAGTTCGTATGATACTCCTGATTATTTTTGGGCGATTCTCCACCTGTCTGTCATGTTTCCGTGTAAACAAGGCTCTATATATCTCAACATAAACGACCTAAGAATATTTTAAATCTGGCAATCCTGGTAGCATCTGAATACTTGAATGCGTCTCTATCCATTGATGTAAGTTTTTTATCTGTTTTCGTTTTTGTTAGGAAGTTGTTTTGGAAAGAATGCAGTAGTTCGTATGATACTCCGAATTATTTTTCGGCGATTCTCCACTTGCCAGTCTTGTTTCCGTGTAAACAAGTCTCTATATATCTCAACATAAACGACCTAAGAATATTTTAAATCTGGCAATCCTGGTAGCATCTGATTAATTGAATGTTTCTCTATCAATTAGTGTAAGTTTCATATCTGTGCTCGTTTTTGTTAGGAAGTTGTTTTGGAAAGAATGCAGTAGTTCGTATGATAGTCCTAAATATTTTTCGGCGATTCTCCACTAGTCAGTCTTGTTGCCGTGTACACAGACTCTATATATCTCAGCATAAAGGACCTGACAATTGTCTAAATCTGGCAATCCTGGTAGCATCTGAATGGGCAAATGTTTTTTTATCCATTGATGTCAGTTTCATATCTGTTTTCGATTTCGTTAGGAAGTTGTTTTGGAAAGAATGCAGTAGTTCGTATGATACTCCGAATTATTTTTCGGCGATTCTCCACTTGCCAGTCTTGTTTCCGTGTAAACAAGTCTCTATATATCTCAACATAAACGACTTAAGAATATTTTAAATCTGGCAATCCTGGTAGCATCTGATTAATTGAATGTTTCTCTATCAATTAGTGTAAGTTTCATATCTGTGCTCGTTTTTGTTAGGAAGTTGTTTTGGAAAGAATGCAGTAGTTCGTATGATAGTCCTAAATATTTTTCGGCGATTCTCCACTAGTCAGTCTTGTTGCCGTGTACACAGACTCTATATATCTCAGCATAAAGGACCTGACAATTGTCTAAATCTGGCAATCCTGGTAGCATCTGAATGGGCAAATGTTTTTCTATCCATTGATGTCAGTTTCATATCTGTTTTCGATTTCGTTAGGAAGTTGTTTTGGAAAGAATGCAGTAGTTCGTATGATACTCCTAATTATTTTTGTTCGATTCTCCACTTGTCTGTCATGTTTCCGTGTAAACAACGCTCTATATATCTCAATATAAACGACCTGAAAATTGTCTAAATCTGACAATCCTGGTAGCATCTGAATGGGCGAATGTTCGTCTATCCATTGGTGTAAGTTTCATATCTGTTTTCGTTTTCGTTAGAAAGTTGTTTTGGAAAGAATTCAGTAGTTCGTATGATACTCTTCATTATTTTTGCCCAATTCTCCACTTGTCTGTCATGTTGCCGTGTAAACAAGGCTCCATATATTTCAGCATAAACGACCTAAAAATATTCTAAATCTGGCAATCCTGTTAGCATCTGAATAGTTGAATGTTGCTCTATCCATTGATGTCAGTTTCATATCTGTTTTCGTTTTCGTTAGGAAGTTGTTTTGGAAAGAATTCAGTAGTTCGTATGATAATCCTAATTATTTTTGGGCGATTCTCCACTTGTCTGTCATGTTTCCGTGTAAAAAAGGCTCTATATATCTCAACATAAACGACCTAAAAATATTCTAAATCTGGCAATCCTGTTAGCATCTGAATACTTGATTGCGTCTCTATCCATTGATGTAAGTTTCATATCTGTTTTCGTTTTCGTTAGGAAGTTGTTTTCGAAAGAATGCAGTAGTTCGTATGATAGTCCTAAATATTTTTCGGCGATTCTCCACTAGTCAGTCTTGTTGCCGTGTACACAAGGCTCTATATATCTCTGCATAAACGACCTTACAATTGTCTAAATCTGACAATCCTGGTAGCATCTGAATACTTTAATGCTTCTCTATCCATTGATGTCAGTTTCATATCTGTTTTCGTTTTCGTTAGGAAGTTGTTTTGGAAAGAATTCAGTAGTTCGTATGATAATCCTTATTATTTTTGGGCGATTCTCCACTTGTCTGTCATGTTTCCGTGTAAAAAAGGCTCTATATATCTCAACATAAACGACCTAAAAATATTCTAAATCTGGCAATCCTGGTAGCATCTGAATACTTTAATGCTTCTCTATCCATTGATGTCAGTTTCATATCTGTTTTCGTTTTCGTTAGGAAGTTGTTTTGGAAAGAATTCAGTAGTTCGTATGATACTCCTGATTATTTTGGGCGATTCTCCACCTGTCTGTCATGTTTCCGTGTAAACAATTCTCTATATATCTCAACATAAACGACCTAAGAATATTTTAAATCTGGCAATCCTGGTAGCATCTGAATACTTGAATGCGTCTCTATCCATTGATGTAAGTTTTTTATCTGTTTTCGTTTTTGTTAGGAAGTTGTTTTGGAAAGAATGCAGTAGTTCGTATGATACTCCGAATTATTTTTCGGCGATTCTCCACTTGCCAGTCTTGTTTCCGTGTAAACAAGTCTCTTTATATCTCAACATAAACGACCTAAGAATATTCTAAATCTGGCAATCCTGGTAGCATCTGATAAATTGAATGTTTATCTATCAATTAGTGTAAGTTTCATATCTGTGCTCGTTTTCGTTAGGAAGTTGTTTTGGAAAGAATGCAGTAGTTCGTATGATAGTCCTAAATATTTTTCGGCGATTCTCCACTAGTCAGTCTTGTTGCCGTGTACACAGACTCTATATATCTCAGCATAAAGGACCTGACAATTGTCTAAATCTGGCAATCCTGGTAGCATCTGAATGGGCAAATGTTTCTCTATCCATTGATGTCAGTTTCATATCTGTTTTCGTTTTTGTTAGAAAGTTGTTTTGGAAAGAATTCAGTAGTTCGTATGATACTCCTCATTGTTTTTTAACGATTCTCCACTTGTCTGTCAGGTTGCCGTGTAAACAAGGCTCTATATATCTCAACATAAACGACCTAAGAATATTCTAAATCTGGCAATCCTGGTAGAATCTGAATAATTGAATGTCCCTCTATCCATTGGTGTAAGTTTCATATCTGTTTTCGTTTTCGTTAGGAAGTTGTTTTGGAAAGAATTCAGTAGTTCGTATGATACTCCTAATTATTTTTGGGCGATTCTCCACTTGTCTGTCATGTTTCCGTGTAAACAAGGCTCTATATATCTCAACATAAACGACCTAAAAATATTCTAAATCTGGCAATCCTGTTAGCATCTGAATAATTGAATGTTGCTGTATCCATTGATGTCAGTTTCATATCTGGTTTCGATTTTGTTAGGAGTTGTTTTGGAAAGAATTCAGTAGTTCGTATGATACTCCTAATTATTTTTGGGCGATTCTCCACCTGTCTGTCATGTTTCTGTGTAAACAAGGCTCTATATATCTCAACATAAACGACCTAAGAATATTCTAAATCTGGCAATCCTGGTAGCATCTGAATACTTGAATGCGTCTCTATCCATTGATGTAAGTTTTTTATCTGTTTTCGTTTTTGTTAGGAAGTTGTTTTGGAAAGAATGCAGTAGTTCGTATGATACTCCGAATTATTTTTCGGCGATTCTCCACTTGCCAGTCTTGTTTCCGTGTAAACAAGTCTCTATATATCTCAACATAAACGACCTAAGAATATTTTAAATCTGGCAATCCTGGTAGCATCTGATTAATTGAATGTTTCTCTATCAATTAGTGTAAGTTTCATATCTGTGCTCGTTTTTGTTAGGAAGTTGTTTTGGAAAGAATGCAGTAGTTCGTATGATAGTCCTAAATATTTTTCGGCGATTCTCCACTAGTCAGTCTTGTTGCCGTGTACACAGACTCTATATATCTCAGCATAAAGGACCTGACAATTGTCTAAATCTGGCAATCCTGGTAGCATCTGAATGGGCAAATGTTTTTCTATCCATTGATGTCAGTTTCATATCTGTTTTCGCTTTCGTTAGGAAGTTGTTTTGGAAAGAATTCAGTAGTTCGTATGATACTCCTCATTGTTTTTGGGCGATTCTCCACTTGTCTGTCATGTTGCCGTGTAAACAAGGCTCTATATATCTTAACATAAACGACCTAAAAATATTCTAAATCTGGCAATCCTGGTAGAATCTGAATAATTGAATGTCCCTCTATCCATTGGTGTAAGTTTCATATCTGTTTTCGTTTTCGTTAGGAAGTTGTTTTGGAAAGAATTCAGTAGTTCCTATGATACTCCTAATTATTTTTGGGCGATTCTCCACTTGTCTGTCATGTTTCCGTGTAAACAAGGCTCTATATATCTCAACATAAACGACCTAAAAATATTCTAAATCTGGCAATCCTGTTAGCATCTGAATACTTGAATGTTGCTCTATCCATTGATGTCAGTTTCATATCTGTTTTCGTTTTTGTTAGGAAGTTGTTTTGGAAAGAATTCAGTAGTTCGTATGATAATCCTAATTATTTTTGGGCGATTCTCCACTTGTCTGTCATGTTTCCGTGTAAAAAAGGCTCTATATATCTCAACATAAACGACCTAAAAATATTCTAAATCTGGCAATCCTGTTAGCATCTGAATACTTGATTGCGTCTCTATCCATTGATGTAAGTTTCATATCTGTTTTCGTTTTCGTTAGGAAGTTGTTTTCGAAAGAATGCAGTAGTTCGTATGATAGTCCTAAATATTTTTGGGCGATTCTCCACTAGTCAGTCTTGTTGCCGTGTACACAAGGCTCTATATATCTCAGCATAAAGGACCTGACAATTGTCTAAATCCGGCAATCGTTGTAGCTTCTGAATGGGCGAATGTCCCTCTATCCATTGATGTCAGTTTCATATCTGTGCTCGTTTTCGTTAGGAAGTTGTTTTGGAAAGAATTCAGTAGTACGTATGAAACTCCTCTTTATTTTTGGGCGATTCTCCACTTGTCTGTCATGTTGCCGTGTAAACAAGGCTCCATATATCTCAGCATAAACGACCTGTGAGTTGTCTAAATCTAGCAATCCTGTTGAAATCTGAATGGGCAAATGTCCCTCTATCCATTGATGTAAGTTTCATATCTGTGCTCGTTTTTGTTAGGAAGTTGTTTTGGAAAGAATGCAGTAGTTCGTATGATACTCCTAATTATTTTTGGGCGATTCTCCACTTGTCTGTCAGGTTGCCGTGTAAACAAGGCTCTATATATCTCAACATAAACGACCTAAAAATATTCTAAATCTGGCAATCCTGTTAGCATCTGAATAATTGAATGTTGCTGTATCCATTGATGTCAGTTTCATATCTGTTTTCGATTTCGTTAGGAAGTTGTTTTGGAAAGAATGCAGTAGTTCGTATGATACTCCTAATTATTTTTGGGCGATTCTCCACTTGTCTGTCAGGTTGCCGTGTAAACAAGGCTCCATATATCTCAGCATAAACGACCTGTGAGTTGTCTAAATCTAGCAATCCTGTTGAAATCTGAATGGGCAAATGTCCCTCTATCCATTGATGTAAGTTTCATATCTGTTTTTGTTCTCGTTAGGAAGTTGTTTTGGAAAGAATGCAGTAGTTCGTATGATACTCCTAATTATTTTTGGGCGATTCTCCACTTGTCTGTCAGGTTGCCGTGTAAACAAGGCTCTATACATCTCAAATATAAACGACCTGAAAATTGTGTAAATCTGACAATCCTGGTAGCATCTGAATGGGCGAATGTCCCTCTATCCATTGGTGTAAGTTTCATATCTGTTTTCGTTTTCGTTAGGAAGTTGTTTTGGAAAGAATTCAGTAGTTCGTATGTTCGTAATTGTTTTTGGGCGATTCTCCACTTGTCTGTCAGGTTGCCGTGTAAACAAGGCTCTATATATCTCAACATAAACGACCTAAAAATATTCTAAATCTGGCAATCCTGTTAGCATCTGAATAATTGAATGTTGCTCTATCCATTGATGTCAGTTTCATATCTGTTTTCGTTTTCGTTAGGAAGTTGTTTTGGAAAGAATTCAGTAGTTCGTTTGATACTCCTAAATATTTTTGGGCGATTCTCCACTTGTCTGTCATGTTTCCGTGTAAACAAGGCTCTATATATCTCAACATAAACGACCTGAAAAATGTCTAAATCTGACAATCCTGGTAGCATCTGAATGGGCGAATGTCATTCTATCCATTGGTGTAAGTTTCATATCTGTTTTCGTTTTCGTTAGGAAGTTGTTTTGGAAAGAATTCAGTAGTTCGTATGATATTCCTAATTGTTTTTGGGCGATTCTCCACTTGTCTGTCAGGTTGCCGTGTAAACAAGGCTCTATACATCTCAAATATAAACGACCTGAAAATTGTGTAAATCTGACAATCCTGGTAGCATCTGAATGGGCGAATGTCCCTCTATCCATTGGTGTAAGTTTCATATCTGTTTTCGTTTTCGTTAGGAAGTTGTTTTGGAAAGAATTCAGTAGTTCGTATGTTCGTAATTGTTTTTGGGCGATTCTCCACTTGTCTCTCAGGTTGCCGTGTAAACAAGGCTCTATATATCTCAACATAAACGACCTAAAAATATTTTAAATCTGGCAATCCTGGTAGAATCTGAATAATTGAATGTCCCTTTATCCATTGGTGTAAGTTTCATATCTGTTTTCGTTTTTGTTAGGAAGTTGTTTTGGAAAGAATTCAGTAGTTCGTATGATACTCCTAATTATTTTTGGGCGATTCTCCACTTGTCTGTCATGTTTCCGTGTAAACAAGGCTCTATATATCTCAACATAAACGACCTGAAAATTGTCTAAATCTGACAATCCTGGTAGCATCTGAATGGGCGAATGTCCCTCTATCCATTGGTGTAAGTGTCATATCTGTTTTCGTTTTCGTTAGGAAGTTGTTTTGGAAAGAATACAGTAGTTCGTATGATAGTCCTAAATATTTTTCGGTGATTCTCCACTTGTCAGTCTTGTTGCCGTGTACACAAAGCTCTATATATCTCAACATAAACGACCTGAAAATTGTCTAAATCTGGCAATCTTGGTAGCATCTGTATGGGCACATGTCCCTCTATCCATTGATGTCAGTTTCATATCTGTTTTCGTTAGGAAGTTGTTTTGGAAAGAATTCAGTAGTTTGTATGATAATCCTAATTATTTTTGGGCGATTCTCCACTTGTCTGTCATGTTTCCGTGTAAAAAAGGCTCGATATATCTCAACATAAACGACCTAAAAATATTCTAAATCTGGCAATCCTGGTAGCATCTGAATACTTGAATGCGTCTCTATCCATTGATGTCAGTTTCATATCTGTTTTCGTTTTCGTTAGGAAGTTGTTTTGGAAAGAATGCAGTAGTTCGTATGATACTCCTGATTATTTTTGGGCGATTCTCCACCTGTCTGTCATGTTTCCGTGTAAACAAGGCTCTATATATCTCAACATAAACGACCTAAGAATATTTTAAGTCTGGCAATCCTGGTAGCATCTGAATACTTGAGTGCGTCTCTAACCATTGATGTAAGTTTTTATCTGTTTTCGTTTTTGGTAGGAAGTTGTTTTGGAAAGAATGCAGTAGTTGTATGATACTCCTAATTATTTTTGTTCGATTCTCCACTTGTCTGTCATGTTTCCGTTTAAAAAAGGCTCTATATATCTCAACATAAACGACCTGACAATTGTCTAAATCTGGCAATCCTGGTAGCATCTGTATGGGCACTTGTCCCTCGATCCATTGATGTAAGTTTCATATCTGTTTTCGTTTTCGTTAGAAAGTTGTTTTGGAAAGAATTCAGTAGTTTGTATGATACTCCAATTATTTTGGGGCGATTCTCCACTTGTCTGTCATGTTTCCGTGTAAAAAAGGCTCTATATATCTCAACATAAACGACCTAAAAATATTCTAAATCTGGCAATCCTGGTAGCATCTGAATACTTTAATGCTTCTCTATCCATTGATGTCAGTTTCATATCTGTTTTCGTTTTCGTTAGGAAG